>NW_023416292.1:25633945-26139963 GCF_014176215.1 Rousettus aegyptiacus | reverse complement strand
CTCAGGACACAGCGTGCTCTGGGGTACCCGGAGGGTACGCGGCGGCCACGGGGGGTTCAGGGCCGGGGGCCCAGGCTGGGCACTGCGCCCTACGGGGCCGTGCCTCCCCCGCTGCGGTTCTCACCCCAACCGGCCACGGTGACCAGACCAGACTGTCCCCAGGCTGGCTGGCTCTGCAGGGACGGCTTCTGGGGTATAACGTCCCCGGAAGATGCTGAGGACCACAGCTGTCCTGTGCCCCTGGTCTCCTCTCCTTTCGGGACTCACCTGCCTCACAGACTCTGGTCTCCGCAGCCCTCTCTGCACCCCAACCTCGGGGAGCGGTGACCTGCCATGGCCAGCTTGGCCGTCTGGACCCCGGCCCGACACCCCACTGCCTTTGCCTGTGAGGTGACCTGCTCCTAGCAGGGTTAGACCGGTCAACCACAGGTCCCCGCCTGCTTCCGACAGGGGAGTGTCCGGAGGGCTCCCGTGTCCTCCTCCAGCTCCTCTGGAACGCGACCTGCCTGCGCCCCGCTGCCAGGCCTGGTCCTGCCCGCCCTCACTTTAGCATGTCACCCACCTCCTAGAGGACATAGGTCCTTCTGCTCCCTCTGGGTCCCTGCACTGTCTTCCTATCCCACCCCATTGTCCTGACTTAGAGTCCTCAGTGGGCAAGGGTGACCAAGGTCCCGTCTTTCTCTCCGGCAGCTCCTTCCAAAGCCACGATGAGCCACACGCAGGCTGAGGAGGCCGTGATGGGCATGATCGACCTGTTCCACACATACGTCAAAACCCGACGACATGATGGACAAGCCTGGCCTGATCAAGATGCTGCAGGACAATTTCCCCACCTTCCTCAGTGCCTGTGTGAGTCGGGGGGGGCTGCCCGCCTTGCGCGGGCCCTGGCGTGGCCCAGGACGCTTTGCTGGTGCCTTGGACAGGGCACTCCCAGTCTCCCGTCCTCACTAGTCACAGCGGCCAGAGGGCCTCTGGGACCTCATATCCTGGCTTGTCATCGGGTTGCAGGACATGATGAGTGTGGCAGAGTGTGGCTCAGTCGTTGTGAGGAGGCTGCACGGTGCCCCCCCGAGGGCCCTGCACCTGTCCCACTCCCTCTGGGAGCCTGGCGCCCATGGGCTCAGGCCCCGACCCTCGAGGCTCCCGCTGGCCTCCTGAGACCAGAGGCGGGTGATGGGCACCCGTGGTGACAGCATTGAGCACCCTTCTGGACGACGAGAAAGCTCGTTCCAGGCCTGATTCCGTCTGACAATCAGATTGCACTGAACTGGTCACTAAGTGGCCATTACTGAGGATGCAGACACTGGGCAGGGCGCAGAGGGACCTCAGGGTGACATGGTTCGGGGGGTCCAGAGAGAGGGCAGAGGAGGGGAGGCACGAGTCAAGTCCGCCTATGGGTCCCTGGGGAGACCTCAGGTTGGTGGTGCCCTTGCCGGGGTCGATCTGGCTAGAGACCACACACCCAGCAGCTCACTGGTCACTGCGGCTCTGGGCAGAGCACACCCCGCTGGGTCCCTTACGCACACTGGCGCGTGGGCCGATGACTCCCCCTCAGGGAGCTCAGAGTGATGCTCACCTCCGCCCCCCGCCCTGTGCTCCCCCAGGCCCCCCACCCCCTGCAGCCCCAGGTCCTGCTCTCCCAGGCCCCGCCTCCGCCTCCCCCCATTCCACCCGCGGCACTGGGGACTGAATTTGTCTCGTGTTGCGTCTTCGCCCACAGGACAAAAAGGGCAAAGATTACTTGGCCCACATCTTCGAGGATAAGGACCAGAACAAGGATAAGAAGATCGAGTTCTCCGAGTTCCTGTCCGTCGTGGGGGACATCGCCACGGACTACCACAAACAGAGCCACGGAGCGCCGGCCTGCTCCGGGGGGCGCCAGTGAGCCCCGCCCTCCAGGGCCTCCTGACACCCCGTGATCAATAAAGTGCCGTCTGAAATGATTTTTTCGTCTAAATGCGTTTGTTCAACCTGTTCCACCATTCCTTGTCGCCACCATCCAAAACCCCCATTTCCGGAGGTCAGGTTTGAAACTTAGCACCTCAGGCCCCAGACCGCCACTTCCCTCCTCTTCAGAGCCATCCTCTCCTGGCCGTACTCCGCACCTCGTCACCGTTGGAGACAGGCCTGAGCCCTTTGTCCACGACTTGTCAGTGTCTGGTCAGGCCCGTCTGTGCCCTCCCTCCTTCCTTGTCCTCACACCTGCTCTCAACTCGGGAAGTCCTGCTTCCCAGGCCCTTGTCACCTCCTCTCCCTGAGACGCCTGCTCTGTCCCTGTGCGGCCCGCGCCCCACGACCTTGTCCCAGCAGCTGCTCCCAGTGGACAGCTGGACTCCCTGGGGCTCCCTGTCCCCTGACCCAGCCCCTGCGCCGCTCTGTCCTCCTGCAGCAAGGCTGATGGTCAGTGCTGGTAACGTCCGGCCAGGGCCCCCAGGAGCTGCTGTCTGTTTCCTCTGCCCAGCCTCCCTGTCCCCGTCCAGGGAACCTGAGTCCGATGGTCCCAGTCCTCACAAAACCCCACCCACGCCTGCCTGCGTGTCCATTGTCCGTCCCCGCCCTCCATCCGACGTGTCTGTCCACGCATCGTATGCCGGGTTGAAGTCATAGCTCGTGACCGAGACTAGATGTCAGCTTCTCCGTAGAGATTCCTTTTGGAAGTGAGGCTGTTGCCGTTCCCGCACGGGAATGTCCTCTCCTCCTCCGTGCCGGCCCTCGCCTCACCGCTGTCCCGGCCACCGCAGGACGTCACGCGCCCCGCCTGCGTCCCCTGCAGACGGAGAGCGTGACGGAGAGCAGTTGCCCGGGCTGCGCTGACCCGGCCCCGGCCGCCTGGCACAGGGTACGCATCTGAGGCTGTTTTTTCGTTTAAATGCATTTGCGGGAGTCCCGGTCCGTCCCCCCAGTGTTACCAGCAAACTGAAATCTGCAGGCGCAGGGGTCAGCTGTGAGACTCAGACAGGCGAACCACGACCGGCTTCTATGGGAGCCGCAGCCCTGACCTTCCCAGGCATGGAGATGCTGCACCCAGGGGTGGCCGACGCGTCCACCATTGACAGGCACCCGTCCACCCGCCAGCTCCACGGCCTGGGGGACCTGCCTGCCTTCCGCTTCCCCGACTCACAGCGCTTCTCTCGTTGCCAAAGGCACCGTGAAAATGGGGTTGCAGCGTGCAGAGGAGCACCTTTTCACCCATCTGGTCCCTTAGGGGAGCCTTGCCTAATGTCCCCGAGACGGGGTCTCCTTCCCCATCGCCGGACCCTTGTGTCAATCATCGCGCTCTGTGAGAACTTCCCGGCCTGTCCCTGCGTCCCCAGGGCGGGGGGGAGGGTGATCTCCCTGAGGGTGGGACCACAGTGGTCATGCCCATCTGTCCTGTGATTTCACAGCTCGGGCCATCCCAGGGGCAGTGGAAGGTGTGAGTCCCTCCTCCCACGGGGTCCACGGGGCGGCAGAGGGCTGATGCACGGGGAGCAGCCAGGCCACACCCACCGCCCTGGTCCAGAATTAGTTTCAGCCATTTTCCCAAGAGGAGTCCAGTGGGGACTCACGTTCACTTTCGAAGAAGGCCCGAATGGAGCAGTGCCTGCGAGCATGAATTTTATGATGATACTGACTAGAAATGAAGATTTGCTCGGAAACGTACTAAACCTGAATTAGTTTAAGAGTAATTAGCAGCTACTATGTGTAGCATCCGAATTAAAATGGGAGAAACATGGACAGCTCCGAACCCAGACTCACAGGACAGCAGCAGAGAGAAACCAAAGGACCCTGAAGGCATCTGGCGGCCCGAGACGCTGTCCGAGGTGCTGAACCCACCTCCCTGCTCGCGCCGCGCACTCCAGCCCACCGTGACTGGCGCCCGCCTCGCGCTTCCTCCGTCGTCTCTGTCTCTGTCGGGGTGATCGGGGTGCTGTCTTTCCGCCTGAGTGCGGGCTGGGCTGTCGTCTCCTTCACAGCTGTACCAGAGCATCAGCGCCGCCCCTTGCTAACTATAAAGCCCCTTGCTGGTGGACCGGTGTCTTAGAGAACAAGAGAACACAGACGAGACCACGAACGGGTACGGACGCACCAGGAAAGAGGTTCCTAGGGACAAACGTCTCGTCGTTACCTCTTTCCACGCTCGGGAAGGGGTGCTGTGCCCGCCTCTCCAGAATTCCCGGCGCAGAAGGAAACAGGGCCCTACACTCCGCCTGCAGCTTGCGTTGGATGTTTGGGGTCGGGAAGATGGGGGCGCGTGGCCTGGTGTAGCCTCGGGGTGTGAGAAGAGGTTCCTGTTGGGGTTTAATGAGACTGGGGAGCCTCGGGAAGAAGCCCCCAGCGTACACGCGCGTGCAGGGCCTAAGAGCTGAGCGAGGTCCTCACACCGCGTGATCCCATCTCCCCTCCTCCGGGCTGTGAGTGCACAGGAGGGTTCCAGGGTGGGCTTCAGCGAGTGCGGGACACCGTCGGTTCTCTGTCGCCGTGTGCAGGCTGCAGGGTCAGCGCTTAGGAAAATTCTCTGTTGCGTTCAGCCCCACTGTTCTGCCAAGATTACTGTCACGGGAAAACCACGGGGCGCTTAAGACTCTGCTTTGTCCACTAGCTGGCGCAAGACGAGTCAGACGAAACGAGGTTCCCTGGGGGCGTCCCCGAACTGAAGTTCCCTTGTACGCATGCGCACCAGTCACTTAAACCCGGAGTCTCCTAGTCCAGAGTGTCAAGAATTAGGACAACAAAATTGTGTGTTAAAAAAAAAAAAAAAAAAGCAGAATTGGGGGGAAACTTGCAAATGAAGGGCCAGCAAGAAGAGAAGGTGAAGTTTCCGTGATTTCGCAGAGCATCGCCTGTGGCGTAAGGAAGCTGGGTGCAATAGTGAGCGGGGGGGATCCGTGGGGGGTGCACGGGCAAAACATCCAGGCGGCACTTTATCGGGTGAGAGCAGAGAGGGGGAAATAACACCGGGGTGCGCGGGGGCACCATGGCACAGGCGGGGACCCCCGAGACGATCCTCGCGGGCGGCGGTGCGGCGGGCGGGGCAGAGGGCGCAGAGGCTCTTAGATGCGGTTCACGGAGCCGGTTGGTCCGCGGAAACGGCAGTGATTTAGGACCAAAGCTC
This sequence comes from Rousettus aegyptiacus, assembly GCF_014176215.1. Lineage (NCBI taxonomy): Eukaryota > Metazoa > Chordata > Mammalia > Chiroptera > Pteropodidae > Rousettus > Rousettus aegyptiacus. The sequence continues at coordinate 26,134,868 of NW_023416292.1, read as the reverse complement.
TCGCGGGGGCGACGGCTGGAGTCCCGACCGCAGCGGTCGGCGGGATCCCACTAGGCTTTTCCCCACACCCGCCCTCCGGGTCGCACTCCGTTTCAAGCCGACCTCCAGAAATGGGGTTTTGGATGGTGGCGACAAGGAATAGTGGAACAGGTTGAACAAACACATTTAGACAAAAAATCATTTCAGACGGCACTTTATTGATCATGGGGTGTCAGGAGGCCCTGGAGGGCGGGGCTCACTGGCGCCCCCCGGAGCAGGCCGGCGCTCCGTGGCTCTGTTTGTGGTAGTCCGTGGCGATGTCCCCCACGACGGACAGGAACTCGGAGAACTCGATCTTCTTATCCTTGTTCTGGTCCTTATCCTCGAAGATGTGGGCCAAGTAATCTTTGCCCTTTTTGTCCTGTGGGCGAAGACGCAACACGAGACAAATTCAGTCCCCAGTGCCGCGGGTGGAGTGGGGGGAGGCGGAGGCGGGGCCGGGAGAGCAGGACCTGGGGCTGTGGGGTGCTGGGGGACTGGGCGAGCACAGGGCGGGGGTGGAGTGAGCATCACTCTGAGCTCCCTGAGGGGGAGTCATCGGCCCACGTGCCAGCGAGTGTGAGGGACCCAGGCCGGGTGCATGTGGTCGGCCCAGAGCCGCAGTGACCAGTGAGCTGCTGGGTGGGTGGTCTCCAGGCAGACCCCGCCACGGCAAAGGCACCACCAACCTGAGGTCTCCCCAGGAACCCATAGCTGGCTTCACCCCATGCCCGCCCTCCTCTGCCCTCTCTCTAGACCCCCGAATCATGCCACCCTGAAGTCCCTCTGCGCCCTGCCCAGTGTCTGTGTCCCTCAGTAATGGCCACTTAGTGACCAGTTCAGTGCAACTTGATTGTCAGACGGAATCGAGCTGGAACGAGCTTTCTCGTCACCCAGAAGGGTGCTCAATGGTGTCACCACAGGTGCCCATCACCCGCCTCTGGTCTCAGGAGGCCAGTGGGAGCCTCGAGAGTCGGGGCCTGAGCCCATGGGCGCCAGGCTCCCAGAGGGAGTGGGACAGGTGCAGGGCCCTCGGGGGGGGGGGGGCACCGTGCAGCCTCCTCACAACGACTGAACCACACTCTGCCACACTCATCATGTCCCGCAACCCGATGACAAGCCAGGATATGAGGTCCCAGAGGCTCTCTGGCAGCTGTGACTAGTGAGGATGGAGACTGGGAGTGCCCTGTCCAAGGCACCAGCAAAGCGTCCTCGGCCACGCCAGGGCCCGCGCAAGGCGGGCAGCCCCCCCGACTCACACAGGCACTGAGGAAGGTGGGGAAATTGTCCTGCAGCATCTTGATCAGGCCGGGCTTGTCCATCATGTCGTCGGGTTTGACGTACGTGTGGAACAGGTCGATCATGCCCATCACGGCCTCCTCAGCCTGCGTGTGGCTCATTGTGGCTTTGGAAGGAGCTGCTGGAGAGAACGATGGGACCTTGGTCACCCTTGTCCACTGCAGACTCTAAGTCAGGACAACAGGGTGGGACTGGGGGCCAGTGCAGGGAGCCTAGGGGGAGCAGAAGGACCTATGTCCTCTAGGAGGTGGGCGACATGCTCTAAGGGAGGCGGGCAGGACCAGGCCTGGCAGCGGGGCGCAGGCAGGTCACGTTCCAGAGGAGCCGAAGGAGGACACGGAAGCCCTCCGGAACTCCCCTGGCTGGGAGCAGGCAGGGACCTGTATTGACCGGTCCAACCCTGCTAGGAGCAGGTCACCTCACAGGCAAGGCGGTGGGGTGTCAGGCCCGGGGTGGGGAGGGCCGAGCTGGCCATGGCAGGGACACTGCTCCCGAGGTTGGGGTGCAGAGAGGGCCTGCGGAGACCAGAGTCTGCGAGGCAGGCGAGTCCCGACAGGAGAGGAGACCAGGGGCACAGGACAGCCATGTCCTCAGCTCTTCCGGGGACGTTTCCCCAGAGAGGTCCCTGCAGAGCCAGCCAGCCCTGGGGACAGTCTGGTCCGGTCACCGTGCTCCGGGTTAGGACCGCAGCGGGGGAATCACGGCCCTGTAGGGCGCAGTGCCTAGCCTGGCCCTGGCCCTGAAGCCCCTGTGGCCGCCGCGTCGCCTCCGGGCACTGCAGAGCACGCTGTGTCCTGAGCTCTCGTCCTGGACGGGGCCTGTCGGGCCGACTTACCAGAGCAGAGCACGGATCACCGAAGGAAGGACGAGTGAGATGTGCTTCTGGGCGACACCGGTCCCTTTATAAGGCTGAGCCTTGCTCCTCCCCGGGCCGGTGCCCTGGGCCTCGGGTGCCGTGTGCTTCCTGGAGCAGGGCCCACTCAGCTGCGCGGGACACACCTAGGAGTGTGTGCTCAGCCTTCCCGTAAAACCCCAGGTGCTTCCCTCCCAAGGGACAACACCTAGAGCCTCATCCTCTCCCGAAGATGATCTAGCTCTGGGAGGCCAGTGGGATGTGTCACAAAGGGATAGGACTTTGGGCAGAGAAACTGGGTTTCTGGACCTCAAGGGCAGGAGTTTGGAGTCCGAAGGCCCGCGTGAGCTGCTGGCTCCTCCCCCGCACAGCCCCCTTCTGTGCTCGAGTCACGTGGCTGCCGCCCCCACCCCCCGCTCACACCCTCGACACTCGCCAGGTGCACGGTGCCCGCCGCCCCTCACTGATCCTGGACCTTCATGACCCAGTGACATGGCGCTGTCCCCTCAGGTCCAGCAGGGCAGCGTAGTGTCGGGACTGAAGCCCACGTCCCCGTGTGGGCAGCCGGTGGACGGCAAAGCCACATCTCACCCCGGACGAGCCTCACTCAGCCTCACTCTCAACTCCTACCGATGTCTCGGGTCACCCCAGGACCCTCCCTCAGGGATTCGGTGTCCCGGGGACAGAGTCAGGGTCTCTTCACTGCCAGCTTCACATCGGGTCCCATTGACGCCCTGGAGGGTGACCGGGGTCATGACCCACGGTGACTCTGAGGGAACAAGGAGAGGGTTTCAGGCACTGCATTTCGCCGGCGTGGAGGGGAAGCTCGAGGTCACCACCCTCTGTCTGAGCCGAACTCCACACTGCTGAATGTCACCCTGCAGCCCCAGGGGTGCCCGGGACACCCGAGGCAGTGCCCATGGTGGTCAGTGTAGATGAGCCTTGAGGCAGGTTGGGCAAGCCTGGCTCCCCGCCCACGCTGAGGACTTTGAGGAACCTCGGTGGCCTTCCTCCTGCTCTATGCAAATCCGTCCGCACAGGAGCCAGTGGCCCTCCCTGTATCGATCACGCACTCACTCCCACTCACCGCCGGTGTAGACCTTGACTTTTGAGCCACGTCAAATCCTCACAATTAGTTATTAATATCGTATGTAAGTTCCCTTTTGCTCAATTCACGGCCTCTGAGTCAGAGGCCGATGTTTCCACAGTCCTCAGGTCACGGGGTCTGAACATCATCCTCTGTTCCCGGGTCTCTCATATTTTATCTATTTTCCTCTCATCTCTATTTGCTTTTTAAATCCTCCCAAGAAACGATATATATTTTCCGCTCGTTTGTGAGCACTCTTGCAAATAGGACAGTTTCTTGGTCCGTGTTTGACATATATTTTTTGTTTGGTATCGATCAATCACACAGAAAAGTACAACGAGCAAATATCCACCGCCCAGTGAATCACCTCTGACACTGTGACTGTCGCCCGGCCAGTGAGGGAGCATGGCCAGTGCCCCCTCCAGTCACTGCCCCCCCCCACCGGTCCCCAATGACCTGATCTGATCACTCAGGATAAGGCTCTCTGATTGTCTTTGTATTTTGTCTCCTATCCATACATCCCTAAACACTGAAGTTTTCCCTGCTTTCCATACATTACGTGAATGAAACATGCTCTGTCTACTCTTCCGTGTCTGCCTTGTTTTGCTCAATGTTTAATTCATAATTTCCCCGGGTTAGTATTCCTCTGTACGGGTGTGACATCATCGCCAAGAATTCTGCCTCGGATGCCCCACGCTCTTCATGGTCTTGACTTCCTGCTCAGGGGACCAGGGATTTGACTGTGACCTCATGTTCGCCTGGGTATCGGTCACACTTTCTGGTGAGGGGTAAGGAGGGCCCAGGGCGGGCCCTGGATGTGTCAATCCTGCGTGTCAGGGAATGAGGTGGGGATGAGCCTCAGAGCGCAGAGCCCAGTTCCCGGCCCAGCGACAGATCAGTCCTGTTAGCTTCAGGGACACCAGTGCTTGCAGCCATGTGACTAACAGCCAAGTCACACCCCCTCATCTCCCTTATCACTCGCCACCATCGGGGAGACTACAGGACATTCCAGTGCCTCTGGAGACTTGCCTTCCGCGTGCAGGGCGGCTTGGCTGCAACCCTCTCTAACGCTTCGGGCGTCTGGAAGGAAGGTTGCCTCTGGTCGGCCACGCAGGCATTGCGGGGTCGTACCCGATAACGAAAGAAGCGCCATCGATGAACGATCTGTGCCAAGCCCTGAGCTGATGATTAACTCCCCAGAAAGCAGCCTGAGGTTCTTGGCGTTACACCCTGGTTCTCTCCCAGTATGTGAGTCCGATGTTAAAAATGATCCTCACGCACTGCTTTTGCTGCATCCCAAAACGATGTTTTGATACGTTATTTTCATTTTCATTTCATTCCCATTATTTTTCACTGTCTCTTGAGACGTCCTCCTCCACCCACGCATTATCTGCAGGTGTGTTGCTTGATCAGTACAGGTTCTGGGGTTTTTTCCGGCCACATTTCTATTAGGATTTCCATTTCATCCCCGCTGTGGCCTGAGAGCACACATCATATGGCTTCTATTGTCTTTCGTCGGCTGAGACGTGTTTCTCTGGCCCAGAACACAGTCCCTCTCGGCGAGCGGGCGGCGTGAGCCTGAGCGGCACCTGTTCTCTGCCGTCATAGATAAAGTCGTCTCTCAGAGTCAGTTGGATCCAATCGATTGATGATGCTGTTCGAGTCGCCTGTGTCCTTACTGTTTTCGGTCCCGCTGGAGCCTTCGTTTCGGTCGAGGGGCATCGACGCCCCAGCAGAGTCGTGTCGGCTTCTCCCCGTAGGGCCCTCGGTTTTCGCCTCCCGCATGTGACGCGCTGTCGCCAGGCGCATGCGCGTTGAAGTTGCCGCGTCTTCTCGGAGAACTGGCCGCGCGATCCGATCGTCCTCCTTGCTCTGAAGTCCGCTGTGTCTGAAATTAATACTTAGTTAATTAAAAAGCGTAGCTTTGTTTTGATCGATATTAGCATGGCATACCTTCTCCGTCTCTTTGCTTTCGATCTGTGTCTTCGTACTTAAGCAGGTTTCCTGCAGGCGACCTGGAGTCAAGTCTGGTTTTTAACCCACTCTGACTGTCTCAGTCTGTTCGTTGGGACACACACACCATTTGGATGAAAAGGGATCATTAGAAACGTCAGTATTAAATTCAGATTTCATATTAACCATATCCGCAGGTGTTTTCTATTCATCGCCCTTGTTTATTGTAAGGCTTTTTTTTTTTTCCTTTTTTCATCTTTTACTCTTTTCTCTACCTTCTCTGGTTTTAATCGAGTGTCTGACATGGTTCCATTTTCTCTCGTATCAGTGATCCTTTTTTAAATTACCGGTTGCCCCAGAGTTTGCAGCACAGATTTGCAGCTCATAAGTCCACCTTCGACTAGGACCTGACCACTTTCCAGGTAGCACAGCATTTCCCAGTCGCCCTCCTGTCCCTCATCACGTCGCCGTCACCCAGCACACTCACCCGTCATCACCCAAGACAATGAACAATTGTTTTTTGATGAAATTGTTTTCTCTTCGTACAATTAAGAGTAATAGAATAGGGTGTATGTAGAGTATATCACAATAAAAATATTTTTTTAATTTAAAAATAAGAACATTAAGATTTATATTTTGCCTTTATTTATGCCCTAACACTCTTTTTTTCCTTATGCAGTTCTGATTTTCTGGCCTATGTCGTTTTACTGCTCTCTGAAGAACGTATTTTAACATTTCTTCCAGAACAGGTCACCTGGCAACAAGTTCCCTCGGTGCTTGTTTGTCTGAGAAAGTATTTCACCTTCTCTTGTGGAGGATAATTCAATGAATACAGAGTTCTAGGTGGTGGGATTTTAAAAAAAGAAAGAGAGAGAGAGAGAGAGAGAGAGAGAGAGAGCGCGCGCTGGAAACACCGCACACCATTCTCGCGCTCGTGGTCTCTGAAGAGAGCTCCGATGTAATTCTCACTCTTGTTCTTCTGCAGATACGGTGAGAATTTTCTCCCCTCTGGCTTTGCCCCAATATTTTCTCCTTGACTTAGAGTTTCTGAAGTTTCAGTATGACATGCCACGGTGTGGGAGGTGACATTTATCCTGATTCATGCTCTCTGAGGTCTCGGGCTCTGTGCTTCGGGGTCGATCATTAGTTTTGGAAAATTCTAAGCAAGTGCTTTTTTAGATATTTATTCCATGCCTTTCTCTTTCTCCTCCCTCTGCTATATTGTAGTTGTGCCACAGTTCTTGCATATTCTAAGATTTTAAAATTCTTTATTCTCTTTGCTTCCCTGTTTGGGGAGTTCCTATTGACCGATGTTGGGCTCACTGTTTCTTTCCTCGGTTGTATCCAATCCGCCGAGCCCATGAGGCATTCTTCATTTCTGCTACATCGATTTCACGCTACTGTTTCCTTTGGTTATCTCTTCTGCCTTCCATCTCTCCCGTTAGGTTGTTTATCATGGTTGCAGGGAGATGTCGGCGCAAAGACAGGGAGCCCCAGAGAGTCCAGCTGTCCACTGGGAGCAGCTGCTGGGACAGCTCGTGGGGTGCGGGCCGCACAGGGACAGAGCAGGCGTCTCAGGGAGAGGAGGTGACAAGGGCCTGGGAAGCAGGACTTCCCGAGTTGAGAGCAGGTGTGAGGACAAGGAAGGAGGGAGGGCACAGACGGGCCTGACCAGACACTGACATGTCGTGGACAAAGGGCTCAGGCCTGTCTCGAACGGTGACGAGGTGCGGAGTACGGCCAGGAGAGGGTGGCTCTGAAGAGGAGGGAGGTGGCAGTCTGGGGCCTGAGGTGCTCCGGGAATGGTGTGAGTGAGGAGTGGGCAGGCACCCCCTGGATGAGAGCTGCCCCCTGAGAGCTTCTGCAGGTGGGGGAGATTGACAGACAGTGGCCTGACCCCCGTGCAGATTGTCCCCCATTTAAGGGGTGAGTGGGAGCCTATGAGGAGGAGGTGGGGAGCCCCGTGGCCGAATGAGACACGGTGACCACCTCTCACCTCCACGGGACCGCACAGTGCTCACACACGCACGGATGCTCAGCGACCAGGACAGCAGACAAGGGCTCCAGGCCCCTGGGCTCGGCAGTGTCTCGTTCACAGTGACACGACCTCCTATGACCCGGGTCCCCACCAGGAAGCCCCGATTCACTGATGGCGTCACCCCTGTGCCCTCGGGCCGTGCTGGGGCAGGGGCGCGGGGTGGGGAGGGGGCACAGAGCTGAGACCTGCGCTCCTGCCCCCTGGGGTTTGCTGACCACCAGGTGCTGGTCCATGATGGAGAGGGAGATCTCCGTGGACCCCGCAGGCCGCCCTGGAGGCTCCCTCTGGGACCGGGCAAGCCGGCTGCACCAGGAGGTGGGGCTGAAGTGGACACGAGCCCAGCTGAGAGAACCAGCTGGTTGTGCTGGAGTCCACGGGGACGCCACCCCGTGACACATCCCTGCATAAAGCTTCTCCCTAGGAATTCTCTAATAATGTCGCCAAGAAGTGGCAGTGTAAAGAGCCAAGAGAAGGAGAGACAAGGCCAGTGTTCGGGGGAAACACACTTTATTGATCATGGGGTGTCAGGAGGCCCTGGAGGGCGGGGCTCACTGGCGCCCCCCGGAGCAGGCCGGCGCTCCGTGGCTCTGTTTGTGGTAGTCCGTGGCGATGTCCCCCACGACGGACAGGAACTCGGAGAACTCGATCTTCTTATCCTTGTTCTGGTCCTTATCCTCGAAGATGTGGGCCAAGTAATCTTTGCCCTTTTTGTCCTGTGGGCGAAGACGCAACACGAGACAAGTTCAATCCCCAGTGCCGCGGGTGGAGTGGGGGGAGGCGGAGGCGGGGCCGGGAGAGCAGGACCTGGGGCTGTGGGGTGCTGGGGGACTGGGCGAGCACAGGGCTGGGGTGGAGTGAGCATCACCCTGAGCTCCCTGAGGGGGAGTTTTTGGCCCACACGCCAGCGTGCATGAGGGACCCAGCAGGGTGTGCTCTGCCCAGAGCCGCCGTGACCAGCGAGCTGCTGGGTGGGTGGTCTCTAACGAGACCCTGCTGGGCAAGGGCACCCTCTGCCTGAGCTCCCACCAGGGACCCACAGCTGGCTTCACCCCGTGCCTGTCCTCCTCCGCCCTCTCTCTGGACCCTTGAATCATGCCACCCTGAGGTCCCTCTGCGCCCTGCCCAGTGTCTGTGTCCCTCAGTAATGGCCACTTAGTGACCAGTTCAGTGCAATCTGATTGTCAGACGGAATCAGGCCTGGAACGAGCTTTCTCGTCGTCCAGAAGGGTGCTCAATGCTGTCACCACGGGTGCCCATCACCCGCCTCTGGTCTCAGGAGGCCAGCGGGAGCCTCGAGGGTCAGGGCCTGAGCCCACGGGCGCCAGGCTCCCAGAGGGAGTGGGACAGGTGCAGGGCCCTCGGGGGGGCACCGTGCAGCCTCCTCACAACGACCAAACCACACTCTGCCACACTCATCATGTCCCGCAACCCGATGACTAGGCAGGATATGAGGTCCCAGAGGCCCTCTGGCCGCTGTGACTAGTGAGGACGGGAGACTGGGAGTGCCCTGTCCAAGGCACCAGCAAAGCATCCTCGGCCACGCCAGGGCCCGCGCAGGGCGGGCAGCCCCCCCGACTCACACAGGCACTGAGGAAGGTGGGGAAATTGTCCTGCAGCATCTTGATCAGGCCGGCCTTGTCCATCATGTCGTCGGGTTTGACGTATGTGTGGAACAGGTCAATCATGCCCATCACGGTCTTCTCAGCCTGTGTGTAGCTCATCGTGGCTTTGGAAGGAGCTGCCGGAGAGAACAATGGGACCTTGGTCACCCTTGCCCACTGTGGTCTCTAAGTCAGGACAACAGGGTGGGACAGGGAGCCAGTGCAGGGAGCCCAGGGGGAGCAGAAGGACCTATGTCCTCTAGGAAGTGGGTGACATGCTCAAAGTGAGGCGGGCAGGACCAGGCCTGGCAGCGGGGCGCAGGCAGGTCGCGTTCCAGAGGAGCCGGAGGAGGACACGGGAGCCCTCCGGACACTCCCCTGGCTGGGAGCAGGCGGGGACCTGTGGTTGACCGGCCCAACCCTGCTAGGAGCAGGTCACCTCACAGGCAAGGCGGTGGGGTGTCGGGCCCGGGGTGGGGAGGGCCGAGCTGGCCATGTCAGGGTCACCGCTCCCCAAGGTTGGGGTGCAGAGAGGGCCTGCGGAGACCAGAGTCTGCAAGGCAGGTGAGTCCCGACAGGAGATGAGACTAGGGGCACAGGACAGCTGTGTCCTCAGCTCTTCCGGGGACGTTTCCCCAGAGCTGTCCCTGCGGAGGCAGCCAGCTCGGGAACAGTCTGGTCCGGTCACCGTGCTGCGGGTGAGGACCGCAGCGGGGGAGCCATGGCCCCGTAAGGCGCAGTGCCTAGCCTGGCCCCGGCCCTGAACCCCCCGTGGCCGCCGCGTACCCTCCGGGTACCCCAGAGCACGCTGTGTCCTGAGCGCTCGTCCTGGACGGGGCCCGTCAGGCCGACTTACCAGAGCAGAGCACGGATCACCGAGGGAAGGACGAGTGAGATGTGCTTCTGGGCGACACCGGTCCCTTTATAAGGCTGAGCCTTGCTCCTCCCCGGGCCGGTGCCCTGGGCCTCGGGTGCCGTGTGCTTCCTGGAGCAGGGCCCACTCAGCTGCGCGGGACACACCTAGGAGTGTGTGCTCAGCCTTCCCGTAAAACCCCAGGCGCTTCCCTCCCAAGGGACAACACCTAGAGCCTCATCCTGTCCCGAAGATGATCTGGCTCTGGGAGGCCAGTGGGATGTGTCACAAAGGGATAGGACTTTGGGCAGAGAAACTGGGTTTCTGGACCTCAAGGGCAGGAGTTTGGAGTCCGAAGGCCCGCGTGTGCTGCTGGCTCCTCCCCCGCACGGTCCCCTTCTGTGCTCGAGTCACGTGGCTGCCCCCCCGACCCCCGCTCACACCCTTGACACACGCCAGGTGCACGGTGCCCGCCGCCCCTCACTGATCCTGGACCTTCGTGACCCAGTGACATGGCGCTGTCCCCTCAGGTCCAGCAGGGCAGCGCAGTGTCGGGACTGAAGCCCACGTCCCCGTGTGGGCAGCTGGTGGACGGCAAAGCCACATCTCACCCCGGACGAGCCTCACTCAGCCTCACTCTTGAGCCCTCCAGACATCTCGGTCACCCCAGGACCCTCCCTCGGGGACTCAGTGTCCCGGGGACAGAGTCAGGGTCTCTTCACTGCCAGCTTCACATCGAGTCCCACTGGTGCCCCCGAGGGTGACCGGTGTCATGACCCACGGTGACTCTGAGGGAATACAGAGAGGGTGGTAGGCACTGCATATCACCTGCGGTGAGGGGAGGCTGGAGGTCACCACCCTCTGTCTGAGCTGAGCCCCACACTGCTGAACATCACTCTGCCACGTGAGGGGTGCCCGGGGTCCCCAAGGCAGTGGCGGTGATGGCCAACATGGATGAGCCTCGGGCAGGACTTGGGCAAACTTAGCTCCCCGCCCACGTTGATGACTTTGAGAAACCTTGGTGGCCTTCCTCCTGCTCTATGCAAATCTGTCTGCACAGGAGTCAGTGGCCCTGCCCCGGGGTCTTCCGCGTCCCACCCCGCAGTGGGGTGGCCCGGCCACGTGCAGGAAATGTGAGCTTGGAGGTCACGATGAGGCCTGGGGCCTCCGGGACCTGCCCTGCTGACTCACGAGGCCTTGTCGCCTGCTCTCTGCTCCCCTTAGCACATCCTGCTAGGGAGCGGGGGGGCTCTGCCGCCTCGGGGGGCATGGGAAGCGGCCCCACGTTCAGTGGTACCGGCCTTCCCACCGCACTGGCCCCTACGCCGAAGCCCAGCTTCCTGTCCTGGTGACGTCCCCGTCTCCACCAGCACCAGCTCCTACCCGATCACTCGGGACCCACCCTCACCCCAGAAAGCCTCGGGGGATAATGCACAGGAACTCCAGACAGGTAGGCCTGCCTGCAGGGATCACACACGCACTACCACTCACCGCCGCTGTAGACCTCGACTTTTGAGCCACGTCAAATGCTTACAATTAGTTATCAATATCGTTTGTCAGTTTCCTTTTGCTCAGGTCTCAGCCTCTATGTCAGAGGCCGATGTTTCCACAGTCCTCAGGTCACGGGGTCTGAACATCATCCTCTGTTCCCGAGTCTCTCATATTTTATCTATTTTCCTCTCATCTCTATTTGCTTTTAATTCCTCCCAAAAAGTGATACATTTTTTCACTCCTTTGTTACCGCTCTTGCAAATGTGAACAGTTCTCTTGGTCCGTGTTTGGCTTGTGTTTTTTGTTTGATATGGATCAATCACACAGAAAAGTACAACGAGCAAATATCCACCGCCCAGTGAATCACCTCTGACACCGTGACTATCACCAGGCCAGTGAGGGAGCATGCCCAGCGCCCCCTCCAGTCACCGTCCCCCCCCACGGTCCCCAATAACCTGATCTGATCACTCAGGATAAGGCTCTCTGATTGTCTTTGTATTTTGTCTCCTATCCATACATCCCTAAACACTGAAGTTTTCCCTGCTTTCCATACATTACGTGAATGAAACATGCTCTGTCTACTCTTCCGTGTCTGCCTTGTTTTGCTCAATGTTCAATTCATAATTTCCCCGGGTCAGTATTCCTCTGTACGGGTGTGACAGCATCGCCAAGAATTCTGCCTCGGATGCCCCACGCTCTTCATGGTCTTGACTTCCTGCTCAGGGGACCAGGGGATTTGACTGTGACCTCATGTTCGCCTGGGTATCGGTCACACTTTCTGGTGAGGGGTAAGGAGGGCCCAGGGCGGGCCCCGGATGTGTCAATCCTGCGTGTCAGGGAATGAGGTGGGGATGAGCCTCAGAGCGCAGAGCCCAGTTCCCGGCCCAGAGTCAGATCAGTCCTGTTAGCTGTCAGGGACACCTGTGCTTGCAGCCATGTGACTAATAGCCAAGTCACACCCCCTCATCTCCCTTATCACTCGCCACCATCAGGGAGACTACAGGACATTCCAGTGCCTCTGGAGACTTGCCTTCCGCGTGCAGGGCGGCTTGGCTGCAACCCTCTCTAACGCTTCGGGCGTCTGGAAGGAAGGTTGCTTCTGGTCGGCCACGCAGGCATTGCGGGGTCGTACCCGATAACGAAAGAAGCGCCATCGATGAACGATCTGTGCCAAGCCCTGAGCTGATGATTAACTCCCCAGAAAGCAGCCTGAGGTTCTTGGCGTTACACCCTGGTTCTCTCCCAGTATGTGAGTCCGATGTTAAAAATGACCCTCACGCACTGCTTTTGCTGCCTCCCAAAACGATGTTTCGATACGTTATTTTCATTTTCATTGCGTTCCCATTATTTTTCACTGTCTCTTGAGACGTCCTCCTCCACCCACGCATTATCTGCAGGTGTGTTGCTTGATCAGTACAGGTTCTGGGGTTTTTCCAGCCACTTTTCTATTAGGATTTCCATTTCATCCCCGCTGCAGCCTGAGAGCACACATCACACTCCTTCTATTGTCTTGCGTCGGCCGAGACGTGTCTCTTTGGCCCAGAACACAGTCCCTCTCGGCGAGCGGGCCGCACGAGCCTGAGTGGCACCTGTTCTCTGCCGTCATAGATAAAGTCGTCTCTCAGAGTCAGTTGGATCCAATCGATTGATGACGCTGTTCGAGTCGCCTGTGTCCTGACTGCTTTCGGTCCTGCTGGAGCCTTCGTTTCGGTCGAGGGTCATCGACGCGCCGACAGAGTCGTGTCGGCTTCTCCCCGCAGGGCCCTCGGTTTCGCCTCCCGCATGTGACGCGCTGTCGCCAGGCGCATGCGCGTTGAAGTTGCCGCGTCTTCTCGGAGAACTGGCCGCGCGATCCGATCGTCCTCCTTGCTCTGAAGTCCGCTGTGTCTGAAACTAATAGTTAGTTAACTAAAAACTCTAGCTTCCTTTTGATCGGGTCCTCACTGTGGGGCAGTGACCCTATCTGGGGGGCCAGGAAGGCCCTTCTGCCAGGTGCCTGATCACGAGGTAGCCAGGTAGGGGGAGGGGTGGGAGATTGTCCAGGTCGCGGGAAGCCTCCGTGGTGGGAAGGAACACGGCCTTGATGGAGGAGCCGGAAGGGGGCGGGAGCAGATGGCCCGTCGGGGCACGGGGAGGGGTGGTGGGGAGAGGGACCCCATCAGATAGCAGTGGCCGGATCTCCCAGGGCTCTGACCGGCAGGCAGCTTGTGCTTCATTGAAAAGGCGCATCTTTTTCTGTAGGAGAGTGGCCTAACATGAGCAACTCAGAGATGAGGATGGGGCTCTTGTCTGTTCATGGCTGTATCGCCAGGGGTCCGCGAGATCCAAGTCGCTCTCTGCCGAATTAACTATATCTCTATGATGTAAGCTCTCCTTTATTATCTGCTGGTGCTTGGTGGTGGTGAATGAGCCTCCATCTGAGCAAGGCCCGGGACAGCCACCGGATTTGGAGAGGAGCTGCATGGAGGGCCTGGCGGGAGGGATGCGGGTGGGGTGGGGGGTCCAAGGAGCCGCCCCACCCCCTCGCCGGCTCCGCCGCAGGAAGGTGGACTCGGGGAGCCGCTGCCGGCCCCGAGCGCGTCTGATGCCCCGTCGCACCCGGGAACCGCGACCTCGCCCTCCACGCCCTGCTCTCAGCCCGGCCTGGCTACGCTGCCATGCCAGAGGCGCCACCCGCTTGGGGAGGGCACCTGGGAACAATGAGCCCTTGGACGCCCGCACTGGCTCAGGCGAGGTTCGCGACCTAAATCTGCCCCGGCACGATCTGTCCCCGTGTGGCCAGCGGCAGCCCCGTCCCCCTCCACATTCCGTCAACCGCCCAGGCCTCACTCAGGCCTGTCCCCTCCTCAAGTTCACCCCCCGCCCCCCTGGAGCTCTGCCCCCCGACAGCCAGCCCCTTCTCTGAGCCCTGCCACTGTGGTCTAGGCCGTTTCCCTGGGTGGTCCTCGGGAGCAGGTTGTGTCCCCTCCCCAGCTGCCGGCTTATTCAGGGCAGGACTCAGTCTCCCCACTCAGGTGGGGGCAAAGGGGGGTTGCTCCCTGAGGGGCTCTGCTGCTTCTGACTCCCTGTAGACCCTGCTTCACACCTCCAGGCACGGGGTGCAGAGCACGGGGGAGAGCATGCCCTCATCCTAGCTCCCCGGGACAGAGGTCAAGGAGGGAGGGGATGGGAGGATCCATCAGGCCAGCAAAGGAGGGGAGCAGGGCGGAATCCCAGGGCTGCCAGGGAGCTGATGTGGGGATCCCTGGATCAGCAGTTATTGGTAAGCTGCTCAGTGCCGGTCTAATCCGGTTAGTGCGATTTAGCGGGGTGTCTCCCGCCACCCCACCTCGCCAGCTGGGCAGGGTTTGTATGTGGCTAAGGCCAAGAGGGAAACAGAAAAGCTACAGTGGCAGCTCCGGATTTTCTTAAAGGGCTCGACTTGGGGATTGGACCAAAGCACCACCGAGAAATCGTTCGAGAAGTTTTTATCAGAAGCCGTTTCCTCTCGCCCAAACCAACCCCACTGTCTGAACACAAAAAACCCTCCAGCTCCGTCCACGCCCCCCGCCCCTGTCCTCCATGACGTTCCTAGCCGGAAGTCACCTCTGAGACTCGTCCCTCCAGCCATCGCCAGGCCCCCCGGGGAGCAGAGGCAGCTCACCTGTCCACGACCTGTCTCCCTCATTCTGCAGAGACAAAGGCAGCTCACTCCGCAAGATGTCGGCCGATACAAAAGTCAGCTACAAAGGGATCTGTGTAAGAGTACGTTGGGACTGCTGTCGGTAGCAGCAAAAGCAGGAAGCAGTTTATCAGCCGGGAGATAGGAATCAATGGGAGAATTCCGGGAGAATGGATAAATCAAGTGCAGAATTCACAAAACAGAGGCGAACACGCAGTACCACACGATGTAACGGCGAAAGTTAATGAACTAGCACTGCACACACCGACGCGGGTGGCTCTCACAAAGAGAGCACTCGACGGAGGTAAGCCGGGGCGGAAGTAGAACGCTCTAAAAGCAAAACAACACTGAGTACTGAGAGGGAATGATAAACACCAGATCCGAGATGTCCGTTTCTCTGCATGTGGGGGACCCGAGAGGATTCACCCGGGTGTGGGATAGTTGACACGTTTCTTTTTTCAGTTGCGGTAAAATGCGCGTAACGTGAACTTGACCGTTCGCGGGGCGTCGAGCGCACGGACTGCCGCACGACCGTCTCTGCTGCTCGGCGTCCGTCTCTGAACGCTTTTCATCCTGCGGAACTGGAGCTCCCTCCCGGCGAAACACCGACTTCCCGTTTCCCTTCGCCCAGCCCCCGGCAGCCACCATTCGCCTTCCCGTCTATGAATGTGTCTGCGACAGGGGCCTCGTGTGAGTTCGCACACTGTCCGTCCTGCTGCGACGGGCTCACCTTGTCAGCATGACGTCCTCCAGGTTCCCCCACGCCGTCGCGTGTGACAGTCCTTCCTTTTCCGAGGCCGGATGATCTCCCGTTGCGCGCGCACTCTGCTCCGTCTGCCCGCTTCTCCGCGGACAGACACTTGGGGTGCCTCCACCTCTCGACTCCCGTGAATAGCGCTGCTACGGCCATGGGCGTGCGAGCATCTTCTTGAGACCCCGCTTTCAATTATTTCGGCTCCATAGCCAGGAGCGGAATTGCCGGACCACGTGGCAATTCCGTTCATGATGTTTTGAGGACCCACCGCGCAGTCTTCCACGGCGGCTGCACCATCTCACGCTCCGACCAGCCGTGCGCGAGGGTCCCGATTTCTCCACGTCCTGCCCGACGCTCGTTCTTTTTTTGTTACGGAATCACATGGAAATTACGTTTGGTTTCCTGAGGAACCGCCGCACCGTTCTCCACAGTGGCCGGCCCATTTTACATCCCCGCCATCAGAGCATGAGAGTTCCAGTCTCTCCATATCCTTATCAACACGCGTGTTTTTCGTTTTCCGGTTTTTTGTATTAGCCATCCTATCGCTATGCGGTAGTATCTCATCGTGGTTTTGATCTGCATTTGCATTTCTCTAATAATTAGAGGTGTGAAGTGTATTTTCACATGCTTCTTGACTATTTGTACATCTTCTTTGGAGAAAAGTCTATTCAAGTGCTTTGCCTATTTCTAAATCGGGTTATTTGCTTTGTTGTTGTTGAATTACAAGGGCTCTCCATATAGTCTGGATACTAAACCCCTATCAGATCCATGATTTGCAAATACTTCCTCCTGTTGCATGGATTGCCTTTTCGATCTCTTGATTGTGTGCTTTGATGACAGTTTTATTTTAATGTAGTCCAGCTGATCTATTTTTTTTCTTTTTTTTGCATGAGCTTCTGTTGTTACAGCTAAGAAATCATTGTCAAAATTGGTGCCATGAAGCTTACCCACCCCACCCCCCACCATGTTTTCTTTTGAGTTTAAAGTTTCAGCTCTTACATTTAGGACTCTGGTAATGGTTTATACCCTGCGCTGGTGGGTAATTGGCATTTCTCGTGTTGTTGGGGTGTGTGTGTGCGTGTGTGTGTGCGTGTGTGTGTGTTCTCTGGCCCCTTCTGCTTTTCTAGGACCGTATGAGAGGAGGTCTCTCAGGCTGTCCTCGCCAGGGCCTCTGCTGCTGCTACCTAGAAATCAACATGTGTGTTTCTTATTAAAGGTGTTGCCTTTTCCTCTGTCTCTGAGGTAAAAACAAGGACCGAGCAGCTCTCACCTAGGGAAGGGGCCCAGGGCCGACCACCAGAACCTGACGGCACCTTCCCGGATTACCAGCGCAAGGGAGGCCAACCAGACGTCTGCGTGGGCAGAATGACGCGCCCCTCCTCCCCCAGGGCCCCTGCACCCCTGCTCGAACCCAGAGTCACCAGGAAAGAAGAGACTGACAGCGAGACCTCCTTAGGCAAGGGCTAAAACATATTGCAGAAATCATAATTAGAAAGTTCTGGAAAGCAGGCACACCCTGGAAGCAATCCTCGATGTGTCAGTGTTTCTATTGTATTAAAATTACATGTGGCAAGTGCCAGGCCCATCTCGTGAGGGCTTCGAGTGACGGCAAGACCAGCGGCCACTGGCCCTGCGCTGGGAAAAAAAACACGCGTTTGGAGAGGCTGGTTTGCATGATCTCACGGAGAACAGCCCTAGCCTTGGGGACAAAACTAACACAGATTCGGAGTTTAGTTCCTTCTCTCCCTAGCCATGTGACCTTGCCAAGTTATGCTCTGGACCTGGGTTCCCCGCCTATAAAATGAGGACAAGTAATATTGACTTCGCGGGGCCGGCAAGGATTAAGCAGGACGATCATTGCCAAGCGGTTGTGAGCACGGTGCCCGGCGCGGAGGGAGCCCTCGGGGAACCTCCGACGCGAGGCGAGTGGCAGCGACGGGAGCAGAGGGGGACGTGACGGCACCAGGCTCGCGTCCGACCCGTCCACGTCCACGAGGCGGAGGGAAAGAGCCGGTTAACACAGTGCGGGACCGTCCTGGCGGGCGTGGAATCGGAGGTGGGGAACCTCAGCTCCTTGGGCCACCTCGGTCCCGTGGGGGGGTCACCCCAACGGACAGAGGATGTCACTCGTGATAAAGAAACGTCTGCATCATGCAACGTGGCACCTCGACCCAAACTGAGCGACCTCACCTGGAGCTCCTCTGAGGCAATGCGTCTGTGTTCGGCGTCTTGAGAAACAGGATGTTAGTCTCCCAAGGAACAGCGTTTCGAAAGGCTTTCAAGGATGCAAATCGCCAAGGCTTACACAAGGTCCACGGGGCGTCAGGAACCGCTCTGCGGCTCCCTGCCAGCAGGATTCCTTTACTCCCCACAACAAATGGAAGGGGCAGGAACGATGACTGTCACCCTCTCTTTACAGATGTGGAAACTGAGGCGCGGCGGGGCTGGGCGATCGTCCGAGGTCACCCGGGGAGCACGTGGCAGAGTCCGAACTCACACCCGGCCCAGCTCTGGAGCCCGCGCTCCCAGCTGGAGGACTCCGCTGCCTGTTCCAAACGTGCCTCCTTTCACGCCTCGCGCCACCTCTTTGCGAGCCGCGACTCCACAGAAGCAGAAGTGGCTGTCGGGGGGTGGTGGCCAGGGTGCGCATCGTAATCAGAGTTCAAGGACACGAATGGGGACATTCGACCCCTAGAGCGAAACCGCCGAACCCGAGGGCTGTAAATTCGAACCCCAAAACTCATTAGCGTTCCCCGTTGCCCCTAAAAGTCAAGCTATCCTCTTCCTTCTGGGCCCAGTGGCGAGGGGGCGCGGGCCCCACTGGGGGGAGAGCAGCTGGTCGAGGGCGCAGCTAGAAGGGGGGCGCAGGGCTGCTCCCCCGTTCCCTCCATTCCCTCACCCAGAGACACTCCTGCCGCCCCTCAGCCAGGCCGGAACCCGATGGAAACCTGTCGCCGCCTGCACCACGGCCACCAGGCGGGTCGCGCCCCGGAGCTCGGGTCTCGCACCTGTCCTGGTGGCCTGTCACAGATTCCTGAGCCTCTTAATCCATTTAGACAGCAGCTTGACTTGGCTCTGGTTCCCAGCCAGCTGCTGCAGGCAAACCTTAATCCCTCTTAATCACTAAATGCGTTTTGTTTTGTTCGGGGTTCTGGCCATTAGTCCCAGTCACAGGTGGAGGAGAACGGAGAACAGCCAGAGAGGAACAAAGCTCCGCAGGAAGTCGGGGAGCCGACACCCCCCCATCCCCGAGCGCCAAGCAGCGGCCTGGCACGCTGTGACCCTGCAAACAGCCAGCGCCGTTGTGGGGGAGGGAACTGAGGACTGAAAGAGGTCGCTGCGTCCGAAGTCACACGGCTCACAGGCCGAGCTGGGGTTCCGGCCGCCTCAGCCACAGCTGCCCACAGCCCCACGGCTGGTTTCCGGATAACGAGACCCGGGCTGAGGACATCGGGGGACTGGACCAAGGCCACACGGCTGGCAAAGAACAGAATGACGTCACTGCTGGTGCAGGACAGAACCACGTCCGGACTCGGGGCGCCTGATCCCTGACCAGGCACTCACGCTGCTTTGCGGATGCAGGGGGCTCCGTTTACTCTGAGAGAGGTTTGCTGACCGCAGAGTTGACAAGCTGGGAGGTGGCCGACACATGAGCCACCGGAATGGACGGGAGGACGGCCCCGAGGTGGGGCCTCGACAGGGGTGGGCACGGCGGCTGGGTTCTGGAAAGCGCACCCTCACCCCTAAGCATGTTCAAAGGGCCCGTCTCAAGCCTCCTGCCCTCCACTCACTGGGTCCCGGCCCAGGCCCTGGGGCCTGGCCGCACCCAGAACAGCTTCGTGGGTGCAGAGCGAGGGGACGGCCCCGCCGGCCCCACAGGGCCTCTGTGAACTCCCGGGGTGACAACATGGGCTGACTTTGGGGAGCCTGGCCACTTTGCTCCCCAGCCCTTCAAGTCCATTCTTAGAACCCCCCCCCCACAGGCCTCTTCCCCGCTGAGCACACGTGACACCCCACATAGCACCCCCACGCCCAGATCTACACCCCCTAAAGGCCCCTGCCTTCCAGCCGAAGGCACGTCAGAGCCCTAGTACCTTCTCCCCGAGGGCGGGCAACTCCCCATCAGACTGCCTTCTGCCTGTCATTAGCCTGCCCCTCGTTCCGTCTGCCCCCCGCTCTGTCTGCCCCCCCCCGCCGCTCCGTCTGCCCCCCCTCCCCGCTCCGCCTGCACCCCGCTCCGTCTGCCGTCTGCCGGGAGGGGCCGGCAG
Source organism: Rousettus aegyptiacus (assembly GCF_014176215.1). Lineage (NCBI taxonomy): Eukaryota > Metazoa > Chordata > Mammalia > Chiroptera > Pteropodidae > Rousettus > Rousettus aegyptiacus. The sequence goes on along the minus strand of NW_023416292.1, from coordinate 26,114,992 downwards.
TGGGCTCTGGCAGTTCAGAAGGAGCCGCCCTCTGGTCCCGGCTCTTCACTCCCTCCTGCTCCCAGGAGAGACGGCCGGGCTTCTGCCCCGCAGAGCAGGGCACAGGGGTGCAGGGCCACCCCCGCCCTGTGGGTTCCAGGGGAGTCCTCGTGGTTGAAACTGGCGGAGGGAACACAGACCCTGGGGCGGCCTGGGTCTCGGGTTTAGGCGAAGCCTGCGCAGTGCAGCCCGCCGGGCTTCACGCACTCCCAGCACGCGACTCACGGTGACGCTTCGCGCCCCAACGCGGAGGCCACTCTGAACCCCAGGAGGCCCCTCTTCCCCCTGAGAGCCCGGAGGACGCGGTCTTTCTTCCTCGCTTCCGGTGTCCAGCGGCCACGGTCACTGTCGGTGGCTGGCCACTTGCCAGCCCCTCCCCCTCCTTCCTTCTCCTTAGCTGAATGCACCTTCCACGACGAAGGCTGAAAATGCCAGAAACATCTCAAAGCTTCCTTCACACCTACCCGGCCAGCCGACCCACAGCTGGTGACCTGGAGGAGAAGCCTCTTGGAGAGCTTGAGAGAAAGACTTCCTGCTCTGGCAAGAAAAAGATGCTGGAAGAAAACGGCCCGTGCCCTCCCTTCCTACTCTGGCTGCTGCGGCCGGGGGAGCTCTGCTCACGCCATCGGGGCGCCTTTCTCAGGGGGGCAGGACGAACTGCAGACATCGGCTCGGGTGAGTGGAGGAATAAACGAAACCAGGAACCTCTGGCATCTGGGTGTTTTTATTCTTTGAAATAATAAACTCCAATTTATAATTCACTTTAAATCAATTATTCCTTATTTTCACAACCAGAAGGTACAAAGTTCTTCTTCCAAGACCCACTACAGAGGGACGGTCAGCCTCCAGCTGCCCTCCTCGCGGCTGCCCATACGTCAGGCACGCATGGTCCCGGAGTCCAGGCCAGAAACCCCGGCCCAGGGGCCCTCTGGGGCCACACTGCCTCCTGCTGGTCACTGAAGGGAGAAGAGACTGAGCAAACACGAAACCAGAGCCTTGACCGTGACCTGCTCCCTCTGTGACATCCGTCTGTCACATCGCCCCCTCCCGCCCTTGCCTTCAAGGCCCCCCACAGCCCACCTCAGTCCCTCGGCTCTGACACTCTGACGCAACAGGCCTCAGTCCCGCCCCACGCCCTCCTTCAGGCTGTGCCCCCCCCCCCCGGGGAATGCCCTCCCTCCCCTCGCCACCCTGGGCTCCCACCTGCCGAGCCCCGCTTGCTCTGCGGGCCTCCCCAAGCACAGCCCCCGCTGACCCCTGCCGCGGGGCCCGAGACAGCATTTCCGCCGCTTCACGGCTCAGCCCGTAATTACAGTCAGCATCGTTTAACTTCCACTAACGCCCATTGCCTGCCGCAGAAACCCTGCTCCCTGTGTCCCGGCCTCACACCCTCCAGCCCCATGGGAGCGGGCTCTGCCTGTTTCGGCTCTGACTCAGGGGCGGACGGTTCGCCACGGTCCTATCTGTGGACGACACGTCCTCCAGGGCCTTCCCAAGGCCAGCCCCATCGGCCATCGCCCAAACGAGCTCTGACGTCTGGACCACACCAGGGGTGGCTGCCGGCATTTGCTGTTCCCAGGCCTTAAAGCATCGTCTGCAACATCGTCCGCAACATCACAAACACCACCTCCAGCCGTTTCAAACTTTTCCAGCACCAACCTCCAAAACATTCGAAGCCTTTATGTATTTTTCTCAACCAGAATGTAGACGTTAAATTTTCTAAATTGCATTTGTGGCCTGAATGCCCACCGGGGTCTCCCTATCCAGTGCCACTACCGCCCCTGTCCGAATCCACCCCCAGCCCCCACCCTACACCCCTGAGAGTTCTACAAATTCCGGGGGTCCTTATAGTCTCTCGTTCATTTCCGCCTCTGGAACCCGTTTTCTGTCCTATGCCATGAGTCACATGTGAAATGCAGCCTTTTCTTCCATTTCCACCCCAAAACAAAACACGACAAATGAAAAACATGCAAAGGACTGGTGCACGTGACTGACATTGCTAAAAATTTGGAAGGGAGAGTCTCGGGAAGGGTCTGGCCAGTTAGGAAAGAAAAGCCAACAGACTTTCCTGAGATCAGAGAGAAGTCAGCGTGCGCTAGAACTCACAATCTTCATCAAAACCAGGTGTTCCCAGGAGCCCAAGGCGGTGGAGGAAGTCACCCACCCCCTCCTCACCCCCTCCCCACCCCCTCCCCTCCCTAGAATCCTGGAAAACAGGCTGTGAACTTACGGGGAGCAGAGCCCAGAACACCCTGCGCCCCTCCCCTCCCGAGGCCAAGGTGGACGCCTTGCTGGCTCCGCTCACCTGTGCGACCATCAGCTCCCACCTAACCACTCCCACCCTCCTTCTGAGCGCCCTCCCCCATCAGAAGCCCCTCCCCTCCTTTTCCCCTCCCTCCTCCACCCGCCCTGGCTCCTACAGAAGGAACACTGCTGCCCCCTCCTGGCAACGGCCCCGCACTGCTCTGCAGCCAGCTCCCCTCGTCCTGCCTGCTTTTCTGAATTGAGCGGGCTGATGTCCCCAGTCCCGCGCGCATCCCCACCCTCAACCACTGCTCCCAGGGGGCCAAGCACACATCATGACCTTCTTGACATCAGACTGGAAGGTCAAGGGAAGGATCCGTGTTGGGCTCGCTCCCACTCACCCGGAGGGAAGCCCTATCTCACCCCTGGACCTGCAGCCGGCGTGGGGCAGGGGCCGTCTCCCCTCAGAGGAGGCCCAGCCCTACCCCCTTGTACTAGGAGCTTCCTGCGGGTCACTCTAGGGTTAAGGCCGCAGTCCCTGCTTCTCCTGGGTTCCTCAGGGAAAGCTAATGGGGCAGAGAGGCTGCAGGCCAGCTGCGGGAGAACTCCCCCCTGGTGAGAGCTGGCTCGTTTCAGGGTCAGGCTGGGGTCACACCTGCTCTGAACTTGCCTGAGACAAAGAGGACCCACTCCCAAGGTGTGTTGAATTTGTCACAGAGATTAATCTCATTATTACAGTACAGAGCAGGTCAGCTTGTCCCTGATGGCTCTGTGGCTTCCCCACCCACTTCTCGAAGGAGTGGGCACCAACCTCACCTCTCCCCGGGGCCCAGAGCCTCCGCCACCCCCCAGTGGCCTGTGTTTCACCCCCACGCCCATTCCATTGCCTCCCCCCCACACACATCCTCCTGGCACCAGGCACCAGCCGCCAGGCCAGACGCAGACACCTGAGCTGTCCAGGGTCCTCGGCTAGAGCCGACACCCCAAATCCAGCTGGGAGGATCCAAAGACCTCCAAACAGTTTGCGGGGTTGGGTTCTGAGAGGCCAGGAGGGAAGGGCCCAAGTCTCCAGCCAGCTCGAGTCAGAGCTGAGGGCCATCACTGCCTCCCTTCTCTCCCGAAAGCCCCCCGCACCTGACTCACCGAGCACCCGCCGGGGGCCAGCCACCCTGGGCACTGGAGGGGCACAGACAAACCAGACAGACAGGCTCTTTGCCCTCCCAGAGTGCGCAGTCTGAAATTTAAGAAATCATTTATTATTATTATTTTTATGTTTCCAATCTTCCTTACTATTTATAAATAGTAATCCTTCATTACAGAAAATCAGGACGATACGAAAGCACACAAATTAGAAAATAAGAACCACTCGCGTAACAAATCATTTTTACTTTTTTATTTTATCGTGCTTTTCTTTTTATCTGTCCACCAAACTCACACAGGCACCTAGCTTTTTAGAGTTCAGAAACGATCGTAAGAACAATAAGCAATCCCTGCTCCGCGCACGTCTCTCTTCCATCCTGTTGGCGGCCTTCCCTCCAGTGCTGTGGCTGATGCTTCCGTTCCTTCCTGCGCTGGCTCGGGACATCGCCTGCGGAAGGCCTGCAGTGAGAGATAGATTTAACTCACCTTCGTCCCATTTCCCAACTCCTCTCCCTCACCTCCCCCGAGTACTGACAGTCATAGTATTGTTTTAGCTCTTCTCTTACCTGCCTGTGTGACTCCTAAGAAATGTAACCCTCACCGTTCCCGAGTCAAGTCCAATGCGTCCCATTCCCCACCCCCCCACACACACACACCTGCAAAGTCCTCCCAGCCCAGACCCAGCATCTGAGCACCTGGGTTTGTGCCTCGCCTCACCCGCAGCCCCCAGCCTCCGTCTCCTCGCCTGTGAAGTAGGGGTACACCTGACCCGCCTGGGCCACTTACTTCACAGAGTCACGTAGAGGGCCAAGTGGCAGACGAGGACATCGATGCCCCAACAATCTCTTAATCATCCCCAGTCTTATGCGTCTGTGGGGGAGGGAAGAGGAGTCACCAAGGATGTGAGTTGCTGTGATAGTGTGAATGTGGGGGCTCCTGGAGGGATGTCTAAGACAGGATTCAAAAAAAAAAAAAAAAAAGTCAGGTCTCAGGGGAACTCAGATAAATCCCGAGATGCAAATGCTGTCGCCTGGTTTCAGGATGGACGGACGGCTGGCTCCACCGATGCGATCTCCCTTTCTGGAAGGTCGCGTTCTCTCCCGCCTGAAGAGGACTTCCCCACGTGGCAGCTCTCAGCAGCCACGGTCCCCGGGCAGCAACGCGGGCGGAAGACGCTTCCTTCCCCGGCAACCTCCCAGGGAAGGTTCTGATTGGCCCAGTGTGAGTCACATGACCGCCTCTTCGCCAATCACTGTGGTCCGGGCAACATCAACAGCAAGAGCGGGATTTGAGGCTTGGGGAAAAGAGCATTCTGACACTTCACTTAGGTAAAGTTTGTGTTAATTGCAAAAGAGCCCGAGAACGCTCCCTGGGCTGCAGGACGGAGTCCTCGCTGTGTTCCTGAGGTGGGGACCATGGAAGCCCTCTGCTGGTCCTCTTGTCCTCCAGCTCCTGGATGCTGGCGTGGGGGGAACCCGCGCGCAGCCTGCCCAGTGCGGACGTGTGCTCCTCCATTCCACCCGTTATATGGCAAGCCCTGTGCTAAACGAGGATGCGGGCAGCACGGTCCCTCGCTCTGAGGGCGGCACGGTCCCTCACGGTCGGTTTCAGGGGACGGGCAGGGAGGAAGCGGAGTGTGGAGGGGACAGGCCCGAAACACCGCGGTGTAATAGGACCAGTAGAGAGCCCGTGGACGGAGCCCTGAGAGATAAAAGCAAGACGCTCTGGGACCTGAGATAGCACAAAGGAGATGACATTTGAACCTGGAGGGGGCTGGCGAGGAGACGGAGGAAACTGCGTGAACAAATCATGGAATGCACGGCAAGGTCAGCAGAGCAGGGCCAGTGTCGGCCGCTGGGCGGCACTCCTTCCTACCAGCAGAGGGCGTCCTTCTACGGGCCCCGCTCCCGGGACCTCATCCCAACCGGATTACCTCGCAAGGCTCCAGCCTCCAACACCGCCACACTGGGGACTAGGGCTCCACGTATGGGTGGGGAAGGCGGACGGTCCATAGAAGCCAATGCAAGAAGTTTCGTTTGCGGGAAAGGCTAACTTAACAGCGACGTGGAGGACGAACTAGGACCGAGAGGTCTAACGACTCGCTCCTTACTCTGCGGGGCAGCCCGTCGCCAGGGCAGTGTTATTGATCCTAGAGAGGACCAGAGGGGTCTGGCTTCGGCTCCGGCCAGCTGCTGGCCGAACATCTGGCCATCAGGTTCTCCCGGGCGATCCCGCCACCCCAGACTTCTCAGGGCTCTCCTGGGGTTCCCACAGACAAAAAGACCAAGCTGAGCGGGGAATGCATGGTCAGCAGGGGGAGCCAAAGGACCGGTGACTGACTGGGCAGTCACAGGCTGGTCAGCTCTTCCCTGCCCCGTGTAAAGGGAAGCCACCCAGGTTCCAGGCCGGAATGAGTTCCGATGTCCCCGGCGATATTCCCTATGTGGTACTTTACATCCCGTGACTATTTCGTCGTCACTGCCAATTTGTACTTTTTAATCCCTTCACCTTTTTCACCCAAACCGCCAAACCCCCTCCCACCTGGCAGCCGTCAGAATGCTCTCTGTATCTGTGAGTCTGTTTCTGGTTTTTTGTTCATTAATTTCGTTTTTGTTATGATTCCACATGTAAGTGAAACAAGATTACACCTTTTTTAGGTGCCATTTCATCTTTGCTTTTCTCAAATTCTTAGTATTTTTCCATGGAGGAAAGCGTCCCCAAGGCAGAAGCATGGCGGGCCGTGGAAGTCATCAGTGGCCTTGCTTCTAGGTGATTTGTGAGGAGACCGGTCACAGCCTTCACAGGCTGAAGAGAAGGGACCGACCAGACCAGCGCTGCACATCTCCGCCCTGGGACCCTCCAGAGCTGGCAGGGCCTGGCTTGGGAAGGCTCCATTAGCTTTCTAAGGTGCCAAGGGACTTGACATAAGGCTGGGACGTCCTTATGTTAGAAGAGCAGGAGGGCTGGAGGGTCCCAAGGGACTAGCAGCAACTCAGAAGTTAGGAGGCTTGAAGAACTGTGGGAAGAGGAGAAAGAAATGTCCCCTGAGAGAACATCTCAGGAGCGTCCCCATCCAAAAGCCCTAAACCGAGCCCAGAGGCAGCAGGAGGGCCTGCAAGGCTGTGACTCTGGTATCCCAGAGGAGAGTGGGAAGGGCCCTCGCCCACCTGCTCTGCTGTCCCCTGGACTCGGGGACACAGGCGAGGACATGGGGCACTCAGAGGACAGGCAAAGGATCTACTTGGACATCCTGCTGAGCGGTGGCCCCTGGCTCTGGGGGTCTCTATCTCGCCTCCCCCCCGCTCCCCCACCACACCCTTCTCCAATACCGCCTCCACCCCCCCACACACACACACGCAGTGAATCTGCATGCCCATCTTTGCACACCTGTCAGCCCTCCGCCTGCCACCCCGCCGCCCTCCAGGTGGGATCTGCATTATTCCACCTGCACCGTCCACCAGGAGGGGCCTGCCCCGCTCCAAGTCCTCCTTCCCAGGCGCCAGATCTCTTCGGAGTCCAGACTTTCGTCAAGTCACCACCTTGTCCAAATCTTCAGTCCCCACACCACACGCACAGCTCTGAGGCAGGGCTTTCAAACGTTCCTGTATCCCCGGACCCCTCTCTTAAATAAAGCCTTTGTGGGGAGCTGATACATAAAAAATACGGAGCTCTGGCTGAACTGGCGTAAGGAGCCAGGAGATCCCCCCAATCTGAGCCGCCACCCCACCACATGGAGACCCCTCAGCCACCGCTTGAGATTGCCTAGTTCAGAATCCACTGGACCCTATCAGAAAGGCTAAAACTTCTTCAATGGTAGTGCTGAATTCTGCCCATGCCAGGAAGGCTGGTCTCATTTCCTGCTAATGGGAAGTGTGAATGGTTATTGCTGTGGTGGAAAGTAATGTAGCAATAGCTATTTAAATTAAATATGCATATGCCCCCCAAACCAGCACATTCACTCCTGGGATTCTGTACTAAAGAAATAAAAGCATCGGTTCTTAAGGATGTGCATACAAAGATGTTTATTCAGCAATATTTTCATTGCTTGTAGTGAAAAAAATGGGAGTAGGGAAGCAGGAAAAGTCAGATGAATTATAATGCTTATATACCATGGAATAGTATATAGCTATGAAAAAGGATTTGAGCTCTCCCAGTCGCCTTGAAGGAATCTTCGTGATATATTGCTAAATGGAGAAAAATAAAATAAAATGAAATGAAATGAAAGCAGTATCTACCATGACCTTGTTTTTGTCGTGTCATTTTGACATTGTACAAAAACATTTCTTGTCGAGAGCTATGGAAGAATGAATTCTAGTTTATTAATGGTGGTCACTTGAGTGTGGGAAATAAAACTGTCATCTAGTGACAAAGAGTTGGGGCAAAAAAAGGGACGTTATTCGGAAAGCCAGCTAGCAGAGAAGATGTCAGACTAGCGGCTTAAAGGACCATCTCAAGAAAGTACAGATGTCAGATTTCTTGTATGTCAGCGGAAGGGGGCTTTGCGGTCAGGAGGTGATTGCTGACCACTGACATCTGGATGTCAGCAAGGGTCCGAGGGGGTTGAGAAGCTTCTTTACTTTTGGTCAGCAAACTCTGGTGGCCATGGTCTCAGTCACAGGTTCCTATGACTCTTTTGATAAATAATCATGGTTTTTGTCCACAGCTTTCTTACCTCATTGGGGAGGTAGGTCTGAGTAGGAGAGGGGGGTTTGTTTCAGTGATTCGGTTTACCCCGTTGTCCTCCACCCTCACCCCTGCCCGAAAATACACTAACGCAAACGATGAACTCCCAGAGGTGGGGGGGGGGGGCGCCGAGAGTCAGCCTTGGCTCCGAGGGAATACCCAGGTGATGACCCTGCTGAGGCTGCACCCACGAGCTGGGCTCAATATTGACGGAAAGGCTAAAGCTACCGTGGGCCCAGCCCCGGGGACCCCCGCGTCCCCACATTCGTGAGAGCCCCACGCTTCATGTGTTTGCAGCTGCCGGCTCCTCAGAACCACCCGCACACAAAGGCCCCCATCCCCGAATGCGGGAAAGACTCCTAGAGCCTGCCACCCTCCATCCTGGACCGGGCGCGGGCAGCTGCGGTGAACTCAGACAGAGCTCAGGGGCCAGGCCTCGGCCATGCCGGGCGTGCCCTCCAGGCCCCCGTCACTGTGGCGAGAAGCAGAATGGATTTGACTTCAGCCAGCTGGGCGGGTGCCTCCCCTTTCCCTATTTATTTGTAGCCACTGAGGAAGTCACCATAGACCATAGCCAAGGTCCCTAAGAAAGTGACATATTCCAGGAAGTCATCACCTTGTCCTTGTTCTGGTCCAGGTCGGCCAGCGGGTCTCGGATTTCGGATTCCTGCCATGGGCCGCAGGACCTTGTCACCCAGCCCCCCACCCTAAGAGCTCTGTCCCCACCGCCCAGCCCCTTCGACTACCCATTTCGAACCACCCAGCCTCAGCCAAGCACAAGGTGACATGAGGTAACAGCCCAGGGCTTGAAGGGGAGGGAGAGGGCAGATCTAGGGCCGAGAGCTCAGCGGCCCGGCCTGAGGGGACCAGAGCTGAGGAGCACGGTGGATCAAGGACCCTCAGGAGCCCGCTCGCCCGCCGCTGAGCAGCGCCCTCCAGCGGTTCCGGGAGAAGTGGAGAAGGCGGAGAGGGCGGCTCGCAGGGCGCAGGATGCGGCTGTCGCACCCAGGACACTCCCTCCCGCACCCAGAAGAGCTCACTCGGGGCGCCGCGCCCCCGCGTCTCCCGCCGCCTGGAGCTGCGCAGACCCGCGCGGGCCAGAACTCGCCCGCCGCTGCGGGAGGCCCAGGGGAGCGGTGCGGGGTGCGCGGGGCCGCCCGCCTGCTCATAGCGACAGGTGTCCAGCGACAGCCCGGCCCCTGTGCCACGCCCTCCCGCTTCGCACGACGCCCGCGGGGCCACCCAGCTCCTGCCGCCCCCGCAGGCGGTGGCCCAGAGCAGTGCGGGGAGGGGTGGAGAAGGGCGCCCCCCGGGGGTGTTTGGGCTCAACCCTAGTGGTGGAGACGAGATCGAAAGGGTTTCTAGAACATCTGCCCCCAGCCGAATCAGCCCCCACCCCTCCCTCCGCGCCCCTGGCTTCCGCCTGGATGCTCTGGTTGGGCGCTGTGGCTCATTTACTCCCCCAACCCCGCTGACAGGTGCCAGGCGGGACTGGCGCGCGGGGCCGCTGCCCGGGGGCCGCCACCTTGCCCTTCCTGCCAGGGCTGCCGGCGTGGCCTCCCGTGAGCTGGTGACAGGCCGGCCCAGCTTGTCCACCACTGCCCGCGGGGACCATGCAGCAGCGGCCCCCGGTGCGCTCGCGCTCACAGCGCGTCCCGCTCAGCCTTCCTGCGTGGCCGCCCGCTCTCAGAAGCCAGCAAACGCCCGCCCCGCCGCCCCATTGTCCAGCAGGGCGAAACCAGGTCGGGATAAGCTCAGTGACTGCACAGTGAAGGACAGGAAGTGGAGTGGGAGCGCAGGACGCTGACCCCCCAGAGGCTGTCACCCCCTCCCGCAGGAAGCAGCTCAGCCCTGCACCCCACTGTCTCCCACCCCCATCTTCAGAACCAGCCTCCAGACCCCTGGACGAGAAACTCTTTATTTCCTTTGCGGGGAGGGAAGGCCGAAGCAGGGTCCCCCTGGGGTGGGGCGGAGGGTGCGGGGCCCAGAGGGTCGGTGAGGGGAGCTGCAGAGGCCGGGCGGGGCGGCCGGTCACTTGTTGTCCTCCAGGAAGAAGTCGTTGTAGGCCATACACAGCGTGGTCAGGAACACCGCGTACTCCTTGAAGTCGATCTCCTGGTCGCTGTTTTTGTCCAGGCTCTTCATCAGGTTGTCAATGCCGCTCTCCTGCATCTTCTGGGGGGTGGGGTAGAGGGACAGGTCAGCCACCCCGCCTGGCCCTGCCCCAGCACCCCGCCGTCCCCCTGGGAAGGCAGCCTCGGGGTGACCCCAGGCCGGGCCGGCAGCACTGAGCCTCTTGCTGCCCCGTCTCCCCCAGCCCACGCCCAGCGCAGGGCCTTGGTGACCTGACACCCCCAAATTTAAACAGATGAAGGGAGCGAGGCGAGACGCACCCCCCTTCCCCTCCCCATCCGCGCAAATAAGCGAGGTTTTATAAAGCACTCAAAGTGACGGCTCGGTGACACGTGGCACGGAGCATGATCCAAGCCACGCACTTACTCTGCCCCTGCAGGGGACAGCCGAGAGTGGGCCCAGGCCTCTCCATGACAGCAGTGTGCTGGAGCCGGGAAGCCACCACCTCCCTTCCCTGCTGGGACAGCCTGCGGCACAGCCCACAGCCGAGCTGTGACAAGTGCCTGGAGCATGGCTGTGCTCTCCGTCTGCTCCCAGCCCAGCTCCACCGAGAGGATGGGGACAGGGCCCCTGGGGGCCCGGCCCGCCCTCCTTGCTGCCCCAGCTCTGGCTTCTCCGCGGGAGGCAGGACTCGGGACATACGGAGACAGGAAACAGCCTCTCCGTGATGCAATCCGTGTCCCCAGTCTGGGCTCCCGTTAGAGCCAGGCCCTCCCCAGGGCCTCTGTCCCCCTGTAATTAACCGCACTGGCCCCGGGGCCCCTCCCTCTGCCCTCGTTAACTCCAGGATGCACACAGCCTGGCAGGAAGGCCAGAGAGCTGGCCTGGTGACACCCACACCGGCTTCGGTGCCCTGCCCACAGGGGCACACTCGGGGAGGCTTGTCTCTGGGGAGGGACCCGGGCTGAATTTTAAAGGAAAAAGCAGCGTGCGGGTTGGGGGTGGAGGTTACACCAGCTCAGCTCCTCATTAGCTGGGCGGCCTTAGACAAGTCGGGTGATGTATCTGAGCCTCGATTTTTCTTACCTATAAAACTATTATAACCACCGCCTCCTAAGCGCCCTCCCGCCCACCTGCCCCGCCTGGAGAGACTCGGCTTTGCTTCTTCCTTCGCTGTGTCGGCGAACCAGCAGAATGACGCTTTTGGGCCCCTTGTCAGCCCCTGCGGGGAGCCCCAGGCGCACGGGGACCCTGCCCTCGAGCTGTGTGCCGCATGACCTGGGCCCCCTGGAGCCCACCACTCCCCACGACGCCACACGCAGGCTCTGCCACCGCCGCGTGGGCCTGGCCTGGACGTCACGTGTCCCCCGACCTCACTCTCTAAACCCTGACATGGGCTTCCTGCTTCCCGGGAAGCCCGCCCCGCCCCCAGCGCCTGGAGCTGTGCCCGCCCAGGATGCCCGCCCTCTCCCTTCGGTCTCTGTCGCCTTTGGCCATCCTGCCCCTGGCTGAGCACATAGGACCCCGAGGGCAGGTGTGCTGGGTCCCTAGGGAGGCGGGGCCAGGCCTCGGTCCGCAGTCCGCTGCGGACCCCCGACGCGGTGTCGGTGCTTTATGCCCCGCCCCCCAGTGCGGGCCGTGAGCACTTGGACTCCGGGGAGAGGTGCGCGGCCACCTACCTCGCCCAGACACAGCTCCTTCTTGATCAGCTCCTTCAGCTCTTTCCTGCTCAGGGTCAGCTTGCTGCCCTCTCTCCCCGAGTATTTGTGGAAAGTGGTGACCATCGTGGTCAGGGCCTTCTCAAGAGGGGTCTCCATGACAGCTTCAGCCCTGGGGGGGTGTGGAGGGGGCGGATCACACTGCCCGGGAGGCCAGACTTTGTGCTGCCCCATCATCGGCCCGGCTCCAGGCTCCCCCCCACCCCCCCAAGAACCAGAGACTGGGACCCATGACGAGACCGAAACCCACCAACGAGCAGACCCAAATGTGTCAGGACAGGTTCTGGTGAGACCCAAGGTGCACTTAGAGCAGCCAGAGCAGCCCCCGAAGGAGGCCACACACCGTCCTGCTCAGGGGATGCTGGAAGAGCAGTCGGGGGGTGGGGAGGGAGGGGCGACGAGCTGCCCCCCAGGAGAGCTGGTGGAGCAGGGACCGGGTCAGGCTCCCCCCTGCCCCGCCCAGACCACTGGCGCCCACCCTAGCCCAGCTGCCCGAATCTCCTGAATTCGGAGGGTGTCCCGTTATGGAAGTGGGGTACAGGGCAAGGAGAGAGCCCAGAGGTTGGCAGGGGCAAGGGCTGGAGCCGGGAGATACGGTCTCAATAGGAAACGGGCAGAGGCGACTGGACGTGTCCAGCCGGCCCCTGTCCCCAGGCCACACGTGACTGGCCACGGGACAGCAAGGGGTGTGGCCCTATGGGCATCCCCAGGGCCAATCTGAGAGCTGGAGCCGGGGGCTGTGGTGGCCAGGTCCAGTCTGCCAGCACGACCACACCCGCCCCGGAGCTCCCGTGACTCAGACTCGAAAACCACTTCCCCCTTGGGGAGGAAGGCGGCACCGCCCAAGGAACTGGGGCTGCAGGTGGGTCCCTGCAGAGCCCCGGGCGGGCGCGCAGGAGGAGGCCGGAGCCCCCCGCGAGTCCCGAGCTGGGCCTGTCATCACGTCCCACCTCCCCAAAACCTCGGCTTCCCCCGCCCCCAGGAGACTCAGCAAGGCCCCCGGGCGCCCCCTCTCCCCCGCAGCACCGACCAGCTGCAGCTGGCTCCCTTCCTCGCTCCACCCCGAACCCCCTTCTCGGGGCGCACTGACAGAGAGTTTCAGACACCCTGTCCTCTCTTCCCCAAGTGTGTGCCCACTCATCGGGCTGAGCCTTCCTTGGGGCAGGGCACCTCAGCTCGTCACCCCCTGGCCCAGTCACCCAGCTCGCCCCACCAGAGAGATGAGCGGGGACAGAGAAGGAAGCCTCACCGAGGAAGGAGCAAGCCAGGGGACCCACGCCACGGAGACAGCCGCCCTCCCCTGGCTGCCGGCTGCCTTTATTCCCTCTCTGCAGGCCCCAGGACACCAGGGGAAGGACAGGGCCAATGAGAAGGAGCCAGGGACACGCGGAGGTCAGAGCCCCTTGAGACAGGACTGGGGAGACGTCCCCTCTGCCACTGCCGCCATCCTCGTTTTCACAGGGAGGGGTCGGAGCATCCTGAGACCACCGTGCCATACGCAGCTTCGGGCCCGGAAGCTTTGTGTCCAGCACCAAAAACCAGAATCGCAATCTGAGGGGTCAGCAGGGCAGAAGAGGAGAAGCTGGGCTGCTGGGGAAAGGAGACCCCAGAAGTGTGGGCCAACCCCAGGGCCCCTCCCGGGCCTCCCACTGCTCCCCCAGCCCCCAAGCCAACTGGCCTCCAGGCACAATCAATGGGGGAACACGGTTCTGGCCAAGGGCATGGTCAAGGTCATTAGCTGGAATGGAGCCTAAGGTGTTTCGTTTGTTCGTTTTATTTTTTGTGGTGACACTGGCGAATGAAATCCAGTTAGTTTCAGCTGGACGTAACCTAAGGTTTTTAAAGAGCTTTCAGAGGAATGATTCCTTCTAAACCTCGCTGATCTTCATGGGAAAGAACGGTCAGAGACCCCGGGAATGAGACTCAGGTTGGGAGGGGGTCGGCGAAGGGCAGGGCCCGGTCGTGGGGGAGAGGAGGGTGCGGACTGCGGGGAGCAGGTCCCAGGTGCAGCATGAGTCAGGCGGGGGTCAGGAGAAACTCGCACATTGTTCTACCACCGACCGGGGACTCGGGGGCTTCACCCCTACAGCTGCTGCAGCCCCGCTGAGTCGGCCTGGGTCCTCCCCGCAGGACCGCAGCCGGGACTGGTCGCCTAGCAACAGGAGTTTCCGGAGGCAGGCGAGAGTGACGCAGGAGGCGGCTCAGGGGAGGGCATCCCCGCGGATGACGGGCAGACTTGGGCGAGAAAAGAGGGAGGAGGTAAACTTTTTCCTGGACCGAATCCCATCCGAGGCTCCGTGGTCACCCGCGGAGGAAAATCTGAGTCACCTACCCCACCGAAACTTGAGAGAAAAACACAATGCGATGAGAAGAAACGGGGAGAGTTTGAAAGGTCGAAGGGACCAAACCCCCCTGCCTCTGGACCCGCGTCCACTCAGCTCTTCCTCAAAGGTCCCTGCCACCCAGGTGGGCCCCAGAAGGCGACCTCAGCCCCACCCCGGCCCTGATCCCGAGGAGAAACAGCAGCAGACCTGATAGTTTTTTTTTTTGGGGGGGGGGGACAGGGGGGAGGATCTCAAGTTTATTGATTGGCTCATACGTCTGTAATTTTGTCTCCAAAATTGTGGTCACCATCCCCCGCCGTCTCCCTCACTCCCACTGCAGCCCCTGTCCCCAGCTCGTCCCCTCCAAGCCCTGGCCCCCCTCTGCAGGACCATGGTCTGATAACATCTCATCCCGGGGCCTTCAGGGCGGAGATGGGAGTGGGGGTGTGGGGAAGGACCATGTTGTCAGGCTGAGGTCTCCCCGGCATCACCTCCCTGATCTGGCCAGGGAGGGAGGAGTCATGCCCATGCCGTCGTCCCATGCCCTTGGAGGCCAGGGCACTGGAAGGCGGGGACAGGACAGGGCCTGGGCTGTGACCGTCAGGACCGACCCCTGGCCCGCACATCCCACGCTGCCTCGCTGCCCGCTCCCCGACTCAGCCCTCCCCCCACCTCACCCCCTCACCCCCACACTCTGAACTCCTCCTCAGGCCCCAACCAGAAACAGATGGGACCTTCCACCCCACCCAGCCGCAGTCGGAGGCGGCAGGGAGTGCCCTGGCTAAGAGCCCCCAGCCAGGCGTTCCAAGCCTCTGGGGCCCCTTTTATTGCCTTCTGTCCCATCAGAGCCAGCGCTGTCACACACACACACACACACACACACATGCACGCACGCATACGGAGCCACCCACATCCCTCCCCACCTTCATGAGACTTCTCTCCGCAGCCGCAGCCGGCCCGCGCGCACTCCCCACCCCCCACCCCGCCAAGACTCAGACCACCAGCCTCAAGACGCCCAAACATCTTTATTGGACTCGCTCAGCATCCTGCGCGTCTGGAGGAGCCATGGCGAGGCTCCGTGCCCGTGGGGAGGGGAAACCCCGGCGGCCCCGCCCCGCACGCGTGGGCGGCCCTCACTTCTTCCGGGGCTGCTTGTCAGGGAAACCCTCGAAGAACTCGTTGCACATCATGGCGATGCAGGACAGGAAGATGCAGTACTCCTGGAAGTCCACCTCGTTGTCCCTGTTGCTGTCCAGGTTGCTCATCAGCTTCTGGAAGGCGGCTTCGTCCGTCCTTTTCTGCAGGGGGACAGGCCACGGGTAGAAACCGGAGGGCGGGGGGCCGGGGCCCAGGACGTCCCAGGCTTCCAGCTGCAGAAAAGCCAGTCCCAGGGGCCCGGCTTTGGGATTCTGGCCACCTCGGAGCTAAGCTAGGGCGGGAGGAGGGTTCCCCGAGGCTGAGGAAGTCTGAGGGGGGGGGTGAAGCTGAGGAAGGGGACCGCGTCTTGCCCCGAGGTCGCTTTAAGAATGCAATTCGACAATGATCGTGAAAGTCAATACGCAAGCCGCATAAAGCTGGATTTGGGGGAAGCTGTGGTTGTTTGGGGCAGACAGGTGTGTGTCCTCGTTAACTGTCTTCACACCAAGAGCCTGATAGAAACGCAAAACCATTCTCCACTGCGGGGACGGCCAGAGGTGGACGGTCCGGGCCCGGCCAGCAGGTCTCCGCTCTGCCGCGACCCTGGGAGGTACTTAGGTGGCCTCTATGAGCTGCAGTGGCCCTTCGGCTAAGTCACACAAGGCCACCAGCCCATCGGCCCCCTTTCTGCTGGGTCCCGGGGCGTGAGTGACAGGTGCTCGCTGAGTCTCCACCCCAGCAGCAAGCTCTCGCCCAACTTCCCCATCTCGCGTAAACGGCAGCTGTGCAGGAAGCCTGCAGCCTCCAGGGCCCTGCCCGCCCCCCACCGCCCCCCCTCCCCGCCGTGGGGGCTGCCCTGCAGGGGCAAGTGCTCCCAGGCAGCGGCCACTCACCCCCAAGAAGCTGGGCAGCTCCCGGGTCAACAGGTCCTTTAGCTCCGACTTGTTGAGCTTGAACTTGTCGCCCTCCTTGCCCGAGTACTTGTGGAAGGTGGACACCATCACGTCCAGAGCCTTTTCCAGAGGGTACGCCATGGCGACAGTCGGGATCTGGGGGTCACAGGCGTGCCTTTACCTCCCCCGCTCCACCCCAGCTCTGTGCTCAGAAGGCCCCACCGAACCCCATCCCTCTGGGGGGCCCTTGGCGACACTGCCCTCATCACAGGGGGAGCCCAGAAAGGTGGGGCTCGGCTCCTGGCGGGGCGGGGGATGCTTCAGGCAGCGAGCGGGCCTCCTGCCATCCATCCTCCATCCGTCCGTCCACAGCCCATTCTCACCGCCCCCCCCCCCCCGCTACCCTCCCCCGCACCCCAGGGCTGGGCGAGGCTGCAGCTGGCAGCCTGCCAGGGAGCCCGCAGCAGCGGAAAAAGCCCGTGGCCGCGCGTGCGGGGCGGGGCAGGGTGAGGTGGCAGAGGCACCCGTGTGGGCGAGGGAGGGGCGGCCAGCTCCCCTGGGCTGGGCAGCCGGGCGCTGGGCAGAGGCCGATGGGCAGAGGCTACCGGACGAGACGAAAGCCCACGGCCGCCTCTGCCTTCGCATTGCTTCCCACACCCGAGCGTGCACACACGGGCTTGTGCAACCCAGCAAACACGAGCCCGTGCGCACACGGACGGGCCACACGGACGCCAAGGCTCGCCGCGGGAGCAGCAGGCGCTGCAGCTCGGGTCCAGCCACCCGCACGCACCTCTGCTTCTGTGTCCCTCTCTCTTGCACGTGCACGGGCTCGCACGCCCACACACGCATCCCGCCCCGGGCCCCCGCCCTGGAATCTCACATCTGGAGCCCACCGGCTTCGCCCTCCCGTGCCCCGAGCCTCAGCCTGACACTCCACATGTGCCAGGCAGCCACAACTCACCAGACCGAGAGAGAGAGGAAGCGCTGAGGAGAGGTTGGGGAGACAGGAAGAGTGGGGAGAGCCCAGCGGCCTGACCTATTTATACCCTGGCCAGGCCCTGCCCATGGAGAGGACGGGTGGGGGGAGCAGGGGCCAGCCCTCCTGCCCCGGGCCAGCCCAGTGCGTGCCAGGGCAGGGCCCCTCTGCCGGCCAGCCCGGAACTCGCTCCTGCCCCGGGCAGCGGACATGGGCCAGCCTGGTGCACAGACGGGGGCCTCAGTGGGGTGGACGCCCCCAGTGTGCACAGCTCGGCCTGAGTTTCAGGGAGCTGGAGACAGGGGCAGTCTATGGGGACAGGGAGCAAGAGGTCCCACCTGACAGCCAGGGAAGGGGACCCGAGGTGGCGGGTGACCGGTGGGACGCTGTGCTGAGGCAGGACCTGAGCCTGGGACGGCTCGTGCCACCTCCCCCCCCCCCCCCCCCCCGTCCCCGAGCCTCCTGCACTCTGGGCGCGGCTGGGGGCAGGAGCCGGGGCCTGGGGGCCACAGGCTAGCGCCCAACAGAGGCCGGAGACCGGCAGGGCTACTCAGCGGAGAAAGGCCCTGGGCGAGGCGGTGATGGGCGAGGAGTGGGCGTCAGGCCTGGGGGCTCAGGGACGGATCGAGGGTAGAGGGGGGCGTCACAGGGGGTGTTTTAGGGTTAGGGAGGCGTCAGGAATGAAGACTGGGTGGAAAGGTAGAGGAAAAGAGGCACAAATGGAGGAGCCGGGGTCGGGGTTCACCCCCAGGGCGTGGTGTGAGCTCAGGAGTGAGTGAGGGTCAGGAGTGGGGGGTTAGGGCCCTCAGGGGGCTGTGGCTTCCGGGATGGGGTCTGCCTCAGATCTCCCCCTCCCCCTCCAGTGCAAGGCTCCCCTCCCCGGCTGGGAAAACGCCCTCATCAGGCCCAGGCGCCCTAATCCAATTAGTGCTGCTCTGGGGCCCCCACAGCCCCGCCCGGCCCCACCCCACAGCCCCCCCCTGCACCCCCTCACGCCCCGCCCCAGCCCCACGGCCCCACCCATCACGAGGCCTGAGCTCCATCTCCCCGGGAACCTCGGGCCGTCCTCTCTCCCTCATCAACAGCCCAAAGGAGCTTCTTCTTCAAGACCCCAGAGGTGGGGGGGACCCCCAGCCTCCCCTGGTTGTGGCCTTGTGTTGACCCCTCCCCTCCTGCCGGGCCGACCCTGAAGCTGCCCTCCCCCCTCAGCGGTCCCTGCCCCAGGCTCCCACTGTCCTCTCAGAAAAACGAGGCCACGCAGAGTGACACCTGTTCTTTATTAGGGCCCTTCCCACCGTGGCCTCGCTCTGCGGGGCCTGAGCTGCCTGGGAGCCGACCCCAGCCTCGGCCATCACGGGCCACAGCAGGGAGGCGGCGAGGGGCCGCTCTGCGTGTCACGAGCCGGCATCCCTGGGACGGGTCCCCCCGTGGCCCCCTCCTCACGGGCAACACGGGGGAAGCTTTCAGGGGCAAGCCAGGGAGAGTCCAGACGAGGAGGGTGGGGCGTGGGGGTGGCCGCTGCCCAGGACGGCCTGGGGCGGAAGTGGCGCCGTCCTGAGCAGCCCGCTGCCCGCTGGAGCAGAGGCTACTGAGGGCAGGGAGGCTCGGGGCGGCAGTCCTTGAAGTAGCTGTGGCAGTAGGTGCAGAGGCAGGCGAGGGCGCGGGCGTACTCCACGAAGTCCACCTCTCCGTCCTTGTCGGTGTCCAGAGCACTCAGGAACTTACTGTAGTCAGCCTCCCGAAACTCCAGCTGTGAAGGGCGGGGGGGGGGGGGGGGGGGGGGCGGACGGAGGAGCAGGTGGAGGAGAGCAGGATGGCTGCTCCCCGCCCCCACACCTGGGCGCCCCGCCCATGCCCACCCTCAGCCCTGCACAGCGCCTGCGCCCTGCACAGCGCCGGGGCGATGAGGGGCCCCCCTCCCCGCGGGCTGGCCTCGCCCCCTCTGCCATGCTCTGCTCCGAGCTGGTCCCGGGCCCTCCTCGCAGGGCCTGGGCCCCGCTCCCGGCGGGGCGGCCTCCCCGGTGCTCACCGGGGTCCAGGTGGGCAGCTCCGTCTGCAGCAGCTCCTTCAGCTCCGCCTGGCAGAGCTTGTGCTTGTCCCCGCGGCGGCCCGCGTACTCCTGGAAGGTGCCCACGATGGCAGCCACCGCCTGCTCCAGAGGCCTGGCCATCCTCGCTGTCGCAGAACAGGGACGTGACCCACCACAGGCGCCCAGCTCAGCGCCTGCGCCTCGGCCCTCCGTGAGCCGAGACCGCTCCCGGACCCGTCTCAGTGTCCTCCAGGCTGCCTGCCCCACCGGGCCCCCTCCGCCGAGCAGCCCTCCCTGACCACACCGGCCCCTACACTCGATTCCCCTGCGACCTCCACTGTTATTTTTCTGGACAGAGGTCTCATTTCCAACATCACTGCCAAGGCCTCAGGAGGAGTGCCCCCCCAACCCACCACGGGGGACCCCCGAGGACTCCTTGTCCTCGGGCCCTTGGAGAAGCGAACATTGTCAGGGAGGGCCAGGTCTGAGAGGAACCCCTCACCTCGCCATCCCTCACCAAACTCAAAGCAGATGCTTCTGGGAGCCTCTCCGCCTGTCCCTGGCTCTGCAGCCCAGGGAGCCATTTGCCCCTCTGGGCCTCACACGCCTCATCTATGAAGTAGGGTCCAGCCCACTCGCAGGCCCTGTCAGATGCGAGCCCAGGTGTTCACCACTGCGATCGCCCACCCTCCTGACCCCAGGGGGTCCTGAGGCAGAAGGCTCCGCACAGGGGCACCCTGTTCCCACGGGGGAGAGGGGAGGCCCTTCCTAGAATTTCCCACCCCGCCCGCCCCATTCCACCAGCCCCCCCCACCCACCGCCCTCCTGGGATGGGCCCAGCATGGAAACCCGAAGGCAGCCAGGAAGGCCAGTGTTGTTTTCATGTGAGCCCAGTGACTCATGCCTGGCTCCCCCAGGGGATAGGAGTCTTGCAGCAAGGCAGCGAGGGCCAAGCCGCTCCCCCTAACAAGCCCCCCTCTCTGAGCCCCGCGGAGCAGCATGGCCCTGGCGGGGGGACGGGGGGGGACGCTGGGCCGAGCCCCTCCCGGGCTCTGACTCCCCGCGGCGGTCCAGGAGCACGGCAGGGTGTCTGTGTTCCCGAGAGAGGAAAGGGCCATGACCCCGGGGAATAAGGAGCCTCAGAGGTGCTCAGCGGCCCCCCTGGGCTCCAGCCAGCCTGCTTGGCGCCATCCCCGCTGCTTTTCCAGAAGCTCGGTGCCCGGAAACAAGGGAACCCTCTACCTGCGCCACCCTCGCCTTGCCGTCCGGCCTGTCTCAACCCGTCGGCAGGAAAGAAGGAAGGAGGCAAGAAGGAGGAGGAGGGAGCCCACTGGGTGGAGCACCACTGCCCCCACCCCAGGGCCAGACCTGGGCTCTGCACACCCCCGGCCCAAACCTCCCGGCAGCCCCTCGCCATACAAGGGAGCCCCTGAGTCTACCAGTCCGACCTCCCCGGCCTCATCAGTCCCTGCTGGGGTCATCCCTCTGCCCCCACGCCCAGACCCTGGGCCAGGGGACAGACCCCTAACTGCCCGCCACCCAGTCCCAAGCAGCCTGCACTCACCCCTGGTGTTGGCACGTCGGCTATAGGGGCCTGGACGCCGCACATCCCCATTTATAGTCTCCCAAGGAAGGAAGGGAGCAATTACAGGGGCCCAAGTAGGTCAAGCTGAGGATGCCCCCAGGGGCCCCCTGCTGCCTTCCCCACCCACCCGTGCACACATCAAAGGCCCCGTCTGGGCCGCAGACACTGTCTGCCCTCGTTCCCTGTCTCCCCTCCCCCAGAGCGTCCTGCCCGTCTCCTTCCCCTTGGGCTGGTCCGTCACCTCCCTCCCCGACCTCTTCACTCTGAACAGACACCCCAGAATACAAAGTAGGAACACACTCTGGCCTGGTGTAAGTTTGCACCCCCAGAGAAACTGGGTGCCAGAGGGCATCTTGGAGGCTCTGGTCAAGCCCCTCATTTTCAGGTGAGAAGACACAGGCCACGGGATGCCCCCCCCACACACACACATCTGTTTTCCAGCTGTTTGGGGCTGGGAACTGCTCGCTCCCCTGGGAAGATCACCTCATCTGTAGAATGTGTTGGGGAGGGAAAAAATTTCCTTCTACCCTTCTAGGTTCTTTGGTTGGTCTAATAATCAAATTAACATAAGACAGAGTAACAGGAGAAATATTTAATTCCGTATGTACGTACAGGGGGCTCCGTAAGACTAGAACCCACTGGAGGTCAATAGCTTATATGCTCTTCTGGACTCAGGAGGATGGGGTTGGGGTCCGGGGCTCCAAAGGCAAATCACAGGGAGGCGGAGAAACAAATACGTGCTGAGCCTGGGAGAGACAGTGGGACGTGGAGAATTCTATGTCCCCAGGCCCTGCTGAGTCTCCCCCATGACGCACGTACCCCACTCCCTCTGTAGGTCTTTCCGCGGCCGGTGCTCATCCCAGACGGCCTCTATCTCAGGCCTTTTAGGCAGTTACAGGGGAGGTGGAAGCTCTTCCTGAATTGGGCCTCGATTGTCTTCGGCTCAATATCAACCGCATGCCGGGGAGACGCGTTCCCGACCCCCGCAGACGTCTCGGAGCCCCAGGAGGAAGGCGCGTCGGTCCTGGGGGCACTCACAGCGGTCTGGGGTGAGTTCTCGCACCACTCCATCCCGCCCCCCACAAATGCGGTGGACGCATGCGGACTGCGGACTCCTGCGTGGGTTGCCTGCGGCCGGGATGCCTTAAGCCTGCTTCCCGCCTTCCCCAGATCCATCCGGCCTTGCTGTTCCTCGCAATCCCAGGGGTCGGGGTGGGTTTCCTCCGGCGTCGGCTTAAGCACGCAGCTCTACAGGGGCCCAGAGTGAGGGAGGCTGTCCGCCTTGCCTCACCTCCTCCGGGGAGCCCCAAGCTTCAGCTCTCTCTTCTCCACGCCACAAACAGTCAAGGCCAAAGGTTGCTGGGGCTCAGTCTGGCCAGTGCCTCCGGGGTACGAGGGGCCCTGGTATCCGCTCACCTCCTGGAGTCTGTTTTCACTTAGATTTTGATCTCCTCATTCCTTCCTGCCTTGTCAGCTCTTCCATCGTCTGAAAAGATTTTTTCCAGATTTTACCCTGCATTTTTTGTTGTTTGTAGCTGAAGCAGGCACAGACCCTCACACAGCCAAAAATGGAAATCCATTCTGAAGGGGTTCAGAACAGGCACCCAAGACGTGACCCTTGGGCACGTGAATTATTTTGAGTGGAAGGCAACCGAGACCCTGCGGGCTCCTGAGAATCCTTGGCCTCTCCCTCAAAGAATTTAAATGAGGGGCTCTGTCCACCTACAGGTTGTCACCAGAAATGCTCTCATGACCTAGCTGCGTGGCAGGGGATACATCTGATCACCGAACGCCTGTCCTTCTCATCGTCCCACCAATGACTCCTCTCACCTCTGACGCCCCTAGGCGTCCTCCCTCATCCTTAGCTCAGAAGGTCGTACATGCCTCGGTCTAACTGTCTGTCTCTGAGCCTCTCACGTATGCCGGATTCCCGTATGTACGTACGTAATCAAATTTGGCTATTTTCTCTTGTTATTCTGTCTCATGTCTATTTAATTATTAACCAACTGGAAGAACCTAGAAAGATAAAGGAAAGTTTCTTCCTCCCCTGACTTCATATCCCTTCTCCATTCCACTCCTCACCCTCGGGCCTGAGAGACCCCTCCCCGTTTTACAGAAAGAGAACCCAAGACCCAGAGGAGTGTGTGGGGGGTGGGGAGGTGGTCAGCTCCCAGGCCCCTGGCGAAACCCTAGTGCTCGTGGAGGCAGCCAGAGAACTAATAACGCCCCGAGCTCACCTCGGGCCCCAGCACCCTAACCTTGCCTGTGTCATCCTATCCTTGAAGACCCAGCCCCTGCGGGTGAGGGAAGGGCAGGCTGTGATTAGCCCTGTTTTATAGGCAAGGAATTATGGGGAGAAGGGCCCAGAAGGGGGGGCCAGAGCGAACCAGTAATTAACCCAGTTCTAGGTCAAGCACTCAGTCTCGCCTGTGCTGAGGTCTCCCTGCTCCGTGGGCCTCGATGATGGGGGAGGACGGTGGTGACCACTTCACGTGGGCGCCGTGCGCCTTAAATGAGTCGGCAGGTGCAAAGCCCCTGGGTAAGCGGTGCCTGGCACAGACGGGCGCATAAACGTGGACTGAGAGGTAGGTGACGGGGCTGAGAGCCGTTCGTTAGTCACACGAACGCTTAGTCACCTGCCCGAGGCCTTGAGGGTACAGCCATTAACAAAGCCGACGCCCCTGCTCCATGGAGATGACCGTCTCGTGGAGGCAACGGGCAATACGAACGCATGTGTGGTGGGCGTAAATGCACCGAGGTGCCAGGGCGAACGGCGAAGGTGAGGGAAGGATGGAGGGGAGGCCCGGGGAGGCCCGGGGAGGCCTGCGCGGTGGCGAGGGCGGAGCCGGGGGCGGAGCCGGGGCGGCCCGGAGCAAGCGGGTCCTGACCGCCCAGCCTCGCGGGGTCCTCACCGCCCGGCCTCGCGGGGTCCTCAGCCTGGCCGCGCCTCCGCGGACGTCCCACCTTTGTTGGTCCTGACTGAGGTGCAGGGGGCAGCAGCAGGTCGGGGCACGGAGGCGGAGGCCTGGACGCAGGCGGCCTGGGGTTGGGGGGCCGTCACGGGAAGAACCCCCCATGGGGCCCTCACTCCAGGCCCCACCGCCCTCTTGCCGCCCCACGCCCGGCGCATCCTTTATCTCGTTTGGCCCTTAATTTTCTTGCCTCCAGAATGGGTTGGGAAGATTCGCGCCCCAGGACCCTGGTAGGAAAAGGCCTCGCATCACTCGCTGTCACCGTGGGCCGCGTCACTGTCGCCTTCACGGAGGAGCAGGGACAGGCGAGGGGCAGTGGTGACCACGCCCTCCCGGATCATTTCGTCCAGCCCCCTGCCTCCGCGCAGGCGGGGTACAGCGGCACCCCACCTCCCTGGCTCCCCGAGTTCCCGCAGTGACTGCCGTCTTCCCGCCCCGCTGGGAGGCTGTCCCCAGCGCCCGCCCTGAACCGCCTTTCTGCAGTGGCTCCAAATGCACGTCATGCTCGCCACCACCCCCCTTTTCCCTTCCCACCCCCGCTGTCCACGCCGGCCACCCAACTCTGGCCCTGTGCGGCGGGTTTGGGGGTGAGACCTGGCAGGACCTCCTCCATGCCGACCCGCCCCCTCCATCCCGCCGGGTCCGCCGCTCTCGCCACCATCACCTTCCGAAGGCCACCCGGACGTTCAAGTGCTTGTGCCAGGGGGCGGGGTGACTCATGGGACCAGCGACCCTCGTCAGACTGACTGGCCTCCCCGTCGCCAGCTGAGCCCCATTAGTGGGACGTGTGGGAGGGGCCCTGGGCCCCCCGGGCAGGAGCCAGGCAGGCCCTCACCGAGCAACTAAAATTTATTGACAAACGAAAAAGTTTATTGCGTACAAAACTAAAAGGGACAGAGAGTCCTCCTGGGCCCGTGAGCCCCGGCGGCAGGGAGCCGAGCTCAGGGTCGGCCCGGCGCGCCCTGGAAGAAGTCGTTGCACATGACGGTGACGAGGGCCAGAAACACGGCGTACTCCTGGAAGTCCACCTCCTGGTCGCTGTTCTCATCCAGGCTGCCCATCAGCTTCTTCAGGCCCTCCTCATCCACCTTCTCCTGCAAGCAAGGCAGAGCGGGGTCACCACCCAGCCAGTCGCCACCCCACCTCCGCCCCAAGCACCCCACACTCCCTGGTAAGCTGGGGGCAGGGGGCGTGGCCCTGGGAGCTACTGAGGGGCCCAGTGAGTGAGGACAAGAGGTCGCTCCCCCTGCTCAGAGCTGGGGACACACCAGGCACCCCCGAAGCATGGGATCAGCTCTGCTCCGCACGGGACCTCGGGGAGGTGGGCACCACAACCCCGACTTCGCCGATGAGGAAACTGAGGCTCCCGGAGCTAACGCCTCCCCCACTGGCATCAAGGTGAGTTCAAAAGATGACCTCTTCTTACTATCAGCCCAGATGAACCCAAATGAGAATACTTTGATGGGAAAACAATTTTTTTGAATTTTTACAGGAGTTTATTTGAGCCAAACTGACGACACATGGCGGGGAGCAAGATCTCAAATGCTCCCCGCAAAATCTCCTTGAGGGAAAGGACATGCTTCATATGCTCAAACCTGAGGCCCGACTTCGGGGTTTGCCCAGCAGTCGCGGGGGGCGGAGGGTCAGATAGAGAGCTGACCCCTTTCTCCTGGGCCTCAGGGTGCGTGGCTTAGCCGGGCTTTTCCCTCCCGACGCACCTTCGTCTGGCACACAACCGGGAGAGGGAGTGGGCAGGGCGAGCGCGGGCCAGTCCAGTCGCTGCCCCGCTCTGGGCTCTGGTTGGCTCAACTCCGCAAGGACCGGATGAAGGAGTGGCCCATCTTGAACCTGCGCACCCCCCCCCCAGGCCAGCGCACCCCCTCCCGTGCCAGCACCCCCGCCCCCGGCCTCACTCACCCCCACGAAGCTGGGCAGCTCCTTGTGCAGGAGCTCCTTCATCTCGCCCTTGCTCAGCTTGAACTTGTCGCCCTCCTGGCCAGAGTACTTGTGGAAGGTGGTGACCATCACGGCCAGTGCCTGCTCCAGGGGGCTGGCCATCTTGAACCTGGGCCCAAAGGAGGGAGCCGGTGAGGGGGCCGCGTGGGACTCCCGCACTGACTGCTGGCGCCCCTGCGTCTCCCCCGCAGGCCCGGGGTCCACACGGGAGCCACAGCCCAGGTCACACCGAGGGCAGATGCTACCCCTTCCCCGTGTGCGCGGTGGCCGCGGGCCGGGCCTTGCGCATCTCCTGCCATCTCGCTCCGGGCACTCCCCTGAGGGTAGGGCTGCTCCCTTCCAGCGTCCACAGAGAGGGCAGTGACAGTGACCAGTCAGTCCCGTTGGGTGCCTTCCCAGGCCAGTGGCCTCTGTGCCAGCACTAGGACAATGGGCATCTCCCTGGGGGCTCGCTGGGCATTGGCAGTGACCATGGCTGCAGCCCAGGGGCACGGGGGTCCTGGAGAGCCCCTCCTCCTCCCAGGACTGCGGAGACCAGAGGGTGTCACCGTCCTTCTAACCACAGGCTCTCTCCGACCCTTCTGCCCTCAGACCAGGGCTCAGAGGGTAGCGACCACGTCTCCCCCCACACTGGGGGCCCCCGGGGCTGGGGCGCTGTCTCTAAGCAGACGCAGACGCAGACGCAGACGGGGCAGCTGAACACCCGCCCACCAGCAAGCTTCCTGCTGGCTTCGGAATTAAAGAAATTAAACGTCCCGTGCCCGGGGACGAGGGTGGAATCTGGGGACTTAAGGACGATCCCCTCCCGAGGCCCCGCCCCTGCGAATCTTCAGACCAGCCCCGAGGGTTCGGCGGGTCCCAGGATGAGACGGGGCGCTGGCGACAGAGGCGGGGAAATCCCACGCCCCACCGGCCTCGGGGGACTGGGCGAGACAGGGGGCCACCACGGCAGAGCCACTCAGGGCCGCCACCCAGCGGGCCCGCGCACGAGGTCCCACTAGAATTCAAGACTGCAAAAAACAGAACCAGCACCAAGCAAACTGAAAATTCTCGTTACATTGTGCCCCCCCACCCACCCACACGCACCCCTCGAACTCCGAGGCCGAGACCTCCCAGGAGCTCTCTAGACTGAGTCGCCCACGCTGAGACCCGAGGAAGGGCCTCAGAGCAACCCCCAAACTGAGTCATCATGGAGCAGCCAGGCCAAAGCCCTCAGTCTGACACTTCGCAGAAGTTCCCCCCAAATGCGAGAGGCTCAGGCTGCTCCTCCCCGGAAAACTACAGGAAAAAAGACGGACAGAGGGCCTCACGCAAAGGCCTGTGGGGTCCCCCCAAGGGAAGAGAGGCCTGGGAGGGGGGTCCTCCCGGCCCAGCCCTCGGCGGGACAGAGGGACTCACCGGATCAGAAGGCACAGAGACTCAGGAAGGAAAGTGAGGGGCCGGGCGCCTGGAGCGGAGGTTTATATGCCACCCCCACTGGTCCCCGACTTGGCGTTCTCAGGAAAGCCGACGTGCCCTAACCTGATGCCACCAAAGCCTGGCCTCCTGCCGCCCCACCCCGTCCCGCCTGGGCCCTCCCTCCCCGAGACTGCCCGCTAGGCCAGCAGCAGGAGGAGAGGCCAAAGCAACAGCCCCTGGGCCCTCCCGGCCACAGGGGAGCGGGTGGTGCGGCGGAGAAGGGGCAGCCAGGCCCGGGGCCCGGGGGGCACGGCTGCTGTTTGTGGGGCCCGGAGACTGATGCCAGGCCTTGTTCTCCCGGCATGCCTGCGAGTCACAGCGCATTCATGCGTCAGAGGCTGCAGGGGCACACTGGCCATGCAGGCGCGTGCGTGCGTGCGTGTGTGCGTGTGTGCGTGCGTGTGTGCATGCGCGCGTGTGCGCGTGTGTGCATGCGTGTGTGCCGGAGCAGGTGGGGGGCATCGGGAAGAGGGGGCAGAGCTGCCTCGCTTCGGTGCAGTGGGGGAGGCGCCACCAGAACACCTGTTAAGGAGCCGAGGAAAGCAGGTGTGCTTTGAAGGCGCTCGAAAGACCCGCTCTGGGCGGGAAAGGGCCTGGCAGGACCCGGGGAGGCGGGGCAGCCGGAGCTGGCCCTGCCTAGTCGCAGTCGGGCGCCCCCGTCCGTCCGTCCGTCCGTCCATGTGGGGTGTGAGGGGCACAGAAGCCCAGCCCCCACTTCTCCAGCCCGGGGTGGGAGAGTGTGGAGGGGCTGGACGGCTTTCTAAGCCAGGAGGGGGAGCAGGGAGCAGAGGCCACAGACCCACCCCCTGCCCCCAGCTGCAGGCCCCCCCATACCCAAAGGTGAACACTGGCCGTTCAGGACCCAGGGGACAGCGGGCCTCATGCTGCTCCCTCAGACCCCCCTCCTCGGTCTGTCCCCAGCCCTGCCTGGGCACCGCCCTTCCTGTGGGCCCAGTTCCCTCCCCCCTCCAGATGTCTGGCAGCCTTTTTCCCTCCCCCAGCTCCCCGGAGTCCTAGGTGACTCACCCTGGTGCAGGCCCAGATGCCCAGGCCATGAGTCAGCGGCACCGCCCGCCTCCCCCTTCCCCGGGCCAGCTCAGCGGAAGCCCCAGCGCGGCCTGGGGGGACAGCGCCGCCTGCAGCCCCTCTGCAGGCCCACCCCACCGAGCTCTGGCCCAGGACCCCGCACAGCTCAGGCTGGGAGCCGGCCAGGCGCACACAGGAAGCCCGCTGGTCTCTTCCGGGGGTCGCAGTGGGACTTGGGGGCCAGCGGAGCAGCGTGGGTGAAGTCGGGCCTTCGGGCCCCAACATCCTCCTCTTCCTCACCTTGCACACTGCCCAGCGTCCCCTCCTCCCCGAGGCACGCGGACCTCTCCTGCTGCTGTCTGTCCCCATCAAAACCCACTTCACGTAGAGCTCGGAATGAAAACCCTTCGCCCTGAGCATAAGGCCCCGTGGGGCGTGAGGAACAGTGAGGAAACGAGGTGAAGCCACACGGCCGCGCTGTGAAAACGGGGTCCGCCCAGTCCAGCCCCCCAAACCGCTTCAGACCAAGTGGGGTGCAGCTCGGGGAGCAGGTTTTATTTCACTGGAACCAGCCCGAGGACTTAACTGTCGAACTTCCCCATTGTGCATCAACATCTGGAAATGTAGGGATCCCGACACATAACCCACCGAAGGACTCAGGAAGGGGTGCAGGACTCAGGAAGGGGCGCTCCCGCCCGGCCCGCCTGCCAGGCCTGTCCAGACCACAGAGCGACGGGGAAGCTAGACTAGCCACGCGGGACGATTCTTCCCTACGATGCACTTCGTCTCCTTCAGAACACCCTGGATGTTGCCCGGCTGTGGTTTTGACATGCAAATCCTGAGACCCTTGAAGAAATCTTTGTCATTTATTTCCAGCCAATGGCTCCAGACTCTTCTGGGCTCTGTCAGCAAGTGCAAGGCACTGTTTGTCACATCCCTTCTTCCATTTCAGCAAGGACTTCGCAGAGAGCTCTCCCTTTCAGCCGGTGTCCCCGGCTCCTCCCTCCGGGCCCCTGCGCTCCTCGGCCTGCCCTGCCCACACCCTCACTGCCTTGCTCATTGTGCTTCGAAGACACGCATACTGCGCCCCGTGTGGCCACGACCCTTTGCTTATGCCGAGCCCTCTGCTCAGTGCGCAGAGGTCCCACTGACCCTTCAAAGGCCAGTTAAATGCCGCCCACTTCCCGGAGCCTTCCCCGGCCCAACCAGATTCGCCTGCGCCCGCTCTGTCCCGTACAAAGCGCCCCTTTGTCCTGCGCACTCAGAGCACCCTGCTCTCCACTGAATCACTCACACACACGTCTCCTCTTGCCTGCACCCCAC
This sequence comes from Rousettus aegyptiacus, assembly GCF_014176215.1. Taxonomy (NCBI): domain Eukaryota; kingdom Metazoa; phylum Chordata; class Mammalia; order Chiroptera; family Pteropodidae; genus Rousettus; species Rousettus aegyptiacus. The sequence goes on along the minus strand of NW_023416292.1, from coordinate 26,085,416 downwards.
ATGGTGACCTCACTGGGCGGGGACGGGTTCTTACTCATTCGTGCATGAGCAAAGGGTCTCTCCCACGCTGGGTGCCAACCAGGTCCGGGGCTACCGAATGGCACCGGGGTGGGGGTGCGTGCTGGGGGTGGCGTTTAGGTGGGGGGCCTTCTCCCCTGCCCGAGTTATGCTACCCACTCATAACTTCCCCTCAGGGTCCCAGTGGGGGAACCGAGACACCAGGTTGGAAAACAGCTTCAGATCCCTGAGGAGTAACTGCAGGAAACACCGCACGCCAGGGACCCGGGGAGGGCGGGAGCCGGCAGAGCCAGAGGCAGGAGGGAGAGACACCGGCAGCCAGATGGAGACTGGAGATCGGGAGGCGTCAGGGAAAAACCGAGTCACGGAGACAAAGGGGATGAGGGAGACAGACGGACAGACGGACAGAGGAGAACTGCTGATTACAAAGGCCAGCACCCAGGGACCTGTCCCTGACCTGGGAACTGAGGCCAGGGGTGCTCCTCAAGGGGCGTATGTCTGAGACTGGTGGCAGTCACCTTAAGTTGCCACTAACTTGCTGTGTGTGTGACCTTGAGCAGCTCCCTCCCCCTGGACCCCTGGACCGGACAGGAGGGTTGGACAGAGCCACACCTGGAACCCAATCCCCATCTTCATTCTCCATGTCCCCATGAAGGCAAAGAAGCCAGACACAGTGCTACACACACACACACACACACACACACACACACACACACACACACACACACACGCACCCCCACCCGCAGCTTTCCACCAGAGTCCCTCCCTGGGTTTTGCCCGCCTGGCTCGTGCCCCCTGGTGGTTGAGCCTTGTCATTACAGGCTGGTCTCTCCCGGTTCCCTCTGCCCCTCCCTCCTGTCCGGTGGCCCCGGAGTGCCTTGCTCCTGACTCATGCTGGAGAAGGCGCTGCTGATTCAGCTCCCAGAAACCTTCCCACACCCACGCCCTGCACACCTGCCTCACGGAGAAGGTGCTTCCTGCACGGTCCTGCCAAGCAGCCCAGGTGGGCCAGGAAGGAGGCTGGGTGCCTGGGACAGGAGCGGGAAGGACCGAGGTGGCATAAGGGCGGCCGAAGCCAGGGGGCTGACCGCTGCCCACCCGCCCCTTCCCTGGGGCAGTTCGGCACAGAGAGAAACGTCCGCCGCTGGGGCCGCAGGCGTCGGGCCCGCCGCGTCCCCTCTGACTCACCGTGTGTCCTTGCGAGAGCCGCGCCGCGTCTCTGAGTTTCAGCCTTCTCCCCACAAGCCTCCCTCCTGTTCTTCCTCCGCCCTCAAAATAGGCCTCGAAAGGTTTTCTCTCGGCAAACCGCAGTCAGTAATTCATCCACCTGGCCCTGGCAGCCGGAGCAGCAGGCGCCCGCGACGCCCGGGGTTTGCCATGTGCGCCCGGCTGTGCATGCGACCTCGTGGAGCAGCTACTGTGCGCTAGGCGGTTTCCGTGTACTGTGCCCTTTAACTTACACGACAATCCAAGGAAGTTGCCACAGGCTTACCCCAACTGACAGGGGAGGCAAGGAGGTTCACGCAATGAATGAGGCATGACTTAAAACGCAGGGAGTCACAGTGGTAAGACCCCCAAGAGCCCTAACCTTCCGTGTCCCGCTGGGACCAGCCCCGGCCTCTCCGCCATCCCCCACCCCACCCCACCCCGCTCCCCAACTCAGTCTCATTTCTCAACCTGCCGGGAGCACAGGAGCCCACACCCCCTGCCTGCTCCCGCCTGGCATCTGCAAGGACCCCCGCCCCCTGCCTCCAAACGCGCTCTGGCCTGCATTCAAACCACGCTGGAAAGAAACCTTCCCGGCCTCCTCTTTGCCACTAGTAACGCCACCGTCCACCCAATGACCCGAGCCAGGGCTTGGCTGTCCTCCCAGCTTCCTGCCTCCCCCCCCACACGCCACCCCCCCGCCGCCCTCCAGGTCCCTGCCCTCTCCCCAGCGCTCAGCGACGTCCACGCGGCCAGTGACCCACAGCACCACCTCGCCCCAACTACCGCGAACACCGCTGCAGTCTCCCCGCCTCTAACCTGGTCCCCCACTCTGACTATCTGCAGCTCTGCCGCCGGGCGATCTTAAAATTCAAATCTGAGCACGTCGTTCCCCAGGCGAGGACACTGAGCGAACCCCCAGAGCCTCCGGAGAAGGCCCCCCCGTCCCGGGCGCCTCTACCGACACGCCAGGCCCGCCCACGCCTCCGAGTCCTTGCTTCGGGCAGCCCTTCCTCCGGTCGTCCGCCTGTCACCTCTCCAACTGCTCACGCATCATCCCCTCTGTGCAAGGCCCGCATCTGTTCCCCAGCCCCCAAAACCCCGGTCCCCGCGCGCGTGCACCCCGCGCGAGCAGGCGCGCTCAGTTCCGCGTCCCTCCTGGGCTCCTTCCCACAGCCGTGTGACTGCACCTAGCAAGTTTAATTGTCACTGTTTCCGTACGTCTCCCCTGCTAGGCTGGGCCGCGGGGAAGCAGACTCTGGGGACTGTCACTCCCTCTGTCCCTGGCACCTGGCACAGAGCAGCTGTTTGGTGAGTGGCCAGAAGGGGGCACCAGAGCTGCCCCTCCAGGCCACTCTCCTCCCTCCTCCCTTCACACCACATTCCCAGAGGCAGGCCCCAAACCCTCCACCTCCACCTGAACCTTCTCAAGGCCGACCAGCCGCCCGCACTCTGCAGACCCGGCTTTTCTGGTGGCACCAGAAGCTTCCTTCGTCGTTTTTTTTTGTTTTTTGTTTTTTTAGGCGAGGCAACCCTTGGTTGACCTCATAGACTGCAAGGACCTTGTCAGCTTACAATCCCTAATTTTTATTTTTTACACCTGCAACACCTGGTCTTCCTAGGTGGTCTCCCATCCAAGTACTAACCAGACCCGACCCTGCTTCGCTTCCGAGATAAGATGGGATCGGGCTTGTTCAGGGTGGCGAGGCCATAGACCAGAGGTTTTCTTCTTGCAGTGTAGGGCGGGCAATTGAACACAGCCACCCATTCCCCCCCAGCCGCTGGGTCCATCACCCCCACCCTCCTCCGAAGGAAGAGGCACAAGGCCCCGCCCCCTCTAGGCTGCCCCGCCCTCTCCCTCACCTTGTGGGGGACCCCACCCCCGCCTAGGGCCAGGGTGCAGTTGGGCAGCTGCTGTCTGTGATGAGGTGGGGAGGGTCAGTTTGGGAAGCAACAAGATTAGAATATAGAGATCTTTCTGGCTTCAGCTCCAAATGACATTCTCTGGTCCACAGCTGAGATCCGGAGATTTTCTCAGAACTCCGCAGGACAGGGGTGCGGGCGCGCGACACCCTCGGAAGCCCGGATGCTCAGGCCTGCGCCTTGGCGGCCCTTCTGTTGTCGTCTCCACGGTCGACAGGGTCATTCCACAAGGATCCGGTCAGCAACAAACCGTTCCGTGTGCTCCCGCCACCGTTTGTGTCCTCGGAAACGCAGGCTCCCAGGACACAGCCACTTCTCCCGTCATCCCCTGCACTGCCGGACCTCGGGGGTAGGGACTGGCCTGCACGACCCGTGACTCCTTACAAGCAGAGCCCCGGACCCCCTGCTGTCCCAGCAAACACGAGGCCTGGGCGTCAGGCAGACGTGGGTCTGGAGCTGCCCTTTGTCAGAAGGGAGGGCTGAGGATGGAAAACGTCGCTTGGTGAACAGGCGCTAACAGGAAGCAGCGTAAGACAGAGTGATTAACAGTCTTCCCAGCAACACCCAGCGTGAGAGATCCGTTCCGATGTGTTCTCACAAACCCAGGGGACTTGGCAAATCTCAGAAAGGGACAGTTGGCAGCTTCAGGAGTAGAAGGGTGACTCGGGAGGGCAGGGATTTTGAAGATTATAGGGTATTGCTCAAGAGGAAGGGCTTTTAAGAGATCGGGGCGTCATACCAGGAAACAGTCACAGCAGGGGAGTTAGGATGTCGGCTTCTGAGTTCGAATCTTGACTCCTCCGTTTTAGTTGTATATATCAACACCTTTCAGCTCACAGACACAGAAGTTCAGCAGGAGCCCACTGAGGTCAAAGGTGATGCTTCGAGTTACAGAACTGGAAGTTCCTTTGATAACTGCAGGATCAATGAACCACAGCCTTGGGGGGTAAGAGGGGGAACGCAACACCATCCATCCTTCCATCCATCTATCTATTCATCTCTCTATCCCTCTATCCATCCTTCCATCTTCCCACTCGTCCTCCCATCCATCCGTCCATCCTTCTCTCATCACTGTTTGTCTCTCTTTCATGCTGTCCTCACCTGCACAGTCCCATGACCTCTCTGTGTAATGAGGAACATGGTCACAGACTGCCCCAGCTTTGTACGCCCAGAGCCCATATTTCTTGGGAAGAGTCTCGACTGGCCCTGCCCGGTTCGTGTGTTCGGCCGTGGACCGATCCCTGCCTCCGGGGAGTCAGGGTGCCATGACTGGCCAGTGTGGGTCATGAGCACAGCCCTACGGCCAGGAGTCTCTCGCCAAAGAAAATCATCACTGCACTGGCCAAGTGACCTTACGCGCGTTCCGTAACCCCCGCCTAAGCATCAGCTTCCTGCCCTGTGACACGAGGACGCCATCGCCCGCGTCGCAGATCACGCGAGACGACGCTCGGCAGCACAGAGTGAGCACGAACCAGGCAAATGTTACTCCACGCGGCAGCAGAGGAAGAAACCGTGACCGGCGGTCAGAACCGACGAGCTTGGGGAGAGGAGGCCGCCTGCCATGCCAGCGACGTGAACCGTGGTCAAACCGGCCCCCCCCCCCACACACACACACCAAAAGCACGAGGACAGCGTCAGCTCCTGGTTGCCCTGCCAATATTTGTCTGTCCTTTGAGGCCTCATGTTGAGATCTGCTAATGTCAGAGGTTAACCAACTAAGAAAAAAATGTAAGAAAGGAAACCTTAAAATGGAGAAGAGTCTGTTCATTTCTTCCATTCTTCCTCCTGCCTGGAAATGATCGTGTTTTTGCATTATAATTGGCAAGACTTCAAGGCCTGGCCTCGAAAGTCATGGAGTTTGGTGACGACCCAGCCTGATTCGGTTCCCTGCCTCCCATACCCCATCACGTAGACAAGAAAATCAATGCCCTGCGTGGTGTAGATACACATGTGATTGTTGCAGCCCATTCATGCAATCTTTTAAGATGATCCCCCCATCGCCCCTACCCCCTGCCCCGCTGCCAGTGACCCCAGCTCTCCAGTCACCAATCAGCCTCCGATTCACATCTGAATTCTCAAAGGGACTTTCCTTCTGGCAAGAAATTGAGCCGATTTCTGGAATTTGGGGGTTTACCACGCAGTCATAAGAATGAAGAAGAATTAGTCTCTCAAGACAAGATCATCCCTAAGTGAAGCGACATGGCATGACTTTCTGAACCTGCCCAGCTTTGGGCCAGACGAACATCTTCTAATGAGGAAAGGGGGGACCAGGCAAGTAAGAGAGAAGAAACTAAAGTCTACGGAGTGTTTACGCTTGCGGACATTGTTCTAAGTACTGCACACACTGCACCTGATTTTGTCCTCCCGGCCACCCTGTCTCGTGGACAGTGTCTGTGATTATCAGATCAGGAAACAGAAGCCCGGGGAATTAGGTGCAGAGCCAGGATGTGAACTCAAGTCGGCCTGGTTCCAGAGCACCCTCCCCAGTCACCCTGACAGCTGCTCCTTCGCCCGAAGTCCCCCCTCCCGGCTCCTCCTCCCCTCCCCAGCCCTGCCGCCGGGCCCATCGAGAGTCTTCTACCCCGTTCTGTCTTCACTGCCTCTCTCTGTCTCCTTCTCTCTCGCCTCCTGTCTCACAGCATCGTCAGCCTCTCAATGTAGAGAACTCCTGAAATCAAAGGATTTGAATCTGCAGCACGCAGCCAGCCCTACCCTCCAGCCCCCAGCTCTCACTGCTCCCCGGGTGGCCAAGCCCCGACGTGGGCAGCGGGCACCGTGTCTGCCTTGCTCTGCGGAGCCGCAGACCCGGCCAGGCAGCCTGGCCGGCCACACGCCCTCGCCAAGTGGTGCTGGGTTTTCCTCGGAACCTCACCAAGCCAGACCCCTCCTCTCCGTGCCTGTAGGTACTGCCTCGCCCCGGCTGTCCTGGGTCAGCAAGCCCCTGACCAGTCTCCTCCTGGACTCCTGTCTCTCCTTTCCTCATCCATGCTGATCACAGCTGTCCATCTCGTCGCTCACTTGTTCAAACACTTTTTGGATCTCTCTGCTGACCACCTCATCATTTAAACTCTACAGTGTGGCTCTCAAGGATACGCCTCTCCGACTCATCCTCTGCTCACATACCCAGTGAATGTTTATTAGGCATTGACCTTGCGCTAGGCCCTGGGGATACGTTGGTGAATGAAACAGGTGCAATCTCTGCCCGGCGCAGCAGGTAATCAAGCGTGGAAGATAGAAAGTCAGTGTATAACGACAAGCTGCAGTGAGCGCCGTGCGTGGAAACTAATGGGCACCGAGGCCGGGAGTCAGCGCCTGGGCAGGATGCTCAGGAAAGGGCTCGCCCAGGAGGAGGCCTGCCGTCTGACACCTGAAGGAAAAGAAGTTCCCCACACAGGGAGAGGACGGCACACGCTCCAGGCAGCAGCTCCCAGGGGCGAGAGGGCTGAGGAGTGGAAGAAGCAGAAGAACAGTGTGGGCTGAGCCGGGCTGGCAGGGGGCAGAATGCAGGAGCCGAAAGAAACTGGAGAGAGGTCAGGGCGGGGTCGGATCAGGCGGAGGCTTGCGAGCCAGTGAAAGGGGTCTGGGCTTCATTCTCGGTACAGCAGGAAGCCGTTGGAGGATTTTAAGGAATGGGATGACAAACATCTAATCTGAAAGATGACTCTAAGGAACACTCAAAAAAAGATGGTAGAATAGACACACTCTTTAATTTCTCCACTTTGGAACCTCACCGAGAATAACCAAACAAACAAAACGTGGCAGAAGGCGGGGGAAAAGTTTAATGAAACTGGTATAATTCCAGGCCACAAATCATGAAGATCCCTTGCTGACTGCGATTATGCGTGGATCCAAGCCAGGGTATCCCAGGAAAGCAAGGATATGCCACCTGGACCCTTGGATAGGACACTCCCAAAAGGAGTATCCAACGTTTCCTTGATTTGCAGCAATGATATTTGAGGCTGTGAACAAGCTAAGACGAGACCTCACAGCAGGCACGGGGGAGCAGCAAGAAACCATGCTGTCGTGACATTCATATTGCCTTGTGCTATGGCTCCTAGTCGAGGGTGGACAGGGGCGAGGCAGGAGAGGAAGCAGAAGATGTAAGTTTGCACGCCGCCGAGTTTAGCTGTGATGCAATCCTGCCTCCCGAACGCCAGCAACGGGGAGGAGATCCGCACCCCCCCACACCTCCAGGAGCCCCCCGAGTGCACGAATTCATGAAAATGACCTGTTTTCTAAAATAATTTTTAAAAAGATACAAAGATTCAAATAAAAGACTATAGCAAAAGAAGGTGAAGAAGAGAGAGTTAGAAGACTTCAGAAAAGAAATTTTTTAAAAAGAAAAACATTACATAGATGCAGGTCATAGTTTAAAATAGAATGGAAACAACGGGAAACGAAATCGGGAACAGAAGGAACGGGTTTAAGAAAATCGTAAAAATGAAATGAAAAAGCACAACAATGGAAATATCATTGTGGAAAGGACAAGAAATGTGGGTAAACCTAGGCAAGAAATAACTGTTATTCCTGAAGAAGAGAACAAAGCAAGTAGGATAAAATCATCTAAAATAAATACTTGACTGGCCAGAGACCTTGATGGGTATAGTATATTCCAAGGGAGAAAAACATGACCCAGAATTATCCACACCAAGACACATTCCGATGAAGTTACCGGATTAAGGGGGAAAAAAATGAGATTTCTATTTCCATCTGGTTAAAACATGACAGTCTACTGTTTTTGGTTCATAGCTAAGCGCAAGAGAAAATACAAGAAATCCTCAGATTTCCTCAAAGCAGAGGAGGAACTAAAAATCAAGTGAGTATCAGTAAATGCTGTCCCTGGGGAGGGGTGGTCTCCAGCCTTAGGAAACAAGGGCCTTCAGTTAAGAACCAGCAGAGAAGAGGTGAGGCTTTAGATCTGCAAGGAGCTGGGAACTGGGAAGCAAAGACCCTCAAAGGCCTAAAAGAAACGGCCGGAAAGAAAAATCTCCTCCCAGCAAAATGAGATTGCAACGAAGTTTTGTATATCTTGGCCTGGGCTCTGGATAGGAAAAAACTATTTTCCTTGAGAAATTTTAACCATGGCTTGCCTTCCTGTAGGTTTGAGAATTTAGTGTACCTGATTGGCAGGGTTCAGAAAAATCTCAAAACAAGAAATTAACGTAAAAACGGTACTAAATTGGTAGTAGCCTTGGGGCCCTTGGGAAGAGCAAAATGGCTGCGAAGGCCCAAGCCTTTATCCCAGATTCCCAAGATTCTGTTCCCAGATGAAACTAAGATTGAAATTTGAAAAATTACATAAAATAGGCGGTTTTGCAGAAAAAACATAGCTTACCAATATTAATGAAGAGGGAGAAAATCTAAAGGCCCATAATCATTAAAGAAACTGATCAGTAGTATAAATCTATACAGGCACACACACAAAAAAGAAAATTAAAAATAAAACAGACCCGAATGGTTTTTACGGACAAATATACCAAATCAATGGGGGGGAGAAATCTTACACTTATATGTCCAGAAAATAGAAAAAGAGTAAATACTGCCCAATTTACTTTCTGTGGCAGGTATGAAAAACATTTATAGTAAAAACTGCTAGTTGCTTCATTACCTATCGTCCCCTTGTCTCTCATAGTGAAAGAATCTTTACTTTTAAGTTCAAATAAAGGCCATACTCCTCAGCCTTTCTTGCAGCTAGGTGTAGCCACGTAACTAAGATCCAACCAAACAAGTAGACAGAAATGATGTATGCAACTTCTGATTCATACTCTTAATGGCAGAGAACAGGCCACTTCTTCACCGTGCTGCTTAGAAAAGGATGAGACATTTGGACCAAACAAAAGAGGGATGACTGAGCAAAACCACCCACCAAAATAGCCCTAAGCCACCCACTTCCAGATGGTATACAACAAAGAAATAAACTTCTCCTTCATTCAAGCCACTGCTATTTTTGGTATCTGTTACAAAAACAGTGTAACAAATCTGTGTACTAAGTAAATCACGGGTAGATACTATTAACCTAAAACTAAAAAGCCGAAGTGAGAAGCAATTTATCTGAGATGGAAAAAAAATAGCTATTCAACAATCGCTGATTCCAGCAGAAACTCAAAGAGCCTTCCTGTTAGGAGGTGAAGGCAGGGAGTATTTATGAGACAGGGAAGGGGAATAATCAATCACACCAATAGAAGGAGGAAATTTGTATAGGAGCAGATAAGCTAACACGGTGATCCTAATTCTAAAGCAAGTCATAAAGCCTGCTTCCCTGTTATCTCAGCAAACATTTATTTGGAATACAATGCTGCTTTAGGCCCGGTCCAAAGGTTCCTTTGCTCAGTTATAACATTCCAAAGGTGTGACGGGGAGTCCCTCTGAGAAGGCGGCTCCGACTCCTTTTCCAAGCGGCTTCACATAAATTAGTTTGCACAATACTAACACCGGAAATGCACCATATCGGAAAGAAAAATTGGAAGCCAATCTCGATTAGATGATAGGCACAAAATCCTAAATAAACGATTAGCAAATGGAATCTAGTGTTATACTTTAAAAAATATTTTAAGAAATTTAAATCACTTCTTCAAATAAATAAATAAATAGGAAAAAAAGAAAGAGAGACATATAGCTCTCCATCACAAAATGTTTAAATAATTAGGGAGCAGGTATTTAATATAAAGAGAAAGGATAAATATAAAAAAATACATCATGACTAAGTTGGGTTTATGCAATGAGTATACGGATGGTTTTTATATGAGAAAATACACGAACGTAAGTCACCACATTAACAGAGTATTCAAGCAATGAAATATGATACAGTCATGAAAATCAAATACACTAACAGTGTGTATAAATCTCTTATTTTAAACAAGAGCGGAAGCAGTTAAAGTATCTATGCCGTATGATAGCATTTATGTAAAGAGCAAAAACATGCGATACTAAATAATACATTACTTAGGAATATGTGCAAATGTGATCAAAATTATTATTTTTTTAACCAAGGGCATCTTAGACGCATAATTCAGGATGGTGACTGTGGCTTGGAGAGGGCCAGCACAATACACGATTGTACACAAGGGCCTTTAACTAGGTCTGTAAGTTATATTTGTTTTAAGTCATCAAAAGCAAATATTTTAAAAGTGTTCGAATTCAACAAAGTTGAATACTGCATTGTTTTCTACGCACTTGAACTATTTCATCACTAAAAGAGTAGAAAAAGAAAAAGAAAAAGAAAAAGAAAAAGAAGAACAGAAAGCGAGCACCCAGGGAGAGAAAGCCAGCCACGTGCGAGGTAGAAAAACCCACTTCTCTGAGCTTTTTCCCATGGCACTCAGAATGGCAGCCGGCAGTGGCACCGTGTCCACGGGAATCAGCGAGAAAGAATGCATGACCAGAGAGCTTTATGCCCTGCCAAAAGCTGAAAGAACTCGGCAACCCCTGAGCCAAGAGCCCTTTGAAATCCAACCAACCGAGTGACAATGACGAATCCGACAAAGGGGGCGGGAACGGAGAGCCAGGATAGCAGGTCGGTCTGTGAGCCCTGGACTCAGAGAACCAAGACTAAACTCGCCTTGAAAATCGCAGCTACAGAAGGGAATGCAAACATCGCGCGTCGACATTTTAAAGTTAATGTACCTGTCACAAATCGGTGGATTGAGACGGGCAAATGGGAGTCAAGTGTGGAAGTACTGTGTTTCCTGCAGCCTTCGGGCAGACTCCAAAGATTCTGTCTAAAATGAAAACATGTGAGGAGTTGTTTTTTTACCTCTAGACTCTTTAGTTTACTATTTCTCATGACGACAAAAATTGATCTGAAGGTCGGTGACTTGTCCGCTTTCTCAGGGATAGTTTCCACTTTTGTTATCTACAAGTAAAACTTAAAGAGCACTGTTTAGCACAGAGAACACGGATCGTTGTTGTGTTTTTGTAACTTCTTTCCTGTAAGTCTGTCTCAGGCTTCCCGGGGTGTGTACCGACCCAGAGAGAACCAGATGGTGTTCATCAAATGACGATGCTTGCTTCTGGGCGGTGGGGGAGCGATTCGGTCTTTTCTTTTCTCCTCTGTAGTGACCCTCCACAGCTGTTGGGACTGAGACGTGGACAGGAGCCTCTGGCCTTTGGGCGGTCCACGCGGAGTTAGGGAAAGACGGGGTCTGAGTCGCGGGTCACCAGCAGTGTGTGCTTGGCCAGCCACGTTGCCCCTTGAGGCCTTGCCATCCTCATCTGTGAAATGGGAAACCAAGCCCCCATCTCACAGGGAGGACCCAAGGAGACTTGGATGAGAGAATGCTTTTTAAAAACTTTTAACACTGGACGAGCAGAAAGGATTGTTTAGTTTTCCAAAAGTAATTACTAGGAATCTAAACCACCAGGAATCCTAAATTACTGGGTATCTAATTACTAAGAAAAAACAAATGTACAGGAAGTACAAAAGCTGACACAGGTGGTTTTAGGTTCCTTACTCTAATGTGACAAAATAAGCCAGGCCCTCACCCTATAGACTGACAGGTCTGGCTACAGGTGGGTTTGACAGGCAGAACAGATCCCACATGATTTAGGTACTGGGCCAGGCCCGTGTGAGGCCCTGGGCAGAGGGACCCTTTTCAGAGGCACTGTAAGAGCGGCGCTGGTCCCCTGTGCCCACTCAGCCCCTGCTCCAGTGTGGGAGGAAAGCTTGTCCCCTGCTGGCCCCGCCATCCGCGGGGAGGCCTCAGGCTGACCTCCCTGACCGCAGAGGCGGCATCCGTCCCTCGGGGGCCTCTTTGGCTCTAGGCCCTGAAGCCCAAGCCCTGACCAACGTCAAGTTTCTCTGACCCCGCTGGAGCTCGGAGTCCTCCCCAGCTCCACAGGCTTGCGCTCACGCCTCCTGGAAGCAGGCCTCTAATCGGGGTTACCCGCCCTCTGGATTCCAGCCAGCTGTGCCAAAGTGCTGGGGGCGGAGGGAGGGGCTGGGCTCCAGACGCTGTCCCGACAGAGCGGCAGGGCCGGGGGCATGCCGCCTGTCTCAAGGAAACAGGAGCAGGGAGGGTCTTGAGAACCAGGGCTGGGGGTTCCCGCACCGTGCCCCCCTGTCCCCCATTCTAAGAGGCTCAGTGTGGAGGACCGAAAAATGAGGAGCTGGCCCGTCGGAAGGGAGGAGACAGGAGGGAGACGCCCCGGGACTTCACAGCATCCCTCGCACCTTGGCTTCGGGTAGCCGCCCCCTCCGCCACAGCGAAGCCTCCGCACCTGGCCTTCATCCCGCCGCAGCCTCCACGCGGCTCTTTGTCCCTCTTCCTCGCCCCCGGCCTTCGGCCTTCACCTCTCTCCTGCTTCCATTTCACCCCTCCCAAGCTTCCCCGCAGCCCCGCCCGACACCCCCGGGACCTGACGCTGTCCTCGCTGTCCTTGTGGGTTTGCTTCTGTGCTCCCTAAAGGAATTTCGGAAAAAAAAAAAACAAACAAAAACAAAACTATGTACCACCTCGGATGTGTTTTAAATTGACAGCTAAGATTTCTTTTTTGTCATGAGTCTAAATCATTGCGAAGGGTATAGTTTCTGAAATGCTTTAGATACTGTGACATTTTAAAATTAAACCATTCAGACTTTTTAATGTGTGTGTGATAAAATCCGAACATCACCGTGGTCTGCTGTCCTCTGTGATTCATCGAAATATAAATAAAATAACTATGTGGGAGGGGATGAAACTTTCCTCTAACCTCAAGGATTTTTCGGTTGGTCTAATAACCAAGTAGACATGAGACAGGTTAGCAAGAGAAACAAATAGGACGATATGTATGTGTGAAACCTGCAAACCCAAGAGAGTCAGAGACCCCACATGTATGAAAGTTTCAGAGACAGGAAGGGGAAAAAGCTGTATAACACATTCTGAGCTGGGATGAGGCAAGATGCCTTGGGAGCTTCAGGGGGTCATTGCAGGGTGACAAGAAGAGTAGACATTTACGAAACGGACTTTGTCCTGCCCCGTAAATAGGCCAGAAGAAGTTTTCTCTGATAATCTCTTATGATGGGCAAGGCCCTTAATTCAAGTTCTTCCAGGTGGTTAAGGCAGGGACAGAAGTTTCTCTTAGCCCATGGCTAAAGTTGCCTTTAGCTCAAAACATATATGCATACCACAGAGGCGCATCTTGGGGTGACTCATTCTGAACCCCCACAATAGAACAACCAGACAGAACTGATAACGAAACAGAGGGGTAGGATAACCCTACACGCCAACGGGCCTAACGGATACATACAAAGCACCCGAACAGACACATTCGAAGCTCCCCACCCAACACCAGCAGAAAACACATTCTTCTCAGGTGCAGGAGGCCCGTCCTCTGGGACAGAGGACCGAACAAGTCTTAATAAATTTAAGCAGATTGGACTCATAACAAGTATCTTTTCCAATCACAATGGAATGGAACGAGAAATTAGTAGCAGTAAGAAAATTGAAAATTCACAAATATGTAGAAATCAAATAATACAACCGATGGATCAAAGAAGAAATCACAAAGGAAATTAGAAAATGCCTTGAGACAAATAAAATGAAAATACAGCATGCCAAAACTTATGAGATGCAGCAAAAGCAGTACTAAGAGGAAAATTTATAGTAGTAAACACCTACATTTTAAAAAGTATGAAGAGGGTTTTAAGAGGTGGGAAAATACTCTGTGCGATATTAACATGATGGTGTGGGGGTTTGGAACGAGTCACCCCAAGATGTACCTCTGTGGTATGTGTATTGTTTTGAGCTTGAGGCAACGAAGATCCTGTATGCTCAAGAGAAACTTCTGCCCCCACAATCAGCAGAGTGAAATGGCAGCCTATGGCATGGGAGAAAATCTTTGCAAGCCATATATCAGGTAAAGGCTTACTATCCGGAATAGACAACTAACTCCTACAACTCAATAATAATAAATAACCCAGTTTAAAAAATGGTCCAAGGACTTAGACATTTCTGCGAAGCAGAAGTACGAATGGTCAACAAGCATATGAAAAGATGCTCGACATCACTAATCACCAGGAAAATGCTCATCAAAACGGCCATGAGATACCATCTCACACCCATTAGCATGGCCGCTATCAAAAAAGAGAAATGACAAGTGTTGGCAAGAACGTGGAGAAACTGGAGCCCTTGCGCCCTGTGCGTAGCAATGTAAAATGATGTCACCAGCCACTACAGAAAACAGTTGAAAGTTCCTCAAAAATTAAAAAAAAATATAACTACCATATGACCCAGCAATTCCGCTCCTGGTATGTGTCCAAAAGAACTGAAAACAGAATCTCTAAGAGATAGTCACATTCCCGTGTCCGAAGGATGAGTGGATAAAGGAAATGCAGTATATTTGTGGAATATTCCTCGGCCTTTAACGAGAAGGAAATTCTGTCATACGTGACTACGTGGACGAACCTCGAGATTACACTAAGTGAAATAGGCCTGTCACAGAAGGACAAATCCTGCACGATTTCACTTCTGTGAAGTAACTAAAGCCACCAGACTCACAGGAGCACCACGCAGAAGGGTGACCAGGGACCTGGAGGGGCAGCGGGGACTTGTCATTCAGCGGGAAGAGTTTCCGTCAGGCGAGATGAAGTTTCCAGGGATCCACTGGACAGTGTGCATGTCGTTAACAAGACTGGGGTGTACTCGGAGTGTGTTAAGAGGGTAAATGTGTCATGGGTTTTTTACCCCAATTGTTACACACACACGTACACACTCACGCACACACGATTTGCAAATGCATTCGAGTAAAACCGGCTGTGTCTGTGAATCTTTGGAAAAATCTTAAACCTTGGGGTACACTGTCCCGAGTTGAAAACCAGGAGTGCAGAGTCCCACAGGCTGGATATCCTGCCATTCCCCTACCTCCCGGTGCTGCCCCACCCCCCCCAACCACCCCCCACTCCCCCTCCCCACCCATCCCTCCGTGGCTCTCTCAGGCAAGGAGCAGGGAGGAGCAGGGCAGCTGGCGTGGTTCCCCCACACACCAGCTGCAAGTGGTACTTTCCTTGCTCCTCCCCCCTTGTACCCCCGCTTTCCCATCCCATCAATCTCTCTGCACATCAGATTGATCTGTTGATGAGGATTCGGGGCCTTGGCACAGTCATGGCTCAAGCCTGGGGGTCACCCCTCTCCCGCCCGGCGCTGCAGTGAGGACCAGAGAGTCCCCCTTGCCTCAGGGACCCAGGGCAAAGACCACCAAGCTTGAGGAGGCTCCAAGGAGTGGAGAGGTTTTAATGAGCATCACAAAGGGACTGGGCGGGGGCGACACAAATTCCGAATCCCGCCTTTTTTGTCATGCTTCGGCGGCTGAGCAGGAGGGAGGGGGCTCGACCCTGCGTTCCCTGCCCGAGCCCGCTGCTGGGCAGGTCCTGGAAGGCCCCTGCACCCAGCAGAGGGGCCCCGGGGACAGGTGGAGGCCTGCGGGCAGCGAGCGGACCCCAGAGGTCAGGAGAGACGCAGAATCCGGCGGGCACATCAGCCACCGGAAGGGGGGATGGACTGAGGAAACTCTTGGGGGTCCCCAAACAGCACAAGAGGGGCTCCCAGGGCCTGCTGGCTCCAGGGACTGAGACCCTCAGGGAGGCACCCTCAGGGAGACACTCTGAAGTGACGTCGCACCCTCCCCCTGCTCGGCAAAGGTCAGCGGAAGGTCTGGAGGGACAAGGGGAGGACGGGGGCGGGGCGGGCGGGAGGCCGCGGACGGCGCGCGGGAGCCCCACGCGGGGCGGGCGTGGGTGCCGCGCCGCGAGGGGCCGGCAGGGGGCGCGGTGCTCTAGCAGCCGCTCTGCTGCTCCTGCTGGCGGATGAGGTTGGCGATGGGGCTGGTGATGCCGCCTATCAAGGTCCAGTACTCGTCGAAGCTGATGCGGCCGTCGTGGTTGGCGTCCAGGTTCTGGATGAGCTTGTCAGCCGCCTTCCGGTTCCCCGTGTCCTGGGGAGGGACCGGGGTGCGCAGCGCTGAGCGCGGCAGAACCCAGGCAGACCCCGGCATTGGGGCTGGCAACCCGGGGGCAGAACCCTTGCTGCCTGGGAGAGAGGGCAGAGGCCTGGGCGGGGTGCGGACCGTGGTTTTGGGGGGACAGAGGCTGCCGTGCGGCAGGCCCCCTCGGGGGACGCGGGCGCCGGGGGCCGGGGCGGCCTTACCGTCAGCATGTGGTTGAGCTCCCTCTGCAGCATCTTCCGGAAGCTGCTCTTGCTGATCTTGTTCTTGACCAGGCTGTGCTTAGACACGTACTTGTAGAAGTTCTCCACCAGCACCACGACCGCCTTCTCCAGCTCGGTGTAGCAGTCCTCCATGTCAGCACCTCACTCCCCGAGGGGCCTGCGGCACGGGGAGGCGCAGGTGAGGCCCCCACGGCCGCACCCGGCGCGCGTGCCCGCGCCCCGCGCCCGCGGAGGGAGGAGGCCGGAGGGGGAGGCCCCGGGTGGGCGCGGGGGCGGACCTGGAATGACAGCTATGTGCCGCTCTAACCCAGGTGCTCCCCACGCAACCGCCTTAACAGGTTCTCCGGGCCCTGCCCCTGCCCGTGCCCCAGGCACCCGGCCTGTCAGAGGCCCAGGAGATCAAGAGGCTCCGTGGGAAGAGCGCACCCATGCCTCCGCCCTCGGCGCCCTGGCCCTCGCGTCCGCTGTCCTGGGGACCAACAGCCAGGGCCTGCTGGGGGTCGCTAAGGCGGGGCTGGCGCGGCGGAAGCCAGGGTCCCCCAGCAGGACCAGCTGAGACTCCAGCGCCAGGCAACAAAGCAGGCGGCAGGAACCTCCCAGGCCCTTCCACCGGGCGCCAGGATAGAGTCCAGGGCCTCTGACGTCCTGAGCCATTGAGTAGGACATTGTGTAGGCCCCCAGCCTAGCCGTCCTCACGCCCACACGGAGACACACAGCAGGACCCAAGAAACCCTCATCTCATCACCAAAGGAGGAGCCAGGCCCGGCCTGCCCCAGCTGGAGACAGCGGCAGCCAGCCAAAGGCCACACTCACCCCCTTGCCCCAAGACAAAAGGCACTCACATCGCCAGCGGACACAGCCTTCTGAATAACAGGATATGAAGGGGACTGGCGGATGTAGGATGCACTCTGGGAGTCGCCGCCCATGCCCAGAGCCCCCCCAAGTGAACCCGGGCAAACGAGCCTCCCCTCCCGCCCCCAAGCCCAGGAATGAGCCGCAGCCACCGAGCCCATCGGGTCCGGCTCGGGAAGGTGGACACAGCCGCCGTCCGGGCCTGGGCGTCCGCGGGAAAAGCAGGTCAGCCTCGCCAGGCCCCTCCGCAGCCCCCGCCCTCGCCGCCGGCTCTTAACTGCCTGGCGGTGACCCTCTTCCCATGTCCCCCGGACCTGCCCTCTCTACCAAGTTGAAGCCCGTACGAACTGCACTCCCACGGGAAGCCTGCCTGACCCCTGCCCTCTGCACCCCGCTCCCCAGCTCCCACAGACTCTCGGCCGCACTGGCCAGGGCCACCAGCTGGTTGTGGCCACAGCGTCTTCCTGGGCCTCGTCCCCCCAGACACCAGACATTCTTGGGAGCAAGAAGAGGGTTTCTGACACACAGCCATTGTGTTTTCTGAACCGGGCGGAAGGACTCTGGGTTTGGAGACGATGTTTTTAAACCCTGGAGATTCGGCCCCCCTGTTTCAGCGCCCGCGTCTCCCGGGCTCGCGCAGCCCGGCCCGGCCCGGCGCTGGGCGCAAGGTCGGTGCCGCACCGACGGCCCACTTCCTTCCAGCCTCGAGACCAGGTAGCGCCCGAAGCCCCCGGCCTCCCTCCTCACATTTTCCTCCTGCAAAGCTTCTCTGCAGGGAGAGTGAGATGAGGCCCGGACACAGGAAAGAAAGAGCTGAGGGGTCGGGCCGGGGCGTCTCTGACCGATGCCCGTCTCCCCCGGTCTGTGGTCTGTGGCCGGAAGGGCGAATCTGGAGCCAGGACTGTGGGGAGCTGCATTCCTTCTCCATACTCTATGTGTTACATTTGTCACTGTGTGGTTCAGTGTTGGGGCCAGTGTTTGCAAAGCCCCTAACATTCATGGATGAGGAGGGAACTGGATCCTCAGCTGTCCTTGGGTGGGCTGTGGCCTTGACACTTGACCACACTCCTGGGACTTCTGAAAGCCTGACCCGTTTCAGCAAGGACTGTGCTGAGTCTACACTCAACCAAGCTTCTCGAGCAGGGAGAGGGTTCGGGGAACGCCCCCACCCTGAGCCATCCCAGACCTTGGTCCCTGAATAGGAATTTTGTGGGAAATAGGAAAAGGAACAGAAATCAGTTTGGGGGTGGCGTGCCATGCCCCCTCCTCCTGGCCCACCCAACCCTCCCACCACCTGCCTTCTAGAAATCTTGTTTCTCCAAGGCGGGCGCCTCTGGCCCTTCCTTCACACCCTGCCCCAGCCCGGGCTGCCTCTGGCAGCCGAGCGGGCAAGACTCAGGTAAGCACCCAGGTGACAATGAGCCACCTGCTGCCAGGGGTGTGACCGCCCCTGAGAGGTAGCCTCAGCAGCTCTGGGTGTCAGTTCCCAGGCCTCCCGGTGGCCGGCTGATCACCTTCCTATAGTCATATGGACTCCACGAGAGATGCGTCTGGAAAAGTGTCCTTCTGAGGGAAGAATGTCGGTGCCTCCACTGGTCAGGTGTCTGCACCCTCTGCCTCCCTCCCTCCCTCCCCGGGGGCCAGGAGGCAGGCTTTGCCTCTACACCAAGCCACAGCCCGCTGCCTGCTCCACCCGGCCACCAACAAGGCTGGAGGGTCCCCAGGCCTGGGACTGGGGGCTGCGGGGTGCAGTGTCCTGTCCTATAAGGAGGTAGGTCCTGCACTGACTTTGCCACAGGTAGATCCTGGCCTGAGAATTGGGAGGAGGTGATATTGGCATCTTCCCAAAAATTGGGAGCAGGAGTGGGGGGGACCACTATGTTCTCCAAAAGGCCTTGTCACCCAGGGCCCTCAACCCTTCCCAGGCTTCTCCTTGTCCTGTCTTTGGCTGAGTCATCATTGAGCTACCAAGAGGCCCCCCTCCCCGCCCTGCCCACCTCAGCCCAGCCTGCTGACTTCTCCAAAACCCCAGATTTCCCTGACTCGAGGCCCCTGGGTCTGAGCCACGCAGACCCCGCCCCAACCCCCAACCCCCCGCCCCGTTCCGTTCCGGCCCCGCCCCTCCCAGTGCCTCTCGGCCACCCCCCATCTCTTCAGCGCCCTCAGCTCCTCCAGCCCGGAGCCCGGACACCCACCACACCCTCCAGAGTCCACCTTCTCTTCCACCTCCACACACACTTCTCGAGCCTTAAATTGTGCCCAGGTGTTGGGAAACGTCCCGGGACTCCTACCCTCCTGGTCCCCGCCCCCTCCAGAGCCTGACTTGGCACGCTCCATCCCTTCGTCTACCTGAAACGCATCCGCCGGTTTATGCGCCATGCGCTCATTCATTCATTCACGGACTCGTGTATTCACTCTCATTCATTCGCCCCTGCTGCCTTCCGTGGGCAGGGGGGGGCGCAACCTGAAGGGGCTGGTAACCCCACTCTGTCTGCAAGGCTGTTGCCAACTCACGTCTCCAGCCTCAGCCGCCCTGTTCTCCGCTCCCCCTCCCCTCCCCACGCTTTTTCCCACTTCCAGAGGCTCCCGTCTCCCCTGGCGCCCTTGCCTGGCCCTTCCCCACGCTCAGAGGACTCACAGGACACACGGCGCGGGGGTTCTGCCATTCCTGAGCCCTCTGTGTGGACTACGGGTCTCCACCCTCCACCCGCTTGTTTTTGGGTGGAGAAAGAAGCCTGCGGCTCTGAAGTGTTTTCCAGAGAAGTGAAGTTGGAGGAGTCTGGCGTGGACACACACACGCACACACGCACACACACGCAGAGAGCCATTTCCTCATGGATGAGGAAAGGCTGAGGCCTGCTCACCAGCTCCCCTGTCCTCTCCCCCACCCGACAGGGCTGGGCCTGCGATGCTCCTGGAGGGGCAGGTGGTTCCACCAAACAAAGCCAGTCAAGCCTGAACCTGCCCAGGTCCGGGGCGGAGGAGCTGCCCAAGCTCCTGGCCCTTCTCCCAGGCTCCCCCAGGATGTCACCCTGCTTCCTCTGGGTCCCACCCACCGTCCGGAGGAACAGCTTCCAAGCACAGTGGGGCCTGAGTCCAGGACCTGCCTGTGACCCGAGGTGGAGGGAAGCCACCTCAGTGCCTGTCTTGTCCCCTCGGGTTCTCAGCTCCCTGCGGCCCTCCCCAGGAGGGCCACCACCTCCCCCAGGACACAGCTCCCAGACCCCAGTGAGGCCAGCGTCGGGGTCTGATGGCCCCAAGCCCTGCCAGCATGCATTCACCCTCTTCCTGTTAGGGGACCGTGGTACTGGCTGTGGACACAGCTCCTGAACACAGCCCGGTGGCAGCCGGGCCAACAGCTGCTGGGCCTGGGCTGGGAGGGGGCCTCGGCGCCCCACCCGCCCCTCCGAAGGCCCCGGCAGCCCCCTGTCCCACTAGAACTCTCCGCCTGGGGCCTTTGGGGAAAGTTAACAGTTAAGGAAAGCTCGCAGCCCGGGCCCTGGCAGGCCCCCTCCCCGGGCCCCTCTCGCCGCCCCTGCTCTGGCCTCCCCAGGCTGCTGCGGGGCAGCCCCAGACCTGGGGCCGGGCCGAGTGCTCACCTGCCTCCTGGGCCGCCTCCTCCCAGCTCCTCTCCAGCAGGGCTCTGGGGCCTGGGCTCTGGCAGGCAGCAGGCACCCCGGCAGGGCCAGAACTCCTCCCCGCAGCTCTCCCAGCCGGGTCCCACTCCCTCCTGCCCTGCCTGGCTGAGCTGGCTCGGTGGGAGCCGGTGACTGCGCTCCCTCTGGACTTGGCCCTGGGGTTGGGCCCTTGTTAAAGCGGTACACACCTTTTTCAGCCCCCCTCCGGTCCCACCCCAGAGGGCGTGCGGGAAGCTGGCACTCCCCCAGCCGCACCCTCCCAGCCCCGCAGGCCCGAGGGAGCCTCCCCACCGGAGAAAGGAAGGGAAGGACTGTCACCTGCCCTTCTCACCTGGGTCACTGGGAACTCAGTTTCAGGGGCCCCAAACGGACTTGTCCGGTTAGCACTCCGGGCCAGCCGGGCTGGCCACACAGGCTTTCTTGGCCTTGGGACTTCCGCGGCCTTGGGACTTCAGGAGGAATCGCTGACTTCTGCCAGCTCAAGTCACAAAGGCAGACACCAGGCACCGGATGTGGGCGCCGCCAGCTCCCAGCCCCAGGCCAGCCCTCCAGGACCCCTCCTGACCCCGTGGGACCTCTGATGCGACACAGGTCTCCTCCGGAGACATCCCTCACCCTGTCCCCAAGGTGCCCAGGGGACGGGCCTTCCCACATCCGGCGGCACACCTGACGCTGCTCAGTGCGGGGGGCCCCGTGTCACCCTCACAGGCCTGAGAGGGCGGTGCCACGAACCGTCCCCCCCCCCCTCCGATGTTACGAGGACACTGGTGGAACATGCCACAGTCCCGAGACACAGGCCGCGAGCCTCGCCGTTCCCTCAGCGCTCGTCCCCGGGCCCAGCACGCCTGGCTCAGGCCCTTGGCGCAGGTGTGCGCTCACGGCCCCCTCTCCTGTCGGGGCCAGAGCACGGGCACCGAGGAGCTTGTCCCTCACGGAGGACCAGGCCCCCCCTTTGGGCCTGGTGCATGGGAAGTGGGTCCCCGCTCGCTCGCCACCCAGCTGCAGCTCCACGTGTCACCCGCCACCCGATGACTCTGCCATTCACCCCACCCGCCCCTCACCCATGGGCCCGTGGACCGCGGGCAAGTATCCAGTCAAGACATCTTTCACTCGTTCCATTCTTTTTATTAATCAAAAGATACAAAACAACCATCATTCTGCAAATGCCCAAGCACCCTGCTGGCCCCCTCACCCCCCAGGTCACACCCTCCTTAGCCGGGCCCCCACCCTGCTGCCTCACTTCCTCCACCCCGGCCCAGGGACAGTCCTGGGCGAGGCTGGGGCAGGGCTGGAGGCGGAAGAGATGGCACCGGACAGACAGGGCTGGGAAAGGGACGAGGAGGTAGGTTCTTAGAGACCTAATTTAATGCCAAGTATGCAGCCCTGTCCCCAGGCCCCTTCCAATCGTTCCCCTTCGCCCAGCTCCTCTCGGCCCTGCCCCCACGCCCCCCCCCGAAGGGCCTGGCCCTCACAGCGTCCCCCCCGACCCCTTCGGCACCCCTCCACATCCATCCCTGCCCCGACCCACCCGCCCAGCGTCCCTCTGGTGGGGAGGGACATCCGGGCCCATTAGCTTCAGAGAGGTCTCCGCCCGGACGGAGGGCAGAGACCCCGGGAAGGGCCCCATGAACCCACGACTTGCAGAGATGGGGCAGGTGCAGAAGAGGGTGGCGATGGCGGAGAGCAGAATTTCATTTCCAGGCCCGCGGTCTCTAAGGTCCCCTTTTCCCAGCGTCACCCCCCCCGCCCCCCAGAATTCCAGGGGCGGTTTCTCAGCTCCCCCTGACGGCGGGGCTCTCCAGCTTCACGCTCCTGGCTGCTTCTCCGATCAGCTCCCAGAAACTCCCGAACTCCAGTTTGGAGTCCTCGCAGCCGCTCAGGCCGGCGATTCTCTCTTCCAGCCCACAGTTGCTCTGCAGAGAGAGGAAACCGCTCAGCTCAGCGGGGGGCAGCGTGCGGGCCCACCTTCCCGCCCGGGCCCACCTTCCCACCCGCCCTGCCCAGGACCGGAAGCAGGAGCACCAGGCCGGCCCTGGCGAGGAAGAAGGGCTGGGCTTCCTAGTGCCAGGGGTGGTGGCCCAGTGGGTGGGGCCTCGGAGCACTTGCTTGGGGAGTCTGTCCTGCCTGGGGCAGGTCACCCCCTTAGTACCGGCATGAGGTGCGGCAGCTGCTGGGTGACCAGGTCTCGGAGCTCGGAGGGCGTCAGGGTCTCCTTCCCACCGTCCGCCGAGTACTGGTGAAAGTTCTTGATGAGGGTCTCGATGGCCCTCTCCACGTCACTGAATTCCTGAGCATCCTGAGGTTAGGAGACATCCCCCAGTCAGGGAGGCTCCGCCCCACCCCATGACATCCAGCATCCCCAGGAGCCCAGGCAGGCCAACAGGGCCGAAGGCGGTTGGAAGGCACACGGGCTCCCTCCCCCTCGAGAACCCAGAATCCAGCCCCACTCGCTGCAGCCGGCCTCTGCCCTGAGCCACAGGCCGGACAAGCCCTTCTCCCCACCGCCCACGGCCCCCGTCCCGGGCGGGGCAGGTCCCGGCACGTGGCCCCAACGCTCTTCCTGGGAGGGCTCCGTCTGCATCACCCTGCGTGGGCACCAGAAAGGGGGTCCGGGTCTCAAATACAAGGTCCGGCGGGCAGGCCAAGGCCAAGGTGAGGGGGCGGAGTCGATGGGGGACACAGACCCTCAGGCGGAGGACAGGAGAGTGTGGGAATGAGAAGGCAGGCCAGGAATGAATGGGCCCACCTCGGCATTGGCTGACCGACACTGTCCCATGGTGCCCGGTGCGCTGGGTCCTTTGGTGAGCACTGCGTCGTCCTACAGCCTGCCCTGGAGGAGCCGATGGCTCATGATCTGCTCGGAGGGGTGGGGGCTGAGTGAGGGGGCAGCTCAGCGTTTCTTACTCAACTGCCTCGTTTGGCTCCACCCCGAATGTCCACGCCTCATCCAGGGGTCAGGGCCAGCTCCACACAGAACCCATCCCAACACAGTCTCCCGGAGTAGAGGTCACAACCCCCAGGCCGCCCCATTTAAAGGGGACCCCTCGGGCCTCACCCTAGATTCCCTCCCTCTTCCAACCACCCACCCTGTTCCACGCGCACACACAGCAGCCTTCGGGACCTGGCCCCGCGGCCCTCACCGTGGCAGACTGGGGCAGGACAGCTAAGCACGCCCTCTGGACGGGGGTGGGGGGCACCCCATTTGGGTGAAAAGCCCTGGGTCTCTCCTTACCTGCTGGCAGCCGCTGAGACAGGACAGGACGAGCCAGCTCACCTGAGCTCAGCTCTTATACCTGGGGGAAGGGAGGGGAGGCAGGGGCTGGGCCTTCTCCCTAAGCCACCCCTGCTAGTGCAGCCTTCTGGGAGGTGAGCCAGCTGCGAGGGCCCCACCTTTCATGGGCCGGAGCTCCCGAGCCTGCCCCCACCCTGCCACGAGGAGGGAGCCAAGGAGGGCCAGTCTGGGAGGCCCCTGGCATCCAAGGAAGAGAGAGGGGAAGCAGGGTGGCCAAGGGACAGAGAGAGGGCTTAGGAACACTGCAGGGTCAAGCCTGGGCAGAAAGGCCTGGGGAACTGCAGGGCAGGAAGTGGAGGGGCCCTGAGCCATAACCAGAAAGAAGCTGATCCAGGCGGGGTTCGTGGCACCGAGAGGATGAGGGGCATGTGGGCCGAGAGAGGTCCCCAGGGACCCCTTCGTACTTCGATGTGTCACACACACACCCCTCCCACTAGGGCCAATTTGGATAGTGACCGCCAAGCCTGCCCAGATGCCAGACCCCAGCCTTCCTCAGGCCCGATGGCGGACAGGCGAGTGAAGGAGCAAGGAGCCCGCGAAGGGCAGCCTGGCGGGGCCCGCGGGCTCCTGGGCCGGCGCACACATGTGCTGCATGTGGGCGAGGCCCAGCTGCGTTTCCGGCAGGTAATGACCTCTCCAAACTGGTCGGGCGGCCTGCCCCTCCCTCCCTCAGAGCCCCGCACCGCCCCTCACCGGGCCACTCCGCAGCAGCACGCACGCACAATTCAGGACCCGGAGTGACACCCCAAGGAGCAGGTCTGGGGCCTCGGCCCGACCCCAGTGACCCTGATGGGGAGGAGGAGGAAGGGAGAATGGGCGGTCAGGGCCAGGAGGGAGCGGGCCCAGAGCCCACGTGCTGGGCTCCTCCTTCTCAACGCTGCGGGCAGAGCACACCTGCTGTGAGAAATAACCCAGACAGAACTCTGCGACGTAGTAAATCCTCGGCCTGGGCCTAGAGCAGCATTGTATCTGCAGTGACGACTGTTTGCAGAGAACGAGAAAGGAGCGTGACTATGGGACCGAAAATGAAAGACGTTCCTTAGAATTAGGGTCGCTGCGTTAGCTTTCCCGCACTTACAGACACGCCTTCCTTGGCTCGCGGACACCATAACCATTCCCCCCTTCCTCTCCACCTGTCGCTGCCCCCCTTCTCTTCCTCACACACGGCCCTCACCTTCACCTCCTAAGCAGACCACCAGCTGGGCTTCTGCCTGAACCGGTGCTTCCAGAACGCTCTGCCTTTGGATCTCAAATAAATGCTTGTCGCCTCTGACTCTGGCCCCTTAGTTTTCGGTGACCACTCCCAGGGGCCCCCTCTAGGTCTCCTTCTGGGGCTCCCCTGTACATGCGACCTCAATAAGAGGCATCCGTAAGTGTCCCAGCGGAGGGCTTTCCAAGAGGGTCTCCTCCAGGGAGCTCCTCAGAGGGGTCTGAATCTGGGGGCTTGTCCAAAGCGCCCCAGCCTGAGGTCCCTCTGAGGCGTCTCACTCTGAGGCACTGAGACGGAAGGTCTCAGTCTTAGGACCCTTTCCTGGTGTGAGGGGGGTGCCTGTCTCCGCCCAAGTGTCCCCCTGGACGAATGCCTCCCCAAATGGACACCCGATGGCATTCGCCGACGGCCCCTGGAAGGCAGCGCCCGCGGGGCTGCCCCGCCGCTGCTCCCTCTGGTGGCCGGCAGTGCAAGCCGCACGCCCCTCCGGCCGCGCGGGCGCCGGAGTTTCCCCTCCCGCAGCCCCCCCGCCCCCGCCCCCGCCCCGCCCCCGCCCCGCCCCGCCCCGGCCCTCCAACCGAATCTCCCAGAATCCCGCGCGACCTCCCGCTTCGCCCCTGCTCGGGCGCGGGGAAGGGCGGCGGGAGGGTCCGGTGTCCCCAGGCGCCCGTCCAGGGATCGTCAGAGGTTTTGGAATTTCAACCCAGTCGCACCTGTTATTGTCTTTGTGACTTAACCTCTCTAAAATCTGTTTCCTCCTCTTTAATTCAGGACTTAAAAATAGAACCTACCTCAAAGGGTAGTAATTAACTGAGTAATTAACTCAGATAACGCGGGGAAAGGTTGAGCACGGTGCCAGGCACACAGCAAGCCCTCAGCACGTGCTCGCTGCCGTCGCTGTCACCCAAGGGCCCAGACCCCAGGAATAAGAGGAGTGGGAGCGGACACGGAGCCCTGAGCCCGGGCAGGCGTCGGGTGGGGCCTGAATCACCTCACCTGCCCGGAGGTCTGGGTCTGGCTCCGCCCTTCCTAGATTCATTCATCAATCATTTATTTTGTCAACGAAAGACTATTCTGACTAAGGAAAAGGCTTATAAAGGTTTACGGGAGTCAAACTGATGACAGATGTCGGGAAACAAAATCTCAATGTTGAGAAGACACTCCGGACAATGGCATTTTCAGTTTATTTTATACGTTAGCATCAGAGGAGGAGACTGAGCAGGTCACGTGAAACCCTTTGGCGGTGGATTAAGGGGGTGCGGGAAACCCGGGGAGGGGGTGGGGGCTTTGGGGCGGGATAAAAAGCAAAATGGAGGGACACACACTTCTCCTACCCTGGCGGGTGCAGGCTGGGTAAGGTTTACACAGAGAGATGGTCCCGGGGACCAGACGACAGTGAGGATCTCTGCGCTCTGCCCCGCACGAGATCTGGTATCGGATGCTGCGGAATATTCAGCGATGAGTGGCCTTCCCGGCCCTCAAGGAGCGCGTCACTTTGGGACCCTCCTCAGGGTCGGGGGGCGCTTGCCCAGTCCCTCGTCTCAAGAGGGGAAATCAGGGTGGGGTGTGAATCAGAAACATATGCGTGTTTCAAGGAGCAGCTTTATTTGGGGGGGGGGGGGGCGCGGGGCTCTGCCTGGCCTGCCCCGTCCCAGGCCGCTGGCTTCACTTCTTCCGGGTCTCCAAGGCCTCCTTCTGGATCCCCCTGGCCAGCTCTCCAATCAGTTTCCAGTACTCGTTGAACTTGACCTCTGAGTCCTGGTTCACATCTAAGCTCTTCATCTTGTCCTCTAAGGAGCCCACGTCCTGAGGAGACGCCAAAGGGAAAGGCGAGGTGAGGACGGAGGGCTCCTAGGAGCGGGAGAGAGGGAGGGCCCGCCAGTCGCGGTCCCCTCCAGGAGACTGCACGGGACCTGCCTCCACACCTTCGGGACAAGGCCGCAGCCCCGGGCAGTGCGGCCGGCCGTGGTGCCCGACTCCACGGGGTGGCAGCACAGGCAGTGGGGGACCCGATTCGGAGTGTTTGCCAGGGCGTAAATGCTCCCCACGCGGTGATTACGAATCACAAACATGTCCCTGAATGCAGAGCTGAAAAGAGATGCACGCGACGGCCCTCACCTGCAGGTACAGGTGGCCTCCCACACACCACTGCGCCCGCTGGCACCTGTGGGACACTCGGGGAGCCCTCGTAGGCAAGGACCCACTTTGACTACCCTCAGAGCCGGCTCAGGCCACCCTCACCCTTCACAGAAAGCAGAAGTTCACAGCACTCGGGCGCTCATTGGCATAACCCAGGTGTCTTCTCGTTTTTTTCCAGTTGGGACACTAGCCTTGTAGATCAGGGGAATGGCAAAAAACACATGTTATTTGGTTTTCTAGGGGACCCTCGACAAAGTCTCTCTTGACAAGCCTGCGAAGTCAAAGGATGTTATGACTGGACGTCATGAATTGAGGATTTGTTGCTAGATAAACACAACCAAAAAGATGACTGTTGAACAATGCATGGAAGTCAAACCAGGAAGGGTGTCTCCGGCGTAGATCGTCGCTAAACGTCCGCATCAAAATTAGATGAAGGCAGAGAAGACTTGCCTGTCTATAGAGATGGCGCAAAGCTAACTGATAGAAGAGCAAAAGAACTTTTTTAAAAACCACCATCATGCTTCATTTAGAATACTATGCGGATCGCCGGCGGGCCGGCGGGGGTGGGGGGGGAGCAAAGACGCCCAGCGAGAGGGAGAGAAGAGGTACAATTAGTCAGAGAAAGAAAGAAACGATATAAACATTAGGAAAGAGGCCAATTCACCTCTTATTGTATTAGCAATTATATCATTGTATATCCAGGAAAAAGAAGAAGAATGATAATAGCTAACATTTCGACAAGCGTAAGCACTAATAGTGCTGACCGTTCTAAGCATTATGCTAAACACATTACATGCTCTACTTCATTTAATCTTCATAATCTGCTGGAATGAAAGGCTCCACGAGCACAGGGACCTTATCTGCCTTGTCCATCGCCACACCTCAAAGCCTAGGACAGCGTCAGGACAGGACAGAGTAGGTGAGTAGGCGCTCAGTAAATACTGACCAAACAAACGCAAGACCCATCCAACAGCAGAGGTATTATTATGCATCCCTTTCAGATGAGAGACCCAGGCTCTCAACGGTTAAATAACCAGACAGAGAAATGCTGTAGTGTCTGGTTATAATATTAACTCATGAAAATAACCATACCTTTTAGGAATATGAAAGTTAATCAGTTAGGAACTGTCACAAAAACGATTCCATTTAAAACAGTAAAAAATAAAATAAAACACTTAGCCATAAATGTAGAAATAATGACGCTTTTGTGAAGAAACTGAAGGATATAAGCAACATTGTGTCATTCAGACGACCTAGTTATAATTCTCACATACGCGGCCCTCCTCTGCAGTTCAGACTCGCAGATCCCGAAACCTTTGAAATTCTTTAAATGTTCACAGTGCTGTGAAACTGTTTTTTGTTATGGTAATGAGGTGAACCACCCACGTTGGAAACTGGGTCACAAACCACATATTTAACATAAAAGAAAACTTGAATAAATAGAAAAACATACCCTTTTTTCTTTTCAGAGAGAGAAAGGCTTACTAATGTAAAGATGTCAATCTTCCCTAAAATATATTTACCTGATTTCAATTAACGATACACAGAATTCTTTTTAACGTGATTAAATCTTACTAAAATTCTCGAAAAATAAACATGTGACATCCACCAGTAAAATTCTGAAAAATAAGAATAATGAGAGTGAACCAACCCTACAAGTATTAAAGGATATTTAAAAACTACAGTAAATGAGATTGTTACTAAATAAAAAATAAACAGACCCAAAATACACATGGGAATTGAATAAATAATCAAGGTGGTATTTCACATCATTAGGAAAATTTTAATAATGAAATAAAGTCTGCGTTGTTGCTTTTTTTTTTTTTTAGATGTTAAATTGGGAAAAACCTTTTAAGCATGGCATAAAACACAGAAGCCATTCAGGAAAAGTTTGAGAATTTGACGACATAATAATGTTTTGTATTCTGCATGACAAAACCACCAAAAGTGAAGTCAAAAGACAAAAGGCAAATTCGGGAGAAATATCCGCAGCTCACATGATAGACAAAAGCTGACATCTTCATTCCATAAAGAGCTATAATAAATCAATATGAAAAAGAAAAGCTCTTCGATAAACGAACAAGCGATTCACAGAAAATGCAGTATTCATGCCCATCGGAAGTACTCATGATGCTCTGTTTCACTCAGAATTAAGAAGTGGCACAAAGCAGAACAAGGACCATTTTCGCGTACTAGACTAGACAAAAAAGGAAAGCTTGGCAAGACCCAGCTTAGGCAAGGACACGAGAAAGCTGGCATTCACGCGCACCGCCTGCAGCCCCAAAATGTTACACTCTCCTTGGGAGGCGAATTGGTGATATCTGTAGAATTAAGAATATTCGTGCTTTTCGACCTATCGTTTCTACTCCCAGGCATTTACCCCATGTAGATATTTTCTCTCAAGTTTGAAAAAGTATTTGAGCAAGAATGTTTGTGAAAGGGGGGGATGTTACACAAGACCCCATCGGTAGAGAATTGGCTACATAAATCTGTGTTAACCTCTATCGGAAGACGGCACGTCATTCTTTGTTAGATGGGAAAATATCCTATATGCACCATAATGGGGAGCAGAGTAGGCACCCCAAAATATGCCTTTCTGGGGATATTGATTATTTTAAGTTGGTTATTTTTAAGAAACAAAAGACTAAGGAAAAACCTTCGACCTCCCCCTAGATGCCTAAGAGAATTTGGATAGAGGACCTGCTCCAGGAAGGAGCTGTCCTCACAGGTCGCCGCAGTTGAATACGAACTCGTGTGACAGGCAGAGAGGAGCCGAGCGAGGCCCGTCAGCTAAACGCACTCTCTGTGCCCCGTTGGCCCAGCGAACACTCACGGCCCAACCATTCGCCCTTCCGTCTCCATGGGAACCGCCTCCCTGCCCCTGAAGTCCCAGACCACATCCCCTACCTTCTCCTTGGCTCAAGATGGCACATGAGCCTCAACTGCCCCATCTGCCCTTGGGTCTCATAGGCTTATGGAACCCCCGTGTGCACATACGTAATAAGTTTGTTTGTTTATTTTCTCCTGTTAATCTGTCCAGGTCAATTTACTACTCGAGCCTGAAGAACTTAGAAAAGCAGGAGGAAAATTCATTTTTACTCCCCACAGAGGAATAGAATCAGAATGACAAGTGGAAGATAAAGAAAAGGGAGGCTTGAAATTGAGATTTTGGAAGCGGTGCATTCTTTGGCAGTCTTCTTTTGTTGTTTGTTTCTTTCTTTCTTTTATAATATTCTACTCCACCATCTTGACCGGAAGTCTCGAATTAATGTGCATTATTTGGGTTATGACAAGATCTGAAGCCCGAACAGAGGGGCGCAAGGCAGAGACGCAGAGAGACAGACTCTTCGGGAGTGAGAAGTCAGTTCAAGGAGCTGAAAGGCCCAGGCGTTGGACGGGCCACCTGTGTGGGTACCGAGGGTGACAAAGCAGCAGTGATGAGAAGAAAAATAGAAGGTCAGGGGCTGAAGAGCTATAAGGAAGGCAGACGAGCACCACAGGAAGAAGGAAAAACTAAGATCCGGAAATAATGATGAAAAGCAAAGCCGCTTCCTGCGTTTCCAAGGCCAGAGGAAGCTGGGTTCGGATGCAGGGCCAGTCGCCGGTTGGCAAGGCTGCTGTCCCTTCGGGAGAGAGCCCAGCGTCCTGTGAGGAGAGGAAGGGAGGAGGCGGGGAGGCCTGAGGACGTGGGGGATTTTACAGAGGATGGACTATGAGTTTCAGAGACTCATTTGGGTCGTTTAATTTTTTTTTTTTTTTTATCCATCTTCACACACTTTTCTGTGCCTGTGAATTTTCAGAGAGGACGTAAAAGAAACTGTTAGCATACTGGGGCAATGGGTCCACCTGCAGAGGATGAACCTTAAATCCCTACTCGGTCCTGTGACAGGCGCATCCCCGAGGGGACCCCCAGAGAGGGCAGCCCCATGAATTTGGCTGTGCGTGGTTTGGTTTTGTTTTTTTGGCAAACGCCTTCCCACGGCTGGGCCTCGGTTTCCATGCGTGTGAAGTGGGGCGTGTGGGCCATGTTTTCTCTTGGCCTCCTTCTGGCTCTGACGGTCTATGAGCCTCCTGGGAGCTGCTCTGTTAGGCAAAAGAGACCAGAGAGGCCCAGAGCAGACACGAGAAGCCAACAGCATCGTCCGATGGGGACACACAGCCCAATAACACACTTCCCCTCACACGGACAGCGTTACCTAGTTACACACGCACACGCACACACACACGCACACCAGGCGAGAACGCCCAGAACCACTCACACGTGCCGCCACCTACGTCCTTCTCCACGACGCACCTGCGGCCACTTTACCGTGCCCAGCAATACCATGCCACGCACACAGTGTCCCACGGCCACCGTCTTCCGAAACCTCAGGCCCGCAGACCCCCACCTACCTTGAGCAGGTGAGGCAACTGCTGTGTGGCCAGCTCCTTAAACTCGTTGATGCTCAGGCTGTCCTTCCGGCCCTCTTTCCTGGCAAAGGAGAAGAACGTGGTGATCACCATCTCGATGGCTGCCTCCAGCTCAGTCAGCGGCTCCGCGGCCATCGGGCCCCCGGGGCTGGAGCGGACGCCTCACGGGGCTGAGCTGCAGGAGGAGGAAGCAGAGAGGGAGAGTCGGGGTAGGCCGGTGTGCCCTGCCCTGGGTGCCACCTTCGGCCTCTGCCCCGGGGAGGCAGGGCGGGGAAGGAAGGAGGGGACAGACAGGTCCCCGGGGCAGGGAGCACCTCCGTGTGGGTGGGGGAAGGCACGTTCATTCCAGGAGCCCCTTCTTCCCGAGACCTCACAGTCTGGGGATCTTCCTGGGACTTGGGGACCCCTCTGCGGTGGCCCCTCGGTCTGGACAGCCCTCTGTCCAGAGGGGCTTTGGGTCTGAGAGCCCTCTTGGGGGCCCTCTGTCTCCTGGCCCCTCTGCAGGGCTCGGTGACAAGGACCCTTTCTTGGACTTGGAATCTCACCCAGCCTCGAAGGGTCAGGAGGATGTTTGTCTCCACAGCTTGTTTGTGTGGGGACCTGGTCTCTGCCCGCGGCCCTGAGCCGGCTCCTCCCAGCGCAGCAGCGCAGGTCAGCGGCGCCGCTCTGGCCAGTGCCCAGCAGTCAGGGCTGGCTCTGCCCGGACAGACCCCGCCCCCCGGGGGCCCCTCCCCGCCCCCCGCACGGCCAGCTGGGCAGAGCGCTGGGCCCAGGACGCTGCAGACTCCCGCCTCTGTCTCCCGGCCACAGGGGTCCTGGACGGGCCTCGCCAACTGCCAGCACCCAGGAAGGGCTCGGTCCTGGCACACACGGCCCCGGGGGACAGGCTGGACTAAGGGGCCATGCCCACTAGGCCTCCCTCTTCCGCCTCGTCCCCACGCCAGCGAGGGCTGTGGCCTGATCCCTCCCCACACACACATCCTGAATCCCAGTCTGAGCTGGCTCTGGGGGAGGGACCTGGGATCCCAGGAAGAAAAAGGCGCCCCAGGCTCCCTCCAGAGTTAGGGGGACAAGACTCACCGGGGCGAGTCGCAGAGATGGGGTCCAGCACGCGGAAGCCGCTGGGTTGAGGTTTATAGCCGCCTGGCAGGGAGGCCAGCGTCCCTCCCGAGCCCGGAGGTGTCAAGTTTCCTGGTTGATTCTGAAGAAAGGAGCCGCCCATCACGCCTGGCGCCCCCTCCCGCCTGGCGCCCGGCCATCCGGCCTGGAACCCCCGTGTCCCCCAGCCCAGCCCACCCCACGCAGGCCCTCACTTGGTGGGGGGTGGACCTGCCTGGCGCTGCAGGGCCAGATCCGCTCTGCGGCGGGGTGGTGGCCAACTTGGGGAGCCTCTGCCCCCGCCCCCCATGTCGCTGGCCAGGTGCCTGCGGGTCAAAGACAGAGCTGAGGGAGCTGGGCTTGCGAGGCCTCATCTAAGACACGGCACACCTCGGCCTGGGACCCCGATCCCAGACTGAGACCACCCCCCCCCTTGGACAGAGGGGGATGGAACCCGGACCCCTGCCAATGTAAGAAACGTCCAAACCTGTAGAGAATGTTTATGAGTTTCTTTGAGCCAAACTGACCACAGCAGCCGGGGAAGCAAAATCTCAAAGACTGAGAGACAAGGCTCCGGGAGGGTTGCCGTGTCCGGCTGCAGTGCCGGGATCAGAGGAGGAGACTGCGGGGTTGATCAGGAGGCGGGAGAAGCCGGGGGCTGCTCTGGGGGCGGATGAGAAGCAACACGGAGGGACGCGCGCTTCTCCTACCCTGGCGGGTGCAGGCTCGGTAAGGTTTACACAGAGAGACGTCCGTGTCCGTCCGGGGACCAGAGGACAGTGAGGGGCTCTGCGCTCTGGTGGGAGGCTGTGCCCCGAGGGGTCTGGAGGAGGAGACGCTCTGACCTTGCCAAGGTCTGTTATCTTAGATGCAAAAAGAGGGTAGGCAGACACTTCAGGTAGAGGCTGACCTTCGTCAAGGAGGCCACAAGCACCCGTCATGACCCGCAGTCATTACGGATTTTCGTGTTCAGGACGCCCGTGTGGTGACTCTTGGCCTCCGAGTCTGTAGGGCCCGCCGGGCCGGCCTCCCCGAGCTTGTCAGGTTTAGCCATGACCCATTTTTCATCCACACGCCCATAGAGAAGGCCCCGGACCGAACTCCCTCAGTGGGGTCTCACGCTGAAACCCCCAAGGGAGACTCCTGAGACTGGATTATTCACTGCGGCCCCTTCACTGAGACTCCCTCAGCAGACTCCACGCCTTCCCTGCCTGGCTGGCCGCAAGGGGGACTGGGGGAGTATTTGGGGGGGGCACAGAGGGGCTTCTTAGTGTCCTTCCCAGGCCTTTCCCAGCTCCCTCCTGGGCCTGTCGGGGCCCAGCAGGCGGGGGAGGCGACTGAGGCTGGAGAACAGGACACAGGGCGGCTTGTTGCAGCCCAGGAGACAGAGGGCGCCTGTGTCCACTCCTGGCCCCTTGCCCCCGCTGGGCCTCTGTGTGCGAGGGGGCGGAGCCAGCGCGGAGGGGGTCGGCGGGGGGAGGCCCACAGGAGACAGGTCTCCACACACAGCTCTCCCAGCCGCATTCGCAGCCTCGTCTGTCTGTCCAGAACCTGCTCCCACTGAGGCCCGGGCTAACAGTGAGTTCCCTGTCCCATCCCAGGGACCGCCTGGGCAGGGCTCGAGATGGCGACGGTGGCACTGTGCTGCACTGAGGGTCTGGGAGGAGTTGGGGTGCGGGCGGTCTGCGATTCGGGGGAGACAGGGGCCAGAAGGTGGTGAGAGGAGACAGGAGAAGGCCAGAGGGAGGTGGAAACTCAGTGCCTGAGGAAGCCAGCGGGGAGCCCTCCACTGAGCTTCCAGACCAGACCCCCCGCCTCGGAGCCTCCCGGGCTCCCCCAGCTCCAGGCGCTGCGTGGCGGGGGGCAGCCCCTGGCCCCCTTCCAGTGGGGGGAGGATGACCCAGCAAACGGAACAGCTGCTCCCGTCCACCCCGCTCCAGCCTGAGCCTCCGCCGGCCCCGCCCCCAGCCTCGCCAAGAGCTCGGGCCCCAGAGAAGTCTGGGGGTGGCAGAGCTGGGACCACACGGCGTCAGGAGGGGGGGGCGCTAGGATATGGCACCCAGTCCCCACGCTCCCTTCCTCCCCCTCCTCTTCCTGGCCCAGGTTTCCAGACTCCTCTGCCCTCCCGTTCTGTTCGCTCTGTTTCCCCAGCCGCCCCCTCCCGGCCGGGTCCTCCCACAGCTGCCCCCGCGTGAAGTGCCTGGCCGCCCGCGGGCACCGGGCAACCTCCAGCTTTCCCTCCGGGACAGGCCTGTAACCGGGCCGCCGGGCCCCTCCCTCACAGGCCCCTTATCCCCTCCATCAGCCCGGCTTGGGTTCCACCGGCCCTGTGTCTCTGTGACAACCGCTTCTCATGTCCGGAGTTCAGGTGACAGGCACAAGGCCCCCATTGAACGGCTGGGATCTCATCTGATCAGGGCCTATTGTCCAGCCCCTCAGGCCCGGGGAAGGATGCAGACACCTGATCTGAGACACCTGAGCTGCCCCCTGAGGCTGAGGAGGGGCTGACTGTCCCACGACCGAGGGAAAGAGCCCCCCCCCCTGCACGGCAGTCCCTCTCCTCGACAGACCCCTCCACTTTTCTCCTCCTCTCTCCCCACCCCTCGAACTCTGACTCTCCCCCAACACATACCAGCCCCTTCCCCCTCTTGCCACTGTCCCCACATCAACCGGGCTGCGTCTGGGGGCGGAAGTGGCCGGCAATGGGCAAGCCCACACAGGTCTCCTCCCGCCCCTCCCTGGATGCTCTGGGTCCAGGCAAAGGCTCAGGCCACCCGTTGGAAGGGCCAATTCAGCAGAGAAGATAAAAGAAGCCAAAGTAGAGGAAATGGAGGTGTACCCCAGGGACGCCAAAGTGCCACATTCAGGAGGGAACAGAGCTGAAGGACCAAAAGAGACCCCCACCCTCCCCCCATCTGCCGGCAGGAAGCTCAGAGGCAGTGAGACCCTCTAACCGTGATCCTGGGCCACCCTCTCCATCAGGCCGAATGCGGGCAGCAGAGTCAGATCTACAGGGAGGAGCCCAGCCCACCAGCCCCAACAGCAGAGCTTGGCTATGCTAGGTGGCAAGGTCCAGGGTAAAAATAGAGCCAGAGGAAGGCTGGCTGGGTCCTGTGACCACCCCTGCCTGCCTGCCTGCCTGCCACACCCTCCTCAGTGTCTGGTCAGGCAGCCAGGACACACTGCAGTCCACTGCAGGCCTCTAGGGCTGGGCCCCAAACACTGACTCCCTCTGGCTGTCGTACGGGCAGAGGGACACAGAGAACGGGTCTGGACTTAGACGTCTAGGCTCCCCGACATCATATAATCCCAGGAATAGGTCAGTCGTGCTGGGACTCCAGTCTCGCGGCTGTTGGGGCTGAGGGGCCAGGGCCGGGTCTGAGGGGGTCCCCTCGCCCCAAACTCAGGTATCCTGAGCATGCTCCCCAGCTCACTTCCATGGTGGGGGGTGGGTAGGTGAGCTTCGCCATGGGCTCTGAGCTGGAGACGGCGATGGAAACGCTCATCAACGTGTTCCACACCCACTCGGGCAAGGAGGGGGACAAGTACAAGCTGAGCAAGAAGGAGCTGAAGGAGCTACTGCAGACGGAGCTCTCCGGCTTCCTAGACGTGAGCACGGGGTGGGGGGTGAGGGGTGAGGGGCGAGGGCCGGGATGGAGCGGGCCGCGGCCGGGGGAACAGAGTGGGCGCCTCCCTGCCATCGCGCCTCCCCACCCGGCTCAGCCCAGTCGTCGTCCTCTCCCAGGCTTCTCTCCTGGGTTTTCCCAGGCTCCCCTGCTCCTCCCGGTTCGAGTCAAAGTACCAGGCCCTGTGTAGGTGCGTCAGTAACAAGGCTCACAGCCTGGAAGGGAAAGACTGACGCTTGACAGCAAATCTAGAACAGCAGGAGGAACGCGGAGCCTAGGCAGGGGTGCCAGAGAGGATCATGGGAGAACATGCACCTGCCCGAAGTGGGACAGCTTCTCCACGGAAGTGGCACCTGAGCCATAGCTTTCCGATGGGAGACTATGAGGATAAATGTACGGGTTTTAGGAGGAGGGAGAAAGGGCTCCGAGCAAGACGGCAGGACAGGTAAACGCTGTGCTTGCCACCTCCCGTGACCGCAGTGAAATTACAACTAAATTATGCAACAAGCAACCTCGAGAACTCTCTGAAGACTAGCTGGACAGAACTCATGTAACTAAGGATATAAAGAAGAGGCCACGTCGAGGCTGAAAGGAAAACACAATGAAAATTAAAATAAAAAAAAAAACATGGTAGGAAAAAGAATATAATTCATGCTCAGTAGTCTTGGCTGGAGTGATGGATGCAGAAGAGCAGGCTGAAGGGAAGCCAGTAAAAAGTGCGCCAGCTCTGAGGTTTTCTTAGACCTGGGCTCAAATGCTAGTGCTGCTACTTTGTAGCTAATAACGTACATATTATTTAAACACCAAGTGTCCATTTGTTTCTTCCCTAGAATGAGAATAATGAAACATACTGCATACTATTTGTTTGAATTAAATGAGACAAGGCTTATAAAGCTCTGGTGTATTGCTTGTCCCACTGTAGGCACTTAACCTATAATAATAATTGATACGATTACTCTGCCTTATTGAGGAGCTTATTCTGTAGGCAGCAGGCCACAAGTGTTTGTCAGTTTTGAAGAGGGCAACAGAGGAGTCTCATAATAGGATATAGTGCTCCCTCTTGCGCACCTCTGCCTCCTCCCCAAACAGCCACCCCCTTGCCTCTAGCTCGGTGCTATCCACCTCTATACGACTATCCATCTCCTCTTTTCACAGGCCCAGAAGGATGCAGATGCTGTGGACAAGGTGATGAAGGAGCTGGACGAGAATGGAGACGGGGAAGTGGACTTCCAGGAGTACGTGGTGCTGGTGGCGGCCCTCACCGTGGCCTGTAACAACTTCTTCTGGGAGAACAGTTGAGCAGATGGCCCCAGTGGGCAGCGCCCTTCCCCTCGGCCCTGCCATGCCTGCCCCTGTACCCGGCTTCGCCCCCACCCCATTTTCCCCTCCGCACAGTCCCACCTTTGCCCACCCTCCAACAAGGGCGCAAGAGTAGTGGGCCAGGCCTGCAACTCGTCTTTCATTAAAGGCTCCTCTCTCGCCAGTCCCTGACTGTCTCTTTTAGGCTCTGGAATTGGGTGGGGAAGTGCTTGGGCCCCAACCTGCCTTATGGGGCTGGATCTTATCTGGAGAGAGGTCAGGGGATCACCACACCCTCCCACATGAGCAATGTTCAAGACCCAGGACGGTAGGGGTTCAAGGCTCCAGCCGGAAGTGGAGGAGACATTAGCTTCTCAGCTATAAAGGCAGAAGAATCATTTCCCTTCAACCTTCAAAGAACATTTAGCGGCTCTTCCGTGTGCTAGACATTGTGTAGGAACTAGGGGTACAGCAGTGAACGAAACAAAGAGGACCCTCACCCTTACGCAGGTAAAGCCCGGTAAGGACGCCAGACCATTAAACCCAGATATGAATTCTAGGAAGGAAAACGAAAGGATCCTGACGCACGTGTATGGGGTGGAGGAATGGCCGACGACGTGCTCATTCACCCATTCTTCAAACGTTTGGGCATTTTATTGTGCACCCAGGCGCTAGAAAAATCCCATCAAAATCCACATGGTTGGCAGGAGGACACAGAAGGGGGAGCGGGGACTCAAAAAAGGTCCCTGCCACATTAGGATTTGACAATCCTCAGGCCAAATCGGGGAGGGGCGCGAAGAGGAACCCGCGGAGCGCGGGGGCGGGACGCGGCAGAGGCGGCGCGCTCCCAGCCCTGACCCCGGGGTCGGCCGGCGCGACGGCGGCACCGCACTGCGCCGCTCGCTGAGCGCGGCTTGTCGCCGGCCCAGCGGCGCGGAAGAGCCCGATGCAAATTCCGGGCAAAGAATTTTCGGCCGGCTGCGTTCGCCTGGGGGGCGGGCAGGCGCGCGAGGAAGCAGAACGTTTTCCACCGGGAAGGGAACTGCTCTGGGCCCTAACGCTGCCCAACGCCGCCGACTCGCACGTGGAGCGCCCGAGCCCCGGCCGCCGGGCCCCGCCCCCCTCCCCGCCCACGGGGCGGGGCCACGGCTAAATGCTCCGCCTTCCCCGGGCTCCCTGCCCCGCCCCCGCGCAAGCGTAGCGCAAATCTCCCCGCCCCGAGCTGTGCGTGCGCCCGGCGTCTGACGTCATTGCACCGACGCCATTTTAGCCGGCCCCACTCCGCACTGGGCGTGGCGGCCATTTTGTTTGGACTGCGAGCGGGAGTTGGAGGCTGCGGCTGTGGTGGCTGAGACGAAAGGCAGGAAAGGGCAGGCCGGACGGGCAGGCGGACCGGCCGACCGGACAGCCAGCCAGCAGCAACGGGCTGAGCTAGCAACCTACCGCTAACGCACCTAGCCAACCGCCCACCGAGTCCGCCCGCGCCCGTCCGCCGTGAGCTCCGGTGCGGCCGGCCCCGGCCCGCCCGCCGCAGCCGTGGTGGCAGCCCCGGGAGGAGCGCTGGCGTCCGTCTCCTTCGGTGCGTCCGCGGGCGGGGGCGCAGCGGGCCGGGCGTGGGGGCGCCGGCGTGCGGGGCCCGCGGCGGCGGGGGGCGGGCCCGCCGGGGGCGGCGCCGCGGGGCGAGGCGAGGGGCGCGGGGCGGCGGGGGCGGCCCTGGGGCGACGCGCGGGGGGCCGACGGCCGCCGCGCCGGGACGCCTCGCCCGCCCCCGGGATCCCGGGTCCCCGGCCCCGCTCGGCGTGGCGGCGAAAGCCAGGTGTGAAAGTCGGCGCGCCCGCGCCGGCCCCCACATCGACGGTTCTCGACGTGGGCTGCGCCGGGCCACCGGGCGGGCCCTGCTCCCCTCCGGCTGCGGGCCCGCGGGCCTCGCGCCCGGCGCCTCTGCTTTGATGGGCTGGGGCCCGAGTTTCTGCATGTTTTCGAGAGCTGCTTGCAGCTCAAGCTGAGCAGGGCC
Organism: Rousettus aegyptiacus; assembly: GCF_014176215.1. Classification (NCBI taxonomy): domain Eukaryota; kingdom Metazoa; phylum Chordata; class Mammalia; order Chiroptera; family Pteropodidae; genus Rousettus; species Rousettus aegyptiacus. The sequence continues at coordinate 26,045,552 of NW_023416292.1, read as the reverse complement.
GCGCCGGACGACAAGCCAGACCCTCCGCACTTGCTCCGCGAGGCCTGGCTCTGCCGTGTCGCCGGCTTCGGCAGTGTCTTCTGCCCTGTGGCCTGGGAGCGCGGTAGTTCGAGGGGACCCAGGAGTCGAAGCCCTGGAAAGGAGTTTCGCTGTGCCCCTAGACGGGCGTGGACACAGGGCTTTTCATTCCTCGGAGGCAGGAGCCTCCGGCCCCTGGGGGAGTGAGGTCGTCGTCATTCCGATCTGCTCACTGTGCCTATTGTTCTTTGTAGATTCTCGGGATCTGAAGATGGCTGCACAGTCAGCGCCGAAAGTTGTGCTAAAAAGCACCACCAAGATGTCTCTTAATGAGCGGTGAGGCAGCCAACAGCAACTTCAGCTCGTTCATAAGAAAACATTACTTAAATTGGCCCTGGGGTCCAATGCACAAAAGCCGGTTTTAAACTAAATACCAACAGAAGGCTACAGACCTCTGTTCTTATTTGCACCTCATGTGGTACACAAAGCAGATTGGGCGGTTGTTTCAAAACCCCTTATCAGTAGATTTTTATGGTAAGCTGTCTGAAATGCTTGTCTGGTGGGGTGCATTTTAAAAAGACTCCTCACACCCTCCCTTTTCTTCACATTTTTTAACATTGACACAGGGACGGTGCAGCTCAGGAGCACAGTGCCCTGGCTGCAGTAGGCTTGCTGCCCAGTCCAAGGCCAGCAGCGTTGTGTCTGGCCTGTAAGAGGCAGGTAGCAAGCTGTGAATATGTCCGAAGGCCCTTGAATGCCGTTCTTGGGCCTTGTAAGAGGCACTTGCTTTTGCTCCATTTCACTTTCTTTCCATTCTGCTTTTTGTTTTTGTTTCGGATTCTTCTACAGTTAAGTGTTCTTCTCGTCCATTCAGCTTCTTTGCAGGAATGATAGAAGAGGGTCTTCACAAGCGCTTAAGCGATTGAACTAATCTAATTTATTCGGAAGTAATCACATGAAGTCCGAAAAACCATTTGAGACTAAAGAAATTTAAAGGCAGTCTCTAGCTACGAGAGCTATGTTCATTGAGTGCGTTTGATCAGTGATTTTATTAACTTGATGTTAGACCACTAAAAGGTTTACGTAATGTTTATTTTGGCCTTTCATGAAGCATATGTGCTTCTCCTAACTAACCTCCTAGGGTTTAATACTGTAGTCCTCCACGTTCACGTGTTAAGTGAATAATGTATAAGAAAGTGGAATGCACTCCTAAATTTTGTATGCATGCATTATTCCCATGGGCTTGGAAGGTGCTCTAGTTTATAGTCTTAAAATGCACCCTCAGGTCTCCCAAGGTTTTGGCTTTCTTCGTTTGTCTTCGAAACTACATCTTCTGTCTCACGTCGTCACATCTGCTTACTGCGTGTTTCTCATGCTTTCCACCTCTCTAAACGCCGTTACCTGAGCCCTTGTCCTCACTTTTGATTGAATGTGCCGCACTTAGCTGCATTTCTGAGTTTCCGGTTCGTGCACGTGTGTGGAAGCAGCGGAGTCTAGCCCGCATCAGCCTTGCTCTCAGTGTACCACTTTACTTAAAGTTCGTGGGATCTGGAGCTCCTGGTCTAGCGAGCCATGAAAATGCCAATAAATGTTTTGTAATAAAGCTTTTATTTAAACATCCATTTTGTTCGACCTTGAAGCTTTACTAATATGCTGAAGAACAAACAGCCGATGCCAGTGACTATTCGGGCTTCGATGCAGCAACAGCAGCAGCTAGCCAGTGCCAGAAACAGAAGACTGGCCCAGCAGATGGAGAATAGACCCTCTGTGCAGGCAGCGTTGAAACTCAAGCAGGTGAGAGAGAGCGTCTTCACGCGCCAGAGGCAGCTGGCGGTCTCTGTCAGGCAGTCCGCTAGGGCGGTCCGCACGTGCCGGATGATGACGAGGTGGCTCAGGGCAAAAGCTGGAACTTCTCTGGAAGAAAGAGAAGTTCAGGCAATTCCCATTTTGGCAGGTACTGACAAGTAACTTTTTGTCGTCTTTCTACTTTAGGGAGTTTGCCACCAATGTGGCCTGTTTTCTGTGTTATCAATGAGTATTAACGTCTTGTTTTCTGATCTTTGCCCTTAAAGTAAATTTGCTGGCTCTTACTACAAAGAAATTTTGATTTTTGTTTTAGATGCTCTTCAAAAAAGAATCTTTTATTCCCTGTTAAATGACTTACAAATTAGGGAAATGATTCTATTCTTTCTCCCCTAGTCCAGGGAGTCGGAATGGCCTTATCAGTGGTTTTCAGTGCTAAAATGTAGAAAGAGGAAGCGCCCCCACCTCCACAGCTTCTGAAGTTGCGTCAGTGAAGGAGGCCGAGAGCGCTGAGTGATGAACTCAGGAGCTAGTGGGTTTTCCTTCAGATTTCCAGCAGGAGGTGACCCCATTCAGACCTGAAGTAAAACCTGCTCTTTGTTATTCATAGACTTTATATGCGAGTCCGGACAGTGGCTGTGGAAGGATATGTCCAAGCTGTGGCTGGGCGTCTGGAGGGCGGTGCCGTGCAACTGTAAGGACGGTGACTGGTAGCACTGCATGGCTGTGCGTAGGTTCAGCAGTTAAATATAACACCCGCCCCCCACCCCGAACCATCGGGCTCACTGACCAAAAATAAACAAGGCCGCCTGCTGCCGCTCCCTTGAGCCTTGGACTGACGGCGTTCGTCCCTGACGCAGAAAAGCAGTAAAAGGCACCACCATTTTCCAAAAGCAAATATAAAAATCCGCGGCAGATAAGCCTGCCAGGTTGTTCGCGTTTCAGCGAGAAGCGGCGGCCGGGGCACTGCTGCCCAGCGGGAGTCCGCAGCGGCGGGGGGGCGTCTGTGTCTGCGCTCCGGCACCGCCGCCACCAGCCACCTGTGACTTCTGAGCGCCCACAACATGGCTAGTGCGATTGAGGAGCCTTTTTTTTTTTTTTTTTTTTGGTCATTTGAATAGCCACGTGAGGCTAATGGCTCCCTTAGCATACGGCGCAGCTTTTCAGTGGAAACTGAGTGGTAGAGTGGGCGTCCTTAGGCTTCCCGTCCGCGGAGAGACTGGTATCGGTGGCGGGTAAGGATTGGGAAAGGAGAAGAAGGTCTGAGCACTGTACGGTCTCCCATCAGAGCACAGGGCTCGGGAGAATACACTCCGGTGACTGAATACTGGTGACATGTGGAATGAAGTCCCGACCTCGGGATCGGCTGCTCTGGGGAGTGACGTGACGGGCGTTTTATGGTCGCTTCACACCTGGTGCGAGGCGCGTCGCGTTCAGAGCCGCCCCTCCCAGTGGAAGCAGTCGGTCTTGTGCCACAAAGCTAATCACAGCAGCATGTGGCTGCAAAAGAAGTTCTTCGTAGTCACTTATGGTTAAGTCCAAGGGTATGTAGAATTTATTTTCATTTATGTTGACTGACGGCTTTTTAGGAAAACAAGTTCGCTAGGCCTTGATTGTATTCAGAGCTGCACACTCACCTTTTCCTATGAAGGAATTTAGTTATCGGGGATGTGGTCTTCATGGTTCCTCTCTGAGAAAGCATTCTTGAAAAGGTTCATGTCCTTGTTCTCAAGCGTGGCCCTGAGTTTTCTGACTGTAGCTCACCTGTCAGTTCTAACACAAGTTCGGCTGGCTCTCTATGGAGACAGATGTGAGTTGTGTGCTTATTTTTAATAAGAGGCCATTATACCGGTTTAATGGCGCTATTTGCAAGGGCAGACACGAAATTATGGCTGTGGAAGAAACTTAAGGAAAAGAGGTTTGACTCTTGTGTTTATTTACATCTTAAGGTAAAAAGTGGACCATCTGGAGGTAGATACTCAAAGGAAAAATAACACACTGGCCTTTAGAATGAGAAATCAAATCTTGTTAAGTCACAAGAATTGAAATGAACTTTAAATTTTCCCAGAATCTGATGAGCTCCTTGTGGCGTGTGAGTAAGCTTTTGCAGACAGCGGTGGACCTCGGGTGGGTGGGAAGCAAGTCGTACTGTCAGCCTGCGGCTGAGAAACAGCAGAACCCAGGATTCAAAATGTAGAATGTTCTTACTGAAGCCTTAAGTCTGAGTAGTGGTGCGTGACTTCTGTAGCTAAGCTGGCGAGGTGACTTGTAGTGACGCCACTTTCATAGGATGTCCTCGGGGTTCTTAGAAGCTCTGGATCAGAACGCTGCTTTGGACCCTGGTGCGAGGCGCGGGCTTGCTTCCGGTGCAGGATCAGAAGAAACCCGCAGCAGGTTTTTCTGCCTCCGCACACACTTCTCACTTGCTGCTTTTTCTCTGCACTTTGATTGCCAGTTCCCACCGGATTGCTTTTTTGATCTCAATCCCTAACACCTTTTCTTCCAGAAGAGCTTAAAGCAGCGCCTGGGTAAGAGTAACATCCAGGCACGGTTAGGCCGGCCCATAGGGGCCCTGGCCAGGGGAGCGATCGGAGGACGAGGCCTGCCCATAATCCAGAGAGGCTTGCCCAGAGGAGGACTCCGTGGGGGACGCGCCGCGAGAACCCTGCTTAGGGGCGGGATGCCGCTCCGAGGTCAGTGCTGGGTCCCCGCCAGTGTCAGGCCCCGCCCTTCCCTTTCCTCTCGGGCTGCTCATGGACACTTTTGTTTAACATCTGTAAGCCTGAATTTGTATTAATTTAATAACTTCTGAAATGACATATTTTAATAGTGCTGCATGTGTTGTATCGATACCATTCCTTTTCTGATAACGTGCAGTGGTGAGAGGCCATGACCTGCGTAACAACAGGTAATTCATGTCATCTCCATTCCATTTTAAAGCACCCTGCTGCTGCTCGAATCAAAGCACATCTAAGTTCTAGAAACACATCAGAGCCAAGAAATGTATAGGCCATCAGCCTGTATCTTAACCAGTCATCTCTTTTCCTGGTATGGGGAAACAGTGTTACATCCATTAAAAAAGACAAGGTAACCTACAGCACTTGGCCATGTGTGACATTTGGGGCATCGTTACACTGTTCCCTGTGTAGTCCTGGCTCCCTACAAGAACACTGAGTGCAGGAACTGTATCATGTACTTTCAGATCTACCATAATATTTGGCAACTGTCTGGCTATTCAGTAGATATTTATTAAATGTATGTATGTACTAATTACCTTAACTCCCAACTTCAAAAAAATGGGTTTTCGGTCAGACTTGTTGAATTGATTGAATAAAGAGCATCATAATCTGTTCACACTCAGTGTGCAGCTTGCCCCACACAACCTGAAAATTACCTGAATTAACGCTCATTTAACCCTCACCGCCTTCCTTTGGTTAGAATCTACTTTGTCTCTCTTGGATTTACCTGCATATACATTGTGTGCCTCCTCTCCAAGGTCAAAACCTGCTTCGAGGTGGACGAGCCGTAGCTCCCCGAATGGGCTTAAGAAGAGGTGGTGTTCGAGGTCGTGGAGGTCCTGGGAGAGGGGGCCTAGGGCGTGGAGCTATGGGTCGTGGCGGAATCGGTGGTAGAGGTTAGTCAGCTACCAACTTCAGAGACTAGCTTCCCCTTATTTCTTTCCCTTCCACACTCAGAGCCACCTTTCTGCACAGCTTCAAGTCATAGGCAGGCTTATTTGTTTGTCTTGTTTGTTTTTCGAAACTGGCTTAATTTCCGAACTCACATGCTGGTAGTACGAAAGTCTCGCAGGTTTTCCAAAACTAGTCAGACGCATGTATTAGAGCCAGGTTGTATGCAGCCTTCTTCCAGACTCCCGTGAGTTTAAATTGCATTGTTAAAATGACAAAGTGGTCAGTTTGGGGTTTTCCCTGTCCCTGCCCCCACCACCAGCACCACACACCCCACCCCACCACGCAAAACCCTACTTTGAGTCTAAGAATCAAAAAGAGGGAGACGTACAAAAACGAAGCAGTTAAAGGGAGTGGCGAGACGCAGAGCTGGGTCTGGACTCGGACCGAGTAAATGCAAGGTAAATTGTGCGTCTGGGAAACCAGAGATGCCTCTTTTGATCAAGGGAGAAAGCAAGACGGTATTGCATTAGTTAATCTTCCCTCTGAGACTTGATGCTATTTGTCTTGTGACCTCATGACCCAGATTGGAAGAGGTTAATGGTGTTGCCGTTGTTAAAATGCCAAAGCCAATGGGTGTTTTCTGGCTTTAGAGTTCAGTGGAAAACTCCCAACAACACCTGTCAAAGGAAAAAAATTTTGTTCTCTTAGCCCCTGTGGATATTTGCTTTGTCCTTTTACAGTGCGTGGTGGGTGTTCCATCATTTATGATCTCGAAGTTGCCAAGGGCTAATAACCTAGGAAACTCGATAACCTAGGGCTTCTCTTCTCCCATTATATGTTGCTTGGCTTATTGAGTGAAGTGCGAGCTAGTTTGGGTTTCAGGATGAAATAGCATGTTTCCCGATTATCTTGACTTGGTTTCTGAGAGACAGCACGGGGGTGGGAGAGTCTGAAGTCGCTTTTCAAAAAGCTGTGTGTTTTGTAAAGTGACTTGAAACCACCTCTCAGATAACCATAATTGTTATAAAGTAACTCGAATCCTTGATAGACGTGGCTGGGGTGACTCAGGATGTTTGTCCCCTTCTCCCCGCATTGTTCCTGTGCCAAAATGACTCCTCAGTCTCCTGACATGGGGGTCAGCTCCTTAGGTCTCATGAGTTTGAGGAGAGAGGAGCTGATTTTCCAGAAGGATCTCCAGTAAAGCTTAATTCGAAAACTGGTTCCACACCCTGCAGCTGTGCCCTCTTTCCTCTTTCCTCTTTCCCTGTCCCACTCCATGGGGTCGTCTCGGAGACGTAACTAAGAACTTAGAGTGGGTCTCAGACTAGATAATCCGTTTCAGGAAAGAATAAGATTCTTTGTCTGTTTCCCTTTGTCGATAGAATGAAAACTTTAGGGAGCCTTTAGAAAGGCGCTGAGTGTGAGGGCTTTGTTGCGTGTGCTTTCCGCGTGTCGCTTGCTCCCCACTTGTCTCCCGTGTTTCCAGATTTCTCCTCTCTGCCCTGCCCTGCAGCCTCTCAGGTAGGCCCCGCTGCGCTAAGGGGCTTTTACTGTAGCGCCCGTTAAACCTGCTCGTAACTGTCTTCTTTTTTCCCTTTGGGCCAGGTCGGGGCATGATAGGTCGGGGCAGAGGGGGCTTTGGAGGCAGAGGCCGAGGCCGTGGACGAGGGAGAGGTGCCCTTGCTCGCCCTGTCCTGACCAAGGAACAGCTGGACAACCAGTTGGATGCGTACATGTCGAAAACGAAAGGACACCTGGACGCCGAGCTGGACGCCTACATGGCGCAGACAGACCCCGAAACCAACGACTGAAGCCCGGCCGCCCTCCCGTGGGAGAGACTCTTGCTGCAGTTACCACGCCTGTAAATAACCTTGAGATAACAGATGAGAAGAAACCTGCTGGACGCTGGAAGGACCTGTCACAATAGGCTGTGGACTTACTCGCCACCAGTTTGTGCATTTCGTGTGTTCCTCTTACTTTTTTGATACTGTGTTGTATGAAACCCTTCTGCCCTGACTTGGGTTTGGTTTTGTTTGGGTTTTTGCCCCCGCTCCCCTTCTCCCAGACTTTTCTTTAAACTTGACTATGTCAGCCTGGAGGCCAGGACACCCCCTTTCCACCTCTGCCTCCCATCACCTGTCATGTGCTCTGACATGCTGGCTTTTCTGAGAAGTCCCAGAAAGAGCACATTCGTGGTCCTCCCTAGTGCCTAGGTTTCTGAGAAACAGTTCTGTCCCACCTCACTTTAGAAAGCCTCTTAGAAGTTCAAAAATGCATTCTACCACGTCGACACTGTAATAAGCTAGGAACGTGGGCCTGGTGACAGGACCACCTGCGCAGTTACGCGGGGTAACGGCTGCTGCCGTGTGCAGCGACATCATCTGGGGTCTGGTTCACGCACACTTCCCACCCTGGAGGACGGTGCCCAACTTCCCTCTGGACTCTGCGTCACGTCCACAGGGTGCTGTTGGGTCGGCTTCCGCCCGTGAAAGGCGAAAGCCATGTTGGTCGGCAGGTGGTTCAGGAGGACGGGGCTGGAAGACAAGGCAGGTCCCTGCCGGAGGGGTCAGAGAGACCCGCGCCGAGTGCTCTTGGCCTTATGTTTGCCCCTGACCGGTCTCGGCTCTCTCCATACATTGGTTTTGTGTGACCCTCTTACTTCTCTGAAGGTTTAAGTTCAACTACATTCTGTCGGCTGTTCCAGTTTCAGTGGAATCTCGTATTTCTGCTTTATTACAAGAAATTGTTCTCTCAAATCCAGCCAGGACTTTTCTCTTTATTCGTTGGGCTCTTGAAGTGGTCCGTCCGCTACATCTTGATGCGCCTCTTGCAGAGATGGGGCCTTTTCTTCGCGGTGGTATTAAATGGTGTAGGGGGGTGGATATTGTGGCTCTGAGACAGAACGTGAAGAATGTCCACATTAGAAAGGTGACACAAAGCAAAGTGCCAGCCCATTTGGCCCGTACAGGTACGACGTGTCGGACAGTGCCCTGGCTCCTTTTTACCCGGGAAGGACCTGACCGCCACCAACCGAACCAGTTACACTGAGTTGCCTGTGCCCTAAATGGGAGGTTGTGTGGACCACAGGCTGGGAAGGCAATTTAGTCAGAACATGGGCTCAAGTCCTTTTTGTATGACCTGGACTGCAGCACGTGGTCTAGTCCTGCGGAGGTGAGAGCTGGAAAGGACCACGTGGGTAGAGAACCACACTGACCTGGGCCGTAGGTGTGTCCTGCAATTCCTTCTTCTCCCTGAGCCCGGCCAGCTGCTCACAATCTTTACATGGAAGGAACTCGGGGTTTTCTGGGAGTTTGGCCAAGGCTCGTGCTGATGGACAGTGCATACCGCCCTGGGTGGCCTTGCATGGGGCGCCTCCCAGGGCGCACAGCCTGGGGCCACGGTCTCCGGTGACCCCAGGCCTCTCCGCCTTCCCAGATGTTTTGCTCCTCCCCTGAGACGGCTACGAAGGATGTTCCCCCAAACGTGACTTCCCTTTTCACCTAGCACTTTGCCCCTGGATATCTGGTGGCTTCAGGCTCACCACGAGCTCGAGCACGTGAGAAGAGGGGGCTCAGCGGCTCTAGAGGGGTCGGGGCCGGGCCTCATGCCCCGTGCCGGCTCCGTGCAGCTCACATACCTGTGCCCACGCAGGTATCTGCAGATCGCCCCACACTTAGGAAGATTCCAGGATAAAAAAGGGAGTCTGGAAACGGGGAAAGGGGCACAAGGTGGCAGCGAGTGTCCAACACTGATGCATGTCGGCCACCAGCTCGTCCACTGGCGGAATTCCTGGGGCACCTCCGCCTATGCTGAGGAGGGGAAGCGGGGCCAGAATACCTGGGTCCTTTGAGAACAGGAGGCTCCCAAGGTGCTGGGTGCGCCTTTTCCAGCCCAGGGGCCCCTCCCCAGGGCGCCTCCGGCTCCACCCGGTCCTGCAGACTCCGCGCTCTTAGTCCGCAGGTGACCGTCAGGACGAGCCCTGTGTCCTCTACACCCGTCTCGAACTGGCTCCCCCCACAGCGTCAGCTCAGACCAGGTTGCGGCCGCTCTTTCTAGTGTGAGCCTCGGGGCTATGAAAATGTCCAGGTGTGACCTGGTGGTCAGGGGGCTCCGAGGCATCCTGGTGAACAGGGCTGGGAGCTTCGAGGGTCCCAGTGGACATGGGCGATGAGGCGACTGCTGGCATCAAAGCCCCCTTCTTGCCGCCTCTGTTCCTCCTCCTGCCCCAAGAATTCCCTCCCAACACGGCACAGGGAGCCGACCCCAACGGCCACAGGCCCGCTGGCCCCACCTGCTGCTCACGCCACTTCCAGCATCTCTGAGGCTTGGGCCCTGGCGCCTGCCCCTGGTGACTGCCCCAGGCAGAGTGGCGTAAGGGGTCAGCCTGGCTCGCGGGTCGGGTCGGCCTTCCACTCACTCCGCTGTCTGCGAAGGGCGTGCAAGGCAGGCACGAACGAGGCGTCGGCGTTTGTTCGAAGGGCGCAGCACAGAGGAGAGATTGAGAAACGGTCTCGAAAGTCAAAGGAAAGTTTAACAGAGAAGGGGGAAGAATATCCCAAGCACAGGGAACAAATACAAAAGTACCCAGACCTAAAAGAGCATGCCGTGCGCCAGGGAAGGTGAGTGGTGAGTGGGGACAGGCCCAGGACGGCTCCGGGAGCCGGGACGGTGGCTGCAGCCTGGTCGTGGGCCTCTTACCATCCAAGGCCGGCGAGCCTGGGGCAGCCGAGGCCCAGGAGGCCGCTCTAAAGGATACACTTTGAGGAAAGATCGGAGATAGGGAACATAAAGTGGAGTCGCCTTAACCGAGCCGGTGAAACCGTCGTCCTCGTGGAGGCCGAGGTCTGAGGAAAGACTGCGTTCCTGTTCCCTCCACCCTGGGAGCAGGAACCTGTCTGGACTTCCCACCCTGCCTGGATCTACATCGGGGCCTCAGGACCCTCTCTGCCCCCATGAAGGACTCACGTATCCAGACCAGCAGGTGGGACCAGACCTCCTGATGCCCACCTTCCAGACCGCCCCACATGCTGGACCAATCCTAGGGCTAAAGATGCAGGACTGATCATTCTCAATAACGCACTTTATACTCTAAAAACTCTAACTTTTCTTTCTTCTCTGAGACTCTTCTGGGTTTTTGCCTAGCTGTGTTCCTGGTTTGTAAGCGCTAAGACTCTTGAATAAATCTTTATCATTTATTTCTAGCAAAACCTCCAGACTCTGAATTTGTTTGACAACTCGATTCTCCATTTAGGCTTGATTTACTTCTTTACCTTTGAGCGCAAGACAATTAGCAGCCTAAGATTTAAACCCATCCACGGTGTGATATGTGACTTGTGAGAAGTATATATTGAGACTTCAAACCCTGGTCCCAGCACGGAGCTCCTAAAACCCTTGGCATTTCATGTGATGAGAACGGTTATTGTTGTTATGTTAATGAGGCACTTTGGGAGCCCTCCTAAAGATGGGGGCTGGTTGCCAGGACAAACAATCTTGTGATTAAACAATTGGAACTTTCAGTCCCACCCCCCACCCCAACTTCCAGGGAGGGGAGAGGGGCAGGAAGTCGAGTTCAGACACCAATGACCAGTGATTTAGTCAATCACACCTGTGTCATAAAACCCAAAAGGCAAGGCTTCAGAGAGCTTCCGGGTTGGTGGATACATGGGGATTTTGGGGGAGCGGTGTCTGGTGAGGCTGTGGAACCTCCTCGCCCTTTCCCCACACTTTGCCTTATTCACCTCCCACTTGGCCATTTCCGAGTCATATCCATTTGTAACAAACTCGTAATCTAGAAAGTATAATGTCTGAGTTCTGTGAGCAGCTCTAGCAGATTAATGGAATCGTAGGAGGGGGCCATGGGAACCTCCAATTATAGTCAGTAGGTCAGAAGCACAAGTGACAACCTGGACTTTCGACTGGCCTCTGAAGTGGGGCGGGGATGGAGGTGTCACAGGACCGAACCCTCGATCTGCGGAACCCAATGCTTCTGCCCAGTGGGCTGTCCAGGTAGGCGGCGTCAGAATTGAGCTGAATTCTCAGACATTCAGCTGGTGTCTGAGATTTCTTGTTGGAAGTATATGAAAAAAATTTTTAAAGAAACCAAACGTTATTAACTAATCTAATTGCAGTTTCAGCCTCGCCCAGCAGTGGAATTTTAAACCAGTCAGCCTGGAATTGGCCTGGTAAGACCCTGGCCTTCCCCTACGGAAAGGTCCTTGCCTGAAATAATCCACTCTTATGAATCGCTTAATAAAGCCAAGTAGCTCTTCAGATGTATTTGGTTGGATTTTGCTCTCTAACAGAGGTGTTGGGGAACTCACACGCGCACACACTCACACGCGCACACGCCAGAGTTGGGTCGAGGAACCCAAAGACATGAGGCTGGGAGACACGGTGAAAAGGCTGTCTGCAAGGCCCCCCTGGTAGTGCTGGGCACCGGACGTGGGGCACGGCTCACCCGCCCGGCAGAGCCACACTGTGTGGCAGGTCAACCTAAGCATCCGCCAGAGGGCGGGGAGATGGGAGACAACGGAGAGGGGAGTTCTGATGATCAGTCTCCTTCAGCCTCCAGGGAGAAGACAAGGGCTGGAGGGCCGCTGCAGGCTGGGAGGAGTGGTTTGCGCCGAATACGTGTGTCCTTATGGTTGGAATTTGATGTGTTTAGAGAATGAATAATTGAACTGGCACTGGCCTTCAGCGTGTTGGCAAACTTCAGTTTCTGTAAGACCCTTACCCAGCCTCTTCGAGATGGCCGAGGAACCAAAGACAGGTGGATTCTAAAAGTCCCTTTCAGCACTTTCTCTGAGCGAGGTTGCTATGTAATCTGCCTGGTATTGTAGAATGCAGACTGACCTGGAGAGTAGAGGCGGAGGCAAGATCAGTCGGGAGTCTTGAGATGCCTTCGTGAGAGATAAGAGCTAAAGGGGAGGTGATAAGGACAGGGGTGAAAAGGAAAGAATAAAACAAAACACAGAGCCGTTTTCCTCGGAGAGCCAGCCTTTGAAGTAGGATTACCAGATAAAATACTTAGACTAAAAAAATACCTTCTGTTTATCTGAAATTCAAATTTACTTACCATTCCAGGTTTTTTTGCTTTTTGTTTTCTAAACCAGGCAACCCGACTTTGAAGCTGCACCTGACAGGACTGTGACCCAACACAGGGGCTTCCTGTCTCCGCGCTGGGATGTCAGCTTCCTTGCCTAGCCCAGGCCAGCCCCGTTCTCTGCCCCCAGCACAGGCCTCAAGGACTTGGCCCTTTTCCTTTGCTCTTCAGCACTGTCACGACCTCCCCTTTGCCCTGGGCTCACTCTTCCAAAAAAAGCCTGCGTGGTTGCCCAGCTACCTGCTTCCTTGCTCACAACACTCCCCAAAATAAATCCCCAGCCTCTCCTGAGAATTTTACCTCTAATCACCACAGGGAAAGACACAGGAAAACAAACAGGAGAAACAACGAAAAGTGTGTAAGGCTTTCAAAGTTATCGGGCTGGGGCCCCAGGTTTACAGCCGTTGCCCACACTCTCCCAGTGATTTAAACATCTGCTTCATTCTTGAGGACGGAGCTCAAGGCTTAACATCGTGGTGCCCATTTATCTGGTCAACCAGTGGTTGTTGGCACCAATTCAAAGGCAACAAAAATCTCCAGCTTGGGGTGCGGTGAAAAAAAACAACAACGACAACTTTATTCAGTGCAAGTAGCTCAATCGTGATAACAGCATGGCTGCAGAACAGCTCGGGAGTGTCATAGCTCAATTTTGAGAGGGTGCAGCTGTGTGACAGCAAGGCTGCTAGGTGACCCTTGGGCAAGGAAGCCCTTGGGTGAGGCACCTCTCCTGCTGGACAGCTCCGCTCTGCTCCAGTGAGGGCTTTTTGGTGTTTCCACACAGACTCCACTCCTGGAAAGGGAAAGCCAGCTCCAGGGCCACAGGGGAGCTGACTTATATAGACAGAAGTCCCCACCTCTGGTCCCTGATTGATATATGTCCTCCTCATGCAAATAAGAACTCGGAATCTTCACAGTTCCATTGGTACAACAGGTACTATGCTGATTGGTCAGAATGGAGCCATTGTGATTGGTCAGCAAAGATACTGATGGGAGGGAGGGTCATTAGCTGTAGAGCTCTGATTGGATAGGAAAAACCTCAGTCCTATTGGTTGGAATACAATTCCAGGAGCTCCTTTATAAGGGCTGGCTCAGGCAACAGAAGCACAGTGCAGGCAAGCGGTTCAGTGTCAGCTTTTTCCTAGAGCATGGCTTTAGAAGTGGTTGCCGGGCTGTTTTTAAATGTGAACCCAGTTAGCCACAGGAACCCTTCCTTCTCCGTAGGTATCTTCTTTTTTGGGGGTCAGCAATTTCTATGGACACCTTTGCCTTCCAAGAGCATTTCTGTATGCACATCTTCTTCCATGGCCCATAGAATTGTGAGCCACTGGAAGAGATTAGACCTTAAGGGACAGGGGGCTGTGCCTCTTGTTGAAAATTCAACGAGATGGAAACTTTCTTGAAAGCCATGAAAATGAAGAAGGAAAAAAATGAAAGTATGAGAACACATGAAGGTTTTACTGTGGAAAAATACACATAAAATTTACTACTTTAATCATTTTTAAGTATACAGTTCAGTGGCATTAAGTGAATTCACATTATTGTACAACCATCACCACCACTCATCCCATAATGAAACTATCCCATTCCCCCTTCCCCATGCCCCTGGCACCGCTGTTATCATATAGAGATAAAATCACATTTTACCTCCATGAATTTGCTCTAGGTACCGCATATAGGTGGCATCGGAAAATATGTGTCCTTCTGTGTCTGGCTTATTTCATTCACTTAGTATGTCCTCAGGGTCAATCCTAGCATGTAACAGCATTTCATTCCTAAGGCTGAATAATATTCATATGCAGTTTTGTACATATTTTAGGGCCATTAAAAACATTCTTAAATTTAGAGATATAAAACTATACTATGAATATGTTTTTTTCATAAAGTTTGCATAGGAAGACTATGGTCAAGGAGGGATATAAGACTTCGTTTTTCACCTTTGGAGGAAAAAAGTACCCCTGCTCCCCCCGACCCCCACCCCAAAAAATAAATAAATAAATAAATAAATAAATAAATAAATAGTGCCTTCCTCAGCTCCCCAAGTCAGGTGGTACTCAAAAGCCCCGCCACCTGGAGCCCGTGAAGAACTACAACTCCCGGCAGCCCTCAGGCCCCGCCCCGGACCCGGAGACTCCACTTCCCAGAAATCCCGCGGCTGGGTCCCGGCCGCACTTCCCGGCGGCCTCTCGGCCACACTTCCGCGGGCCTCAGTTCCCGGCGACCCTGGCGGCAGGTTCCGGGCGTGAGTGCAGTTTGTGATGGCAGGGGCTGGGTCCGCCGCTGTGTCCGGCGCTGGAACCCCGGTGGCGGGGCCCGCAGGCCGCGACCTCTTCGCCGAGGGGCTCCTCGAGTTCTTGAGACCCGCTGTGCAGCAGCTCGACTCTCACGTCCATGCCGTCAGGTGCGCGGGAGGAAAGGTTGGGGCGGCGACTCACCTGGATTTGGCTTTGTGGGGGCGTGGCCACGAGAGGGCGGAGCCAAGATGGATGCCTCCTGGCTTTTTTTTGAGGTTGAGAATGGATTTGGGGCACTGATTGGAGGCTGGGCAGACCCGCAGAAGGCCACGGGGTGGGGCGTAAGGCTGACTTCCCTCGCGCTTGGGACACGGAGCAAACAGGCCTGTTGAGTTCCGTACAGACTTTGTACCTCTTTGCAGAGAGAGCCAGGTGGAGCTCCGGGAACAAATCGACAACCTAGCTACTGGTGAGTACCGTTTTACCATCCTGTGGGCTGAGTTTCTGTCGCTTCCAGCACATCAACGCTGCCAACAGACTCCTTTAATTCTTTGTGACTGGTCCATGTGTGTGCAAGTCTACTAGCCTTCTTTGCCTGAGAACAGGAAGTGAGCCAGTAGGTGTTAGCTGCACCTTACTTCCGCCCCCCAGAACTGTGTCGTATCAATGAGGATCAGAAGGTGGCCCTGGATCTCGACCCCTATGTGAAGAAGCTCCTCAATGCCCGGCGACGAGTTGTCTTGGTCAACAACATTTTACAGAATGCCCAGGTAAGTTTCCTGCCCGCGATGATTCTTTGTTCTGCTTTGTAAGTTTCTTGGATATTTCTTCAATTTTCAAGGGTTGTCTCAGTCCTCAACATAATGAAAGTTATAATTTTTAGTCTTTTGGGAAAGGGAGTGTCAACCAAATTAGTGTCTGCCGCAACAGAACTCATTCTCAATGCCCAGTTCCAGTTGCCGTCATTTACACCTACATGCCTTAGATTACTTTGAGATGGATATTTTCCAGGTGACAGTGAGCTCTGAAGCCTTTCAGAGAGCAGTTACTGAAATTCCAAATCTTGTCTTGTAGGAACGCCTGAGGCGGCTAAACCACAGTGTTGCCAAGGAGACAGCCCGGAGGAGGGCAATGCTGGATTCAGGAGTTTACCCGCCCGGTTCACCAAGCAAATAACAGACCAGAAGCAGGCCCATGGCCTGAGAATAACACAAGCACTATTTTTCAGCTGCTTTTCCTCCAGGACACCCTGTAAACCTTGGGACGTGAAAAAGCAGTCGCACGGTTGGTGTTGAAGCACTTAAGTCTTACTCATTTTTGTGGGGGGGTCCAAAGAAACTTTTGTACAGCAGGACTCAGGATCCCAAAGGCTCTATTACAGCTCTTGCTTCCTTCCAAGAATGAGCTGAGGCCTGCGTTTTCTTTTAAAGCTACATACTCAAGGCCTACCTCTACCTATTTCAAGCCTGGTTAACCAGGGAGGGGCTTCCTGTTACATGGCTGGTTGTTGGGGCCTGGGCAGCATGTCCTCTACCTGTGACTTCTCGTTTTCATGTTTACACTGATGATCTAGAGAGGCAGGCAGAGTCAAGATCAATGCCCCCTATGCCCTCTTGTTTATTTTACTAGTTGAACACAGTAACAGTCTTGCTAGAACCATTTAATTCAATAAATGCTTAAACAGTATTCTTGTTTACTCTGGTACATGTAAAGTTTCCAAAAGTCGTTTTGTACTGTAATCCAAATACAGCTTCAGCTGTGATCTGCTGTTTACACAGACACAAGTATCGTTTTCAATGAAGAGTGTAAAAAGCAAGCGGGAAAAAAAGGTTGCTAGGTGCCAAGGAAAAACTAGATCAAGAGCCCTACTAGGAAGTACTTTAATCATTTTTCCTAGAAAAAAATTTCCAGACATCAACAGTTCATATTTCAACAACAAAGTACTGGTTGAGAGGTTTCTGGAAGCTGGGGAGTTTACAGTATTAAGGAAGAAAAGTTGGTATCTTGCTTCACTATAGATGGGGGGATTCAGGCTACTAGGCCAGTGGCAGAAGTCTGTGGGACACTTCCTTCCATAGAACTCTGTTGTTTTTCCCCCGTCTCCCCATCCCTCAGAAATGCCACCATATAAAGCCCAGTGGCAGTTAGCTTAGGTTCCAGTCTTCCTTCCCCTTGGGTAAGAAAGAGGGTGAAGGGAAGGTCACTCCTGAGTCTCCATGCTTTCCTCCTCCTCTCCTTGAGGGGGTTCTTCTGTATTCTCCTCCTCTTCCTCTCCTTCCTTCTTCTCTGGTGGCTTCTCATAAGCCTTTTCTGAAGGTGTCACTATCACTCCATCCCAGGTAGATATTTCAGAAGCAAGATCTAGAAAAGAAAAGGTGACTTCAGACAAGTAGCCCAGCGTACAGGTCCCGAGCTGCACAGTGGGGACACTTAAGACGTGGAGCAGGTCACAGCTGCTGTGCAGACAGAGCCCCCAGACCCCTCGCCCATGGCGCTCACTCACAGCTGGCATCGCCCTCCTGGCCAAGGATCTTCCTGAAGCCACCGTGCGAGAGGATTCGGACCAGAGTCTGAGCTGTGTAGCAGACCATGTCCTGCGGGAGAGCAGAGCGAGCATAAATGAGCAGGCAGACTCGAAGTACCTTGTTTGACTAACAAAACCAAAATATGAGAACCCCCAAATCCTTGATCTCTACAGATCACATTCCCTTTGCCTCTGACCGGAGTATTCTAGGGTGGGGCACAGCAGGGCCTCTGCGAGCTGTCCCAGTACCTGCTGTTCCAGAGTCATGACTGTGTGTACCCTGAAGTTGCCACTCTCACAGGGGTCCGTGATGCCCATCGACCCTGGCAGGAACAGTCCTGCGGCCAGAATCTGCAAGCAGCGCCTGAAACACAGGGCAGTGTGAAGAGCACACGAGACGGCCGACACCCGGCCCCAGCCCCCGAGACGCACGCGGTACCTGTACGCCACGTTCAGGGCCAAAGGCTGTCTGGTGGGGTTGTTCATCACGGCATAGTGCCCCTGGAAAAGAGTACATGCAGCAGGTGGGCCGCAGACGTGGCACCAGATTTTCAAGCAAAACCCTTAAACTGTTACGAGGAAAGCTGGTTATTCAAGGTCTAGCCAACGTGGAAATGTTCGGAAGCGATTCTGAAGTGTCTGCTGAGCCAGTATATTCTCCCCGTTATCACGTGAATGATGTGACAGCAGTAATAAAATGATAAAAGGGCAGCGATAACCACTCATTTGACACTCCAAACGCCCCGTGAACAAACTTCACTGGATTTCTTATCCGCCAGTGAGATTTCTTTGAAGCTTCACAAAACTTCAGATTCTAGTAGGTACAGTAACCGCTGCTAAATAGGGGTAATTGGGAACCCCGACTCCCCTGTACTCACGAGCAGGTCGAGGATCCAGGGTGTGAGGGGCTCAAAGCCAGGAAAACGAATCCTCAGGTCCTTCAGCAGTCTGATGAGGACTTTAACTCTGAAGAGGGACCCAAGGATTAAAAGCCATGCGATCACGTAGCACCCCCACACACCTGAGCTACAGAGCTGGAGCTATTTCTAGAACCAGGGGGGGTTCTTTCTCTCCATTTAAGTTTGGTTACTTGATATAAAAATCACACTGCAGACAGAAGACTGAGTAAAAAATTTCCATGGGAGAAGTATGGGGCACCCCGCTATTCACTGTACTTAGTAGGGTTGGTTATCTTGGGCAGGGAGGGACTCACGTGGACTGAGAGGCATTTTCCTCGAACCAGCGGGCGTGTCGGATGGCTGCCAGGGCGCTCTGCAACACCTTGATGTCCACTGGAAGACAAGCGCGACAGGCCAGCGTGAACCACTCCGAGTGAGCCAGCACCGCACCCCTCCGCCGCCGCTCAGCACCCGGAAGGGGGCGGGACAGTAACTCCGGGAGCCTCCCCTGGGCCTCGGACCAGCAAGTCACTTATCCGTGCTTTTCTCCACAAGCCAACCTCCTGCATAAACACTCCCTGGCCTCATCTCTTAAGTCCTCGGAGTGCTTTCCTGGCCATCCTAGCTGACGGTTTCACCAGCAAGCTGGAAAACCCGTCTCCAAATTACAGAAGGAGCGAGCAAAGTCTGGGGGCGAACGCGGGTCCCAGCAGGTTTTCACATGGCACCGCCACAAGTTACGTCAACAGCGACTTTACAGCATGTTTGAATTTCCCCCAAGTTTCCCAGCAACGGAGGACAAGGACCAACAGTGGAGCTCCGGGTCCAGCTTCCGGAGGTTGGGCGGCACTGTCGTGATGAGGATCTTCACCGTCGCGTCCGACGAGCTGATCTCGAAGCCAGTTTCATTGGTCAGCATTGTCAAAACTGAAAGAGAACCGCAAGCGCCGGCTCGATCTCCATCGCGACATTAGGTCCAGGGAGGGACGCGGGCGGGTTGTACACGCAGCAGGAGTCCACAAGGAGGATGTGGAGCCCAGAGTTTTAAGAGGGAGGGAGATGACAGGGTTCTGAACACGGGCGACTGCAGCCAGAACTGCCCGACACAGACCTCCGCGCTCCTCCCCTCCCGCCCCGCCGGTGTTGGGCGTGGACTTGTGAGTTCGGAGCCGGCTCCCGTGAGCACGACACACACATTGGGGAACAAACCCAGACCTTCGGACGGGTCCTGCGCTCTGAGGCTCTCCACGACTTTGTTCCCTAGGGCGGCGACCGCTTCCACTAGGACAGGAGAGGAGATACGACAGTCACTACCGTGCACACATCCTGCACACTCCGGGCTGTTCTGCACTGATTCCTGCCCCACGTGCAAGGCTGAAGCGAGGGCAAGAAACAGGCAAAACACTCACATGGGGAAACTAATGCCTGGACAGAGCACCTGGACGGCTCAGGGGGCTCAGGGCGCGGGACACCTCCCACACCCACACCCCTTCTCTACAGTAGAGGGGCGCTGCTGCCGCTTTGGGCTGAACAGCTCTGGGGGCGGAGGGGCAGGGCCAACCCTGCGCCCTGTAGGATGCTTGCAGCCTCCCTGGCCTCCACTGCTGGACGCCAGTAGCTCAAACATCTGCAGCCACTGCCAGTGACCCCAGAGGGATGCAGGCAACAGCAGCCCCAGTGGAGGAACACTGTCTTACAGTAACTGGCCACACGTTCTTTCAGACACACGCTCCAGAACGTGTCCCTTATCGCCCTCACACATCAAAAATTAAATTTCCCGTGTACCTTCCAAATAGTCTTTTCCCAAAGAAATTTAAGCTTTAAAGGCCCCTATGTCTCAAACCCAACTGCTATATTCTGTCCTCACGGCCACAAAGAGGTCCACTCACACGTCGGCAGAATCTTTAGGATCACCACCAGGTCGGCCACGTTGTGCCCCGTGGTCATCGTTCCTTTTTTATAAGATCCCACCTGTCGGACTTCTTCAATTTGCTGTTGGAAAAGGGATTTTAGAAAAAAAAAAAAAAGGTGAAAAGACTGGCTAGTTCCTCTCAGAACGCGATTACAACACAGCTCCTTATTACCCAGATTTGGAAGCTGCAGACGTCAAATTACATCACCAAAACCACGTGAAAAGCCTGACACGTCGTGGTTAGCTGATAACAATGACACAGGTCTCGTCCCCAAGATCACTACTACGAAGAGATCCCACTGTACGTCCCCATTTTGGGTTTGGCTTCGGGTAACAGGGAAGGAAAGAATTCAGAGACAGGAGGCGACAAAATGTCCGCGCTGCCACAGCCGCCCTTTCCCAGGGCTAAATCACCCAAAACTCACCACTTCAAATGTCCCTGGAGCCACAATCAAATTGTCAATCACGTTGTTTATTTTTGTCACCAGAGAGAGGATAGAGGCCTGAAAAACAGCAGGAAACGAAAATGACCTGAGGCGAGAAGCTGCTCAGCTTCTGAGTGTTTCCCCCCCCTCACCGCTGCCACAGGCAGAGTCAAGGCCGACACAGCGCTGTGGACACCTGACCCCCTGGCCTCGCATGTGCCAGAAGAGAACGACTTTCTGATCTCAAAGACAAGGTCCCCAGTCAAAATTTGCTTATGTTCTCATCCGGCACCACCCCTCCATCCAGTGAAAAATGAGAACTACAGTCTCCCCCCTTATCCGCGGTTCTGCTTTCCGTGGTTTTGGTCGCCTGCAGTCAACGTTGTCGAGAACATTAAATGGAGCATCCCACAAATAAACAAATAAAAGTTCTAAACTGCACCGTCCCGCTCCGGACACACAGCACCTCTCTGTCCAGCACATGCACGCGACATACGCTTCCGGCCGGCAGCCCCCTTGGTGATCAGAGTCCAGGAATCACAGTGAGCACCCCTTACAAGAGCCGGGGCTGCGTCACACGCCTGCACCTCATCTCACCCCAGAGGCATCACCTCCCATCGTCACAGAAGTTCAATACAATACGATGTTTTGCGAGAGATCCGGTTCACGTCAACTCTTATGTTGTTATAATTGTCCTGTTGTTAGTTAACTCTTTACTGTGCCTAATTTGTAAGTTAAACTTTATCATAGATCTGTATGTATAAGAAAAAAGACAGTACGTAGAGTTTGGTACCGTCCACGGTTTCAGATACGGAGGTCTCGGAATGTATCCCCCATGTATACAGGGGGACCGCTAAGAACCCTCCATGGAGTTTAGGCTTTGATGACTAACCTTGCCTGTAGTTTGCACTCCCCTAACTTTCTTAGAGGACTTGCAGGAAGGAAGCCAAAAGAACATACCTGTTCAGCAGAATTAGGAGCAAGGTCCTGATTCCTCTTCAGCAGGGCCTCACTGAAGGAAGTTTCATCAGGCGCTGGCTTGACCCGGGGGAAGGCCATCTCGCACTAAGGCAGGAATAAACAATTATATACTCTTTGTCAAAAATAATACACAGGAAGTTCTTTTTCTGTTGCCACGATAGAAAATTTTTTTTAAAAAAGTTCCACATTTGTTTTTCTTCCTTAAGATGTTCAAACAAGGATACGAGTTGGAAGAATAGCCATAATTTAAGCTCTTGCTATCTATATATTAACAGATAAACCAGAGATAACTTTATCCAGAAAAAGATTACAACCGCTTTACTACCAACAGTAGCCAAGGAATCACCTTACCCACAATGCCTACAGTGTTTCTGTACATAAAGCAACACACAGCTAACTCAAAATCCCAACTCCATCCACGAATCCCTTTTCCCACCATCTGACTTCATCGACAGGGAGGTGCCGGGCTCCATGAGCCTACAAGTGAAAAGTGGACAGGCTCCAGTTCTGTGTCAACGGAACAGGGACCACGATACTCACCAAATAGAAATCGAACGGGATGTGTGGCACAAAGGGCCTGAACCTAAAATAAGGAAAACAGTCCAAGTTATTAACCACAGAAATCAAGTGACTTAGCATAAGGGGCCAAACTCATTTAGCTCTCCTGCGGTTTCTAAACCACACCTGGATCTCACAGAAGCGGGTAATAACATGAGTCGACACCAAACAAACTCCTGCTTGGATGAGGGAAATGGAAACGAACCAGGGCAGAGACGCTAAAACCTGTCACTCACCCTCCTCCTGGGCCTCCTCTGGAACCAAAGCGCCCCCCACGACCTCGGCCTCGGTCACCCCTAAAAATGCAAAAACAGACTGTAACTTGTTTTGCCCTCGTTAAAGGAATCTCTCCACCATCATTTCAAGTTGGCCCATCTCCGTGGCTCTGGACTTTCCTTTGGAAGCCAAGACTCTCCTTTCCCCCTAAAACTTCTCCCCGTTCCAAATGCCCAGCCTCACGCCCCTGACCTCCTCCTTCTGGATAACTTAATCACGACCCCCACAAAATAATGACGGGGCTCAAACACCGAGCCCTTAAGAGAAATACCCCATAATCCTGGGTACTTCGGAGACTAAAGTGACCGCTCATTTACTCACTAACGTAGTACAACATTTAACGACACATCCTGTCAAGTACTTGGCCCTGAGGATGAATGAGGCACGTCCCAGCCTTCTCAGCGTATACGGGGGGGCCCGGGGGGGGCGCCTCCTAGGACCTCTCCCCTCACCTAAACCCCTCAGAGGCCAGAGTGTGGAGCCCGCCTCCCGGCCCTGGGCCCCTCCGCCTCCCGAGGCCCGGGGTTCCCCGCCTCCGCGGCCTCCGACCTCCCACTCGCCCAGACCTGGGGCGCCCGGGTCTAGGGCAGCCCCCCGCACGTGGTCCTTGCAGGTCCTCCGACTCCCTTCGGCCCACCTCCCCAAGGCTTCCGGTCAAATGCCCCTAACCTTCCCAGAGGAACCCAGCGCTCTCACCTCATGGCGGCCTACACAGCGAACAATGGAGACCACTCCAACCGCCCCCTTCCTCGGAGGAGCCGATGCCTGGAGAGGCGGCTGGCCGGCGTGTCCCAACAACCCGCCGCGCGATTGGCGCCCGCCCGACGCCTCTGCTCATGCCCATTGGTTTACTGTGACAAGCCGGCTTGGGAACCAATAACAAAAGCCTGCGGTGTCAGAAACTAGCCAATAGGAGCAGAGTCCACGGTAATGGCGATTTCTTTACCAGGCACTAGGTGGCGCTGTATACAGACGTGAGGACAGCGACGACGTAGACCACTTTCTATAGGAGCAATGAGCGCTCGAACTTTCAGATAGCAGAGTGGCGCAGCGGAAGCGTGCTGGGCCCATAACCCAGAGGTCGATGGATCGAAACCATCCTCTGCTATCGGATGTTTTCCTTCTTTTACTTAAGACAGTACTTTGAAGTTCAGCGGTTTCAGAAAATGGAAACGGCATCCTTTTTCCTTCTCCTCTCCCAAAAAGACAGCTTTGGGAAGCTGTTTTTGCAATTAGCTAATGAAATGGGAGAATACGAGGGCACTT
This sequence comes from Rousettus aegyptiacus, assembly GCF_014176215.1. Classification (NCBI taxonomy): domain Eukaryota; kingdom Metazoa; phylum Chordata; class Mammalia; order Chiroptera; family Pteropodidae; genus Rousettus; species Rousettus aegyptiacus. The sequence goes on along the minus strand of NW_023416292.1, from coordinate 26,021,925 downwards.
CAGGCAACAGCGAACACACACTCCACAGAGGATGGGCATTTAAGAAAAGGAAGCTGTACGGTGACTGAATCTGACGGGAGAGAACGCTGATGGTGAGGCCCTCGAAGGGAAACTGAGGCAGCTTCGGCAAGCGGTCTCGGAAAAAGAGCGAGGACCCGACGCGTCCGCGGCCCGGATACCCCGTCTCGGGTCTTCGCGCCCCGACTGCGGACCCCGCCCTCCGCGAGGTCCCCTCGGGGTCCGCACGCCGGTCCCCACGTCGCCACGCGCGTCGCCTGCCGCGTCGCCCTCTTTCTCCCCTACACGCCTTCTTTCGCACTGATTCATGTTTACTATTCCCTCTCCGCCTCTGCTGATGGAAAGTTACGCCCTTTTTATACTCTTTTAGTAGTAGTTACCCTAAAAATGACGACTTGCAATCCTTGACCTAGCGAAGCCTAATTTTATGCAATACTTTTTACCCTCTTCTTGAAAAATGCATGAATAATTTAATTCCATTTACCACCGTCGGTCACTCCCTTCAGTATTCTATGCTATTGCTGTCATGTAATTCTTTTAAGTACTTCGTTGGTGTTAAATTTACTATGACAAAATGCACAGATCTTAAGCCCACAGCTCGATTAGTTTTAAGTCATGAAGTCCGTCCATGCAACGACCACCCCGGTTAAGATAAAGAACATTTTTATCACTTTAGAACGTTGATGCATCTGATGAGTTTTGATGAATTCAAGACCTCCAACTGGCTGAGTCACACCTAAGACATTTGGGTTGGTTCCAGTTGGAGGGCCGTTATCAACAAAGCTGCTATGAACACTTTTGTACAAGATTCAAATGCATTTCTTTCTCTTGGGTGTAGGCATATATGATATGTGCACAGAATTTAGATTCTATGTATAGTCTCAATCCCACAAGACACTGATACGTATTAATTAAATTAGTGGCGACTTAGAATTACCAATTTTAATGCTCTTTACGCCTCCCTGAAGTGCCAACCATTCATCTGAAATAATATTCTTCTCTTGAGAATTTGTGCCCGTTCGCTGGTAGCTAACTTTCTTGATTTTGATTTGTCCGAATATGTCTTTATTTCACGTTTGTTTTTGAAGGATATTTTTTTCTGGACATGGGTTTCTAGACTGAGAGGTTTGTTGCTGTTGTTGTTGTTTTTTCCAGCACAAACAGTGGCGCTTCTCATTTTTACTGTGAGGGGGAAAAAAAAGTTACCAATCTAACAGTTGCCCCTTCGAAGGTAATCAATACTTCTTTCTATTTTAAAGATTTTACTTTGATTTAAGATCCATCAGTTGCACTCTGATAGATCTAGATGTGGATTTTTTCCCCCATCTTCTTTGAGGTTTGATGAACTTGAATCTGCGGCTCAATGTACTTCACCCATGTTTCAAGTTTCTCAGCCATTATCTCGTCAAGTGTTGCTTCTATCCTATGATTTCCCTCCTCCCTGGGCTCCAGATAAAGACGTGTCAGACCTCACAGTATCTTCTATGCCTCTAACCCTCTCTTACGTTCTTCATTCCTTTTTATCCATGCAGCATTCTGGGTAACTTCTTCTGTCCTTTCTTCCGGTTCATTACTCAATCTTCAGTCAAATCTAACTTGCTGTTGAACTTATTAATTGGTTCTGAATTCTGGTTTTTTAATACTTTGGCTTAGGATTTTCTAATTCTGGTTTATCCTACTCTTAGGTCCTTTTTCCCTAGGAGTACAACCTTCCAGGATCCTACCCCAAAACAAGAAGGTGGTTCGCCAGGGTTCTCACCTCTAGGGACATTTAGACTCCAATTTTTGCCTTGTTTGTCCCACATAGCCTATTTTCTACCACCAATCTAGGATCAGAAAATGATCTCAGGGTAAAAGGAGTCCCCGCTGCTGGTCTCGCCTCCCTGTTTACCTGTCCTTTCCTGTTCTCACGCCGATAATTCTTCACCGTTATACTAATTCTTTGATTTTTAAAAGTCTTTCATCCAATATTTCTAGTTGTCTTCAGCTTGGGGATTAGACAAATGATCCAGTCCACCATTGTTGATGGAGGAGCTCAATCACTGAATTAAATATCTAGCCCAGTCATTTCTCCTGAGCTCTGTTTCCCCTAATCCAGTGACCTATTGGACACCTCCACCTGGGTTTCGACAGGCAGCTCAATCAGTAGACTGAAATTGTTACCATCTCCCAAAAACCTGCTTCTTCAGCTTCTCAACGAATGGTCCAATGTCACCTGCACTTCAGTTATCTGTGTACCGTCTTCTCTTCCTTAAGTCCAACTGATTCTACTTACAAAACATCTCCCTATAGCCAATAATACTGTCTTATGCAGTTAAATATTTAAGAGGGTAGATCTCACGTTAAGTGTTCTTAATACACACATACACACATGCACGCACACGAAAAGACACAGGAAACTTTGGGAGGTTATGAGTGTGTTTATTACCTAGATATCGTGGTGATGGTTTCATGGGTGTATACATTTGTCCAAACTCATCAAATTGTATACATTAAATATGTGCAGTTTATTGGGTATCAACTACACCTCAATAAATTTTTTTTTTAACTTCTCAATCTCTTATCTACCTCTGGATAGGAGCCCCACCTCCCTTATAGGACAAAGACACTTCTGTCGCATAGAAGCTCACTGGAGCTGCCCTCTGCTGCCCTTCCTTGCCTCTCTTCCTCAGCCATTCCTAAGTGCACACAGCTCACCTCATAGATCGGGGCTGAAAACATAAACTACTGCAGTCAGTGAGGCCCCTGACCCAGCAGGGTGGATAAGAACCATGATGAGCTGGGCATCTCAAGGAGGTGACGGATGCGTGGTTCCAGCTGCTCGTCCCCAGAGAGATGCAGGACATATAGCACCAGCTCTGCAATATTTCAGGACAAGTCAGAACTCCAAGAAATCATGTGCCATCCGCCAATTTCTAAGTGTGGACAATTAAATTAAAAATATATAGAGAGAATGCCGGCCAAACAAAACACCGTCTGAAAGTTGGTCCATGGGCTACCGTTTGCTCTAGACCATGAGAATATTCGAAATTCACCTAAAACTCTCTATATAGGAAACATACTTCCGTGTTCTGCTCTCTCTGCGCAGAATACCTTTTTGGTCCTTCCACCCTTGTGAATCATTTCCATCTGGAGACTTTCTTGGCTCCAACGCAGGCCACAGAGTCCTCGCCGTGGCCCCTTAGCCATGTATCCATCTCTCTGTTGTGGTGTTTAACGGTATTACATTACGGCTATTTATCCCAAATGGAGCTCCTCGAAAGTACAGACTATATATATGCCTCCTCCCCGCGCTCTCCCCCCTCAGCATCTAGCTGGTGCTTAAGGCGTACCAGGCCCCCTGTTTGCTGATGGTTAGTTTGCGGACCTCGGGTCCCGCCAAGGCGCAGGGTTGGAGAGGCGCGCGGCCCGAGGCCGTCAATGACGCCTGCCGAGCATTAGAGGGCAGGCTGATTCCACAGCGGTCGGGTCCAACGGTCAAGTGGCCCAAAGCTGCTCCCCAATTTACGCCTCCGCGGGTCATTTCCAACACCATCTTCCACTGCCACCATAAACCCCACATAACAATCCTTCCAAACTCAAAACACACAGTCACACTCCCGGAGCGACCCTGAGGTCACAGGTCCCCTCCAGCCGCTCGCTGGCTCTCGCTCCCCTGCCTACAGCCCTCTGGGAACGACAGCGTTAACGCCACCCTTCCACCTGGCGCTTTTCCTCCGCTGATTCGCTCAATAGGGAGGGGAGGACCCTCGACCGCCCGGGTCCAAGGGACCCTGGGCTCACTTACTTTAGCTCTTTTCCAGAAACGGGGCCCCCTCGCGCCCCACCCCAGGCACACACATCCACGCCTTTTCCTGCCGAGATCCCGAACCAGCACGTCTTCCTCTTTTCCCCGGACCGACCCAGGTAGGAGGGGAGGGGCAAGGGGAGGGCGCAAGGGGAGGGCGCAAGAGGCCCGCGGTGCTCCCGAACGCCTCGGTGCAGTCCTCCTTCCCGTCCGCGCGAAGGAGCCCCTCCCGCGGGGGCCGGCTCTCTGAGGGCGCGGACGCTGGGCGGCGGAGCAGCGACAAGAGGGTCTGCGGGGACAGCGCGGGGTCGGTGGGCACGCGAGAGCCCGCGACTTGGGGGCGGGGAGGAAGGAGTTAAAGGTCCGGGGTTGGCCCTGCTGTCCCCGAGCCTGGGAGGGGAAGCGGCTGGGAGGGAGTGTTCGGAGCTTGGCTCGGGTCCTCCCCAGTCCCCCCCGGACAGCCGGAGTCTCGGGCCGGCCGGACGCCGCGTCTGGCGCACTGGCCGGGGCCGCTCTCCCGCGCGCACACCACCCTCGCTCCCCTTCCTCCCTCGCGCCCTCTCCCACTTTCCCTCCCCAGCGCGAGCGAGTGCGCTCTCTCCTGACACGCACGCGCGCGCGCGCGCACACACACACACACACACACGCTCACAGGCACGCACACGCTCTCGCTCACTGGGTCCCCTGGGCTCCGGCGCGCCCCTCCTGGCGCCCACCTGCCCCGCGGAGCCCTGGGCTCACCCCGCCGTCACGCTCCGGGCCGCGGGGCCGCTCGCCCTCCCGCCTTCGGCGCCGCTGGCCGTGACCGTCGCAGCTGGAGCGCACGGCGTGTCCTGGGGTGAGCGCCCCCGCCGCGCTCCGCCTCCCTTCCACCGGGGCGCGCCCTCGACGCACAGGGACCGCGGAGGCCATGGTGGGCGCGTCCTGCCGCCGCGGGGCCCGCTGAGGCCATGCCGCACCCCGGGGGCCGCGCGGGCGCCCGCCTGCTGCTGCTGCCGCTGCTGCTGCCGCTGCTCCGGGGCGGCCACGCGGGCAACCTGACGGTGGCCGTGGTGCTGCCGCTGGCCAACACCTCGTACCCGTGGTCGTGGGCACGCGTGGGCCCGGCCGTGGAGCTGGCCCTGGCCCGGGCGAAGGCGCGGCCCGACCTGCTGCCGGGCTGGACGGTCCGCACGGTGCTGGGCAGCAGCGAGAACGCGCGCGGCGTCTGCTCCGACACCGCCGCGCCGCTCACCGCCGTGGACCTCAAGTGGGAGCACGAGCCGGCCGTGTTCCTGGGCCCCGGCTGCGTGTACGCCGCCGCGCCCGTGGCGCGCTTCACCGCGCACTGGCGCGTGCCGCTGCTCACGGCCGGCGCCCCCGCGCTGGGCTTCGGCAACAAGGACGAGTACGCGCTGACCACGCGCGCCGGGCCCAGCCACGCCAAGCTGGGCGACGTGGTGGCCGCGCTGCACCGACGGCTGGGCTGGGCGCGCCACGCGCTCGTGCTCTACGCCTACCAGCCGGACCACGACCGGCAGTGCTTCTTCCTCGCCGAGGGGCTGTTCCAGAGCGTGCAGGAGCGCCTCAACATCACCGTGGAGCACCTGGAGTTCGCCGAGAGCGCCCGCGAGCACTACGCCGAGCTGCTGCAGTTCGTGCAGCGCAAGGGCCGCGGTGAGCGCGCGGCCCGGGCCCCCGGCGCGGCCGCTCCTCTCCTGCTCGCCGCGGGCCCTGACTCCCGGGCGGCCTCCTCGGGCCGCCCAGCTCCGATGTCCGTGTCCCCCTCTTGCTCCGTCGCCCGCTCTTCCCGCCCCTCTGCGCCCCTCGCCCTCCCAATCCCCTGCCCGCCGGTCCTTTCGCAGTTAGCGCGAGCGCGGGCCGGCCCGCTGCCACCCCGTCCCGTAGTAGGTCCCACACGTAGTAGGCTCAGTTTCCGTCGCTTTTTTCTCGCCCGTGTTCTGTCTCTTCCCAGCGGCCTTCTCCCCGCCCCCACCTGCCCTCGCGGCTCCCACACACCCGCTCCCTCCCTCGCCCGCCCCGCTGACGCCACCTCCCCACCTTCGGGCTCCGGCCGGCTCTCGGCTCTCGGGGGGCTCGGCCCCTTCTCCCCTCCCACCGCCTGCTCCCGCCCTTCGCCATCTTTCTGCTGCCACAGCCAGGGCCGAGACAGAAGTTCCACTTATCCACCACGGGGTCTCAGACTGTCCCAGCTTCTCTACCCAAGGGGGTCCGCCTCCCCCGGACCTAGGCTTCTCTCTCCGACTCCCACCTCCTGCTCCGCAGTTATCTACATCTGCAGCTCGCCGGACGCCTTCAGAAACCTGATGCTTCTGGCCGCGGAAGCTGGCCTGAGTGGCGAGGACTACGTCTTTTTCCACCTGGACCTCTTCGGGCAAAGCCTGCAAGGTGCACACGGACTTACTCCCCGCAGGCCCTGGGAGAGAGGCGACGGGCTGGATGTCAGTGCCCACAAGGCCTTTCAGGTGAGTGTGGGGGCGGGGCTCGCAGACCGTGGGGGCTCTGAGCGAGCGGCACGCACTTCCTGGGCAGTGCGTCACCCACCGTGCCTGTACGGGTTCCAGAAAAGAGGTTTTTGGTGCTCGCAGGGAGTTAGGAGAGTTGGGTGACAACGGGCAGGGGACCTGGGGCAGGGGCTGTATGGATGGAGGGCAGGGGAGGCCAAGCAGATTGGAGAAGAGCCTCGAGGTGAAAGGCTGCCCCAGTGCCGCAGACAACAGGACTGGGAGAAGCCACCCACTGGACCACCCTTCAACCCTCACACACACACACACACACACACACACACACACACGCTCCCCAACCCCGTTTGGAGCAGGCGGCACCTCACCCCAGGGCGTGGGGCCCAGTCTGACCTTGGGCTAAGCAGAGCCGCTCGTCCGGGAGGTGGGCCCCAGGGTACCCGGAGGACTGGACAGCTTCTAGCTCACCCCTCTTCGCTCTTCCTCAGGCCGCCAAAATCCTCACATACAAAGAGCCAGACTCCCCTGACTACCTGGACTTCCTGCAGCAGCTGAAGCGGCTGGCCCAGGAGCAGTTCAACTTCACAGTGGAGGACGGCCTGGTAGGGGGGGCGCTGGGCCCCTCGCACGCGGCCCCCCAGCCCCCACTGCACGGCCCCCTGCCGTCCGGGTATTCCCAGCTTCCCCTGCTTTCCCTTCCCATTGTCTCCGTATCTTTTCTGGTGACCTGGGGAGGGGGCGGGGGGGGGAGCAGTGGGGACAAGTTGTTCAGCCTCTGACTCTCACACCTGCCCTGTCTGCCCAGCAAGATTCAGAGGCGGTGGCATATGCGGAGGCGTCTTATAAGTAGCAAAGTCTCCATCACATGGGGACATTTTCCCTGTCCTCTTCCACGCTCCCAGCGGGCCCCCCCCCCCCGCCGCAGCACCCCGCTCTGGGCCCAGCGCACACCCCGCCCCACCCAGGCTCTGCTCGTCCCTGCAGGTGAACACCATCCCAGCGTCCTTCCACGACGGGCTCCTGCTCTACGTCCAGGCAGTGACCGAGACGCTGGCACATGGGGGGACTGTCACCGATGGCGTGGGCATCACCCAGCGGATGTGGAACCGGAGCTTCCAAGGTCAGGGCCTGGAGGTGGCAAGAAGGGGTCGCCTCAGGGAGCCGCAGCCCCGCGCACGGCGGTGGCGGCCCCACACCCGCCTCGTGCCCTTCCCCAAAGTCTGCCCGCTCCCGCCAGGCCCTCCCGCCCCATCTCCCCAGCTCCGTCAAGATGTCCCCCGATGCATCCAGCCCCACTCATTCCCGCTGCTGAGTGTCTGTCCCTTTGATGTGTGTTTGGAGGGCGAACAGAGACAGACGATCGAGCGATGGAGACGATGGGGGGGGGGGGTCCCTGAACCTCTTTCCACTCGCTCCAAACACAGCCATCTTCCTCCATGCCCCAGGTGTGGCGGGATACCTGAAGATAGACAGCAATGGAGACCGGGAGACTGACTTCTCCCTCTGGGACATGGACCCTGAGACGGGCGCCTTCAGGGTAAGGCTGTGCCCCCAGAAGACGGTGCCGCCCCCCGCAGCCGGCCACGGCATTTGTCCGCTCTGCAGTCGCTCTAACCTGCCTGGTCACTTACCTTAAGTAGAGCCCTGGATAAAAGAGCCTCGCTCCTGTCTGGCAGAGCAACGAGGCAATGGCACGATAGAGCCACAGGCATTACCCTTAGGGAACCCTAGGACTGAGGAGAGGGCACCGCCCTGCCCCTGGGAAGTCTGGTGTTTCCCAAGGCTGGGCAGGACCCAGCCCAGCAGGGACAGGCCGAGGGGGGCCGAGGGCTGAGGTAAACGCACGTCGTGGGGGTCTCAGTGCAGTCAGGAACAGGAAGCGACAGGGGCGCAGGCACCAAGGAGCAGATGAAGCAGGGAAGGCTTCCTGGAGGAGGGGCACATGGATTAGACCTGGGAACAGAGCCAAGAACACTGCCTTTCCTTGTTTTCTATGAGCTTCAACCCAGGATTATAAACTCCCTGAGGGCAGGGCTGGGTTCTGTACAGTTTTCTTTCTATGGAGTTTTCTTTTTTTTTTTCTTTCTTTCTTTTTTTTTTTTTTTTTTTTTTTTAAGGAGTTTTCCAGTTTTAACTCTAATGACGGGGTTTAGGTGTGGGGGCTCCCTGTACCCGCTGGCATCAGGGGTTTGGTAAATAGTTGGCAGGAGGTGGAGGCAGGACCGCCCGCCCCCCCCGACGGGAGGCTGCCCCGACTGCGCCGCCTGCCACTCCCGCCCCCCCACCCGTAGGTCGTCCTGAACTACAACGGGACTTCCAAAGAGCTGGCTGCTGTGTCCGGGCGCCGACTGCACTGGCCCCTGGGGTACCCGCCTCCTGACATCCCCAGATGCGGCTTTGAGAATGAGGACCCAGCCTGCAACCAAGGTGCCTGGAGACGCTGCCCCCACATGGAACTTTCCGGGGAGACGCCCTCCTCCTGCGGTCCGTGCACGGTCCCAGTGCGCCGGCTGACAGTTAGAGGGGTCTGACCGGAGCCCCTCTTGCCACCACTTCGGCCCTCTCTTGCAGCCCACTTTTCCACCCTGGAGGTGCTGGCTCTGGTGGGCAGCCTCTCCCTGCTCAGCATCCTCGTCGTCTCCTTCTTCATATACAGGTGAGCCTCAGGGCGGGGGTGGCGAGTGAGAAGCCTGGAGCACCAACGGCAGGGGCCCTGGCAGGCCCCCCAAGGGAAGGGGGACGGGGACAGCAGAGGAAAACGGGAGGTGGGGGAGACAGAGACTTAAAAGCCTTAGGGCCCGGGAGAGAGAGGAGGAGGGAACCGGGCTAGGAGTGGGGGCTGGGGGGTAGGGTCTGAGAAGGTACAGCAGTCGAAGGCTGGCATCGCAGGGGTGTGGGTGGTGGCAGTGGGTTGGCTTGTCAGCCCTTCCTCCTCTAGCAGACCCGATTGGAGCAATGGCTCAGACCCTTTGGGATCGGGTCCCTGCTGACCGCACAGGGACGATAAGCCCCCAGGAAGATAAAAGGGCTCCGGTCCTGCTTTCCTGTCCCCCATCTGCTGCTCAGCAGAGCCGCGGGGCTGCCTCGGCACAGGCAGTGGTCCCAGGGCTGTGAGAAGGGGCTGCGGGCAGAGCACCCCGCCCTGGATCGGGGCTCAGATGGGTTCAGGCGCAGGTTTCACACCCCAGGAAGATGCAGCTGGAGAAGGAACTGGCCTCAGAGCTGTGGCGGGTGCGTTGGGAGGACCTGCAGCCCAGCAGCCTCGAGCGGCACCTTCGGAGCGCGGGCAGCCGACTGACCTTGAGTGGGGTAAGGACACCGGCGGGGGGAAGGGGAGAGGGGCAGTGCCTGAGGGGTAGGAGGAGAGCAGGTGGCAGGGGTCTAGGCCCAGCTCTGCTTTCACTTGTTGTGTGACCTTGGGCAAGTCCTGTTTCCTCTCTGAGCCGCCTTAGAGAATGGTTACACCTACAGAGCCTCCCTCAGAAGGCTCATTCAAAGACTGAAGATAGTGTGTGTGAAACCATATTTAAAAAAAAAAAAAAGTAAATGGGAGGATTTCGTGGCGTGGAACGAGAAGCAGAGGTAAGGGGGTAGAGAAGAGCAGCACTCCGGCCAGCGGGAGGGCGAGCCGGCTGTGGGGCCCGTGGGCTGACTGTCCCTCTGCCCGCGGCCCCCTCAGCGAGGCTCCAATTACGGCTCCCTGTTCACCACCGAGGGCCAGTTCCAAGTCTTCGCCAAGACCGCGTATTATAAGGTGGGCCTGGGGGCTAGGGCAGGGGCGGGACAGAGGGTTGGGCTGCCAGCAGCAGCCGGAGTCCCCAGGGCACAGGGCCACCTCCTCACAGTGACAGTCTCCCCGTTCCCTGCCCAGGGCAACCTCGTGGTTGTGAAACGCGTGAACCGTAAACGCATCGAGCTGACAAGAAAAGTCCTGTTTGAGCTGAAGCATGTAACGTGGGGCAGGGAGCTGGTGGCCCGGGGAAGGGCGCGGGGGGCGGGGGGGGACGCGGGTAGGCTGGCCAGCAACACCGGCTCTGCAGGGGCCTCGGCTTGTCCGTAGTCCGGATGTTGCGGGTGGAAGGAGGGGACCATGGATGAGGAGGGGAGGCGGGCGAGGTCCCGGAGGAGGGTCTTCGAGGGGCCGTACTCGAGGCCTCAGGGGGCACAGGGATTGGGAGGCAGAGGGAGCGGGGAGCAGAGTCTAGGCTAAAGAACATGCTGGAACCACCAGGGGAGTTCCTAGGAGGTCTGCGGAGCACGAATAGGGAATTAGGAAGAGCGAAGGGATCCCGGTGGGGGGGGGGCGCTGGGTGAGTAGCCAGGCCTCCGCGGGCTCCCACCTGCAGATGCGGGACGTGCAGAATGAACACCTGACCCGGTTCGTGGGCGCCTGTACCGACCCCCCCAACATCTGTATCCTCACGGAGTACTGTCCCCGTGGGAGCCTGCAGGTGAGGGGACAAGCGGTGTCGGGGAACCTGGTCTCGCCCAGGCTCTGGCCCTGCCTGGCCCGCAGACCCCGGGCAAGCCTCTCGCTCCCTCCGACCTCCGTTTGCCCATCTGTAAAGTGGGAGTGGCTGTAGGCAGGGGCACTAGAGTCACGCCAAAGCTCTGACCCGGCCCAGGCCCCTGCTCTCTGCACCGCGGGCGTCGGCAGGGCATGGGCCCGACTCTTGCTGCCCGGCAGGACATTCTGGAGAACGAGAGCATCACCCTGGACTGGATGTTCCGGTACTCCCTCACCAACGACATCGTCAAGGTGGGTCCGGAGGAGCCGGCTGTGGAGGGCTGGGGGAGGAGCCCGCCACTCCCAGGCCTGGCCTTGCGTGGACTCGTACCCCAGACCGTGCCTCCCGCATGCCCAGGGGATGCTGTTTCTACACAACGGGTCCATTTGCTCCCACGGGAACCTGAAGTCGTCCAACTGCGTGGTAGACGGACGCTTCGTGCTCAAGATCACCGACTACGGGCTGGAGAGCTTCAGGGACCCAGAGCCAGAGCAAGGACACACCCTCTATGCCAGTGAGCCCAGCCCCGCTCTGCGCCCGGTTGGCGCCCGCCCGCCGCGGGGAGCCGCAAAGCCTGCCGATCCAGCCTCAGCTCGCCCGTCAGCGGAGGGGGAGGCGGACCAGTGGTCTCGGGGCCCCCTCTAGCCCCAGCACCCCAGATCGGTCGCAGCCACGCCCCCTAGCCACATCCTTGGTTCCTTTTAGCTTCGGGGCCCTTGGCCCTGTGACCGCTGACCTCTGACCCACAGAAAAGCTGTGGACAGCCCCCGAGCTCCTGCGCATGTCCTCGCCGCCTGCGCGCGGCTCCCAGGCCGGCGACGTCTACAGCTTCGGCATCATTCTTCAGGAGATCGCCCTGAGGAGCGGTGCCTTCCACCTGGAAGGACTGGACCTGAGCCCCAAAGGTGAGAGGGCCATGCTGTCCCCTACCCGGCCCCCGACCCCTGCCGCAGGCTCGGCTCGCCCCAGCCCTGGCAAGAGGGACCCCCGGAAACGCCGCTGCACCTTCCTCTGGGTCGCTCAGCCACCGCCCGTTGCGCCATTGCTGCCGGTGACCCTGGCACAGACTGGCCCGGGTCCCTGCGGGCTCGCCTGCCCCATACCCCGGTCCTCAGCTGCCCCTCGGCTGCCCCCCGCCCCTCAGCCCCGCTCCCCCCGCCACACAGAGATCGTGGAGCGCGTGATCCGCGGCGAGCAGCCGCCGTTCCGGCCGTCCCCAGCCCTGCAGAGTCACCTGGAGGAGCTGGCGCACCTGATGCAGCGGTGCTGGGCTGAGGACCCGCAGGAGCGGCCGCCCTTCCAGCAGATCCGCCTGACGCTGCGCAAGTTCAACAGGTGCCGGGAGCCCCGCGCCCCCCGCCCCGCCCCCCCCAGCAACCCGCGCTTCAGTCTCGCCCCTGCAGTGAGTGGCCCAGGCGACCCCTTACATGGCCTGCTGCGACCGCCACGGCCTCGCAGGCCCCTTCGCCGCACCCTACGACCCAGCTGTCCCACAGTCCCCCACGGTCCCTCGTTTTCTGTGCAGAGAAGACGGGGCCTCCCGCCTCCGCTGCAGCTTCTGCCCGCCACAGGAGCCCCCACTCCTGCCGCTTCCTGCTCTCCACGCCCCCACCACCCCGTGTGCCCTCCTGGGGCCTAGCGTCCTGCCCCCGTGGCTCGGGGCCTCCAGATACAACACTGACCCCGCGCGCCCTCCCGCGGTTCCCCATCGACCCGGGTCCCTTCAGCGTCCTGTCCCTCCTCGCTGCGTTCACTTGGGCTGAACGAACTCGCCAGGACGCCGGACGCTTCCGGCTTGACCCCCCAGTCCCAGGGATGAGCTAACTTTCCTCCTCCCCTTTGCCCCTGCACCCCTCCCCCGCTGTGCCCGCAATCGGCGCCCCCATCCCGCCTGCCCGCCCGCCCCAGGGAGAACAGCAGCAACATCCTGGACAACTTGCTGTCCCGCATGGAGCAGTACGCCAACAACCTGGAGGAGCTGGTGGAGGAGCGCACCCAGGCCTACCTGGAGGAGAAGGGCAAGGCCGAGGCCCTGCTCTACCAGATCCTGCCCCAGTGAGTGCCCCGGCTGCTGCCGCCCCGCCGCCCCCGGCCCCGCCCCGCCTCACCCTGTGACCCCTGGCCCCTCAGCTCGGTGGCTGAGCAGCTGAAGCGCGGGGAGACCGTCCAGGCCGAAGCCTTCGACAGCGTGACTATCCACTTCAGCGACATCGTGGGGTTCACGGCCCTGTCAGCGGAGAGCACGCCCATGCAGGTGAGTCAGGGTGCAGCCGCAGCCGCAACCACGCAGGTGTGCTGGGCGGGCGTCTCCACCCCGCGGGCCAGTCTCTGGTTCCGCTTTTCCCACCCGCCCAAGCCCAGGCGGGGTCCCTCACCCCCTGCCCCCTTCGGCTCTCTTCCCTTCCAGGTGGTGACCTTGCTCAACGACCTGTACACTTGCTTCGATGCCGTTATAGACAACTTCGACGTGTACAAGGTGAGGATGGGAGAAGGGATGAGAAGGGACGGACAGACAGACAGACTCCGGGACAGAGTCAGCGAGAGGGGCAGGGCAGAATGACATAGAATCCGTAAGGGAGGAGACCAAGGGACACAGGCAGAGGCAGTGTCACGGGGAGGCCCTGGAGCAGGCAGAGAATCCGCGGGTTCGGGGGAGGAGGAACCAGCGGCCGGCGGATGAGGGGACAGAATGACAGCGCACGAGGTGTCCGGGGCAGCCCAGGGAAGAGACGGTGCAGCCCTCTCGCCGCCCCCACAGGTGGAGACGATCGGGGACGCCTACATGGTGGTGTCCGGGCTGCCAGTGCGCAACGGGCGGCTGCACGCGCGCGAGGTGGCCCGCATGGCCCTGGCGCTGCTCGACGCCGTGCGCTCCTTCCGCATCCGCCACCGGCCCCAGGAGCAGCTGCGCTTGCGCATCGGCATCCACACGGGTGAGGCCTAGCGGAAGGCGTGTGGAGCCGGAGCCGGGTCCCAAAGGCTGGAGCGCGGGAGGGAGGCTTCTTCCCACCCGCCTCATCCCCCCTCCCGCCTCTGCAGAGCGCCCCGGCCCCGCCCTGTGGCCACCCTCCGGTCTGCCACCCACCTTCCTTACCACCCTCCCTCCCCTCGCTGACGCGCTTCCCCACCTCCAGGACCCGTGTGCGCCGGCGTGGTGGGGCTGAAGATGCCCCGTTACTGTCTCTTTGGGGACACAGTCAACACGGCCTCAAGGATGGAGTCGAACGGGGAAGGTATGGTGTCCACCCTCTAGATGGGGTGGGGGGACAGGGTAGCTGGAGCCCGAAGCCCCCGAAGCACCTTGTGCCTGTCCCATCCCTGTCACCTCTTAGCCCGGGCTGCCCCCGGCTCCCGCTCCAAGGGCTCGCCAGGCGGATCGCCTTGAATCTAGTCATCAGCTGAGGTCCTAGCTCCATCTTGACAAGCGCTGGACAGGCTGTGCAGGCAGTGTGCACAGCCCCAGCAGCAGTCCCGGCCTCGGGGCCCCTCCCCTCCTCCCGGCTCAGGGCAGCCCACTTGGGGTGAACCTCGGCTCTGCAGCTGCCCCAGCCAGAGTGCCACATGTCCCCGAGCCTCTGCTCCCCTCGTCTGGGACGCGGGAGTAAAACATGTACTCACCAGGGTGACAGGGAAAAGCCGTAAAACATGACGAGCCCGTAACTGCCAGAGGAGGGAGGGAGAGCATCTTCCTGCCCCACAGTCCCTGCTTGCCCTCTCGCATCCCTTAGCCTCCTTTGTCCTCCCTCGTCCTACTCAGCCCTGAAGATCCACCTGTCTTCTGAGACCAAGGCTGTGCTGGAGGAGTTCGGGGGCTTCGAGCTGGAGCTTCGTGGGGATGTGGAAATGAAGGTAGAGAGGGGAGCCCCTGCCTCACCGCCCCGTGGGGGCCCAGAGGGGGTGACCGTCCTCAGCATTTTTCTCAGCGGGCCAACCCCACACACAGCGTTTGGGAAAGTGCATGTGCCGCTCCCCACCCCAGCTTCTCTCTCCCTCCAGGGCAAAGGCAAAGTTCGCACCTACTGGCTCCTGGGGGAGCGGGGGACTAGCACCCGAGGTTGACCCGCCTCCCCTCCTGGCCTTTGACGCCTGCTCTCCCTGAGCCAGAGGTGACGGAGAGGTGCCAGGCCTCAGCCTCGCCTTCAGCAGCCCCCCATTGCCGAAGCATCAGAGAAGTGGTTTGAAAGCTCAGGTGTGCTGACCTCAGTGGAGACACCACCTGTCACCTCGGAAAGGGGACTGGTGTGCGGGGGAACGCAGAGCTCACAGGACTGGACCGAAGCACATGGCCACGTCAAGGGGCACACAGGCAGGCACCACGCCCGCTCTCCGCCCCACGCCCTGCGGGCTGGGCTGGGGTGTGGCTTCCTGGACCCTCCCGCCCCTCCCACGCCCTCCCCCCTCAACCTCGCTACACTGTGACTTTCATGGGGAGGGAGAAGAGCCACCTTGGGGGAATAGGAAAAGGAACTGTAGGTGAATCTAGGGATGAGGGGAGTCCCCATCTGGGTCTAGCCCACAGGCCACGAACCCCCATCAACCATCCCCCCCCCCCGATGTCAGATACAGCACGCAGGGAGGGGGCGGCATGGCATGGGGTGCAGGGGGCAGGAGGGGCGGCATGCAGGCCTGTTTGCTTTGCTTCTCCTGAGAGCGGAGACCATTAAAATCTTGATTCCAGAGACAATGTCTCTTCTTGCGGGAGGAGAGAGGGTTGCCAGAAAACACAGGCCATGTTCCCCACCCTCTACGTCTGATAAGACGAGCTTCTACAGCTTGGAGCGCAGTACCTGAGGAAGGCCGCCCCCCGCTTCGGAGTCTCCCCAGCAGTGCTGACACATGGGTCCCAGGACCCACTTACACCATTAGGAGTTATGGAGGGCCCCAAAGAGCTTTTGTTTTTGTGGATCACATCTATCGATAACATACCATTTTAGAAATTAAAACAAGCCCTGTCAGCTCATTTAAATAACCGTAATAAACCCATTCACGTGTTGGTAACTTTTCACTGCTTTATCAAGAACATTCTTAAGAGAAACTGGCTTTTTTTTTTTTGAACCGCCCCTACGTGGTGATGAGAATCACAGTGACGCATCGGGTGCCATGGCCCGGGTTCGCGCTGCGAGGCCGGCCACTCTGCCCCTCACACCCTGAGGGCAGATGTCAGCACAGTGGAGGCCAGGCGCGTCTCTGCAGGAGCATGACCACCGTTCGGGCCTCGTCCGTCCCCCAAAGGGTCTTGGGGACTCGCTGGGTCTCTGGACCCCGCTTTGAGGACGACTGTGTTACCCAACGCCTGGCGTACTGCATGGAAGGAGGGGGGCTGGACGGAGCGTTCGGCGTCTCCCGTCCAGGGAGGAAGAGTGGGGTGGGGACATGCACATCCCTTTTTTGTCTCATTCGGGATTCGGGGATCATCCATGTGCCCTGCACTCCCGTGCCAGTGCAGACACGTGATCGTTCGCAAAATGACTCTCTAAGGGCCCTCCGGTCCAGCGCTAGCTGCCCACCCCTCCCCCTTCCGGGGCGGGCAGGCAGGAATGCGGATGGGGGAGAGGTGGCTGCAGCTTCGCCTCCCCCGCAGGAGGCCGAGTGCCAGACATTTCTTCAGTGCCATCCATCAAGTGCAGACAGGCCCTCCTCCCACCTCCCCAAGCCTCTCCCTGGGGTCCACCCCAGGGAGACACCAAGGTAGGGTGGGCAGCTCCGAAGCCTGCCCTCCGGGCCCTGCTCCCCAATACACAAGCTGCTGTCTGGGGTGAGGGAAGGGTGAACGGTTCCCCGCTTGCCCAGAGCCCCTTCTTGGTGCTGGTGCGCCCCGCCCAGCCTTTGTGGCCTCTGTCAGGTCTGATTTATTGGGGGAGGGAGCCGCACCATCACGTCCTCTCCTGCCCGGAGAGGATGAGCGGTAGGAGCAGGCCTAACAAGGATGGTTACCCTGGTAACCCCGGTGCCTCAACTTCGTGGTGGGCTTTGGTGGCCCTGGTGAACCCCAGGCCCCAGTCAGTCCTCGCAAAGGTAGCAGGCAGCCCCAGGAGCGAGCGGGTCGGCCCAACAGAACTGCGGGCAGAAACTGGCCGCGCGCCGGGGGCCGGCCTATCTGGAGACGGGGCTCGGGGAGGCGAGGCTGCAAGAGTCGTGGCGCGGGGACGTGGGGACGGGACGGGCGGGAGCTGGGTGGCTGAGGAGCCCCAGCGAGACAATTGCAGGAAACTGCCGGTCAGATCCTTCCGGGCAGCCTGGCTCCGGGGCCCTGGGCGGGGAGGGCCCCGGGCGGGGGCGGGCGGACAGGCCCGAGGACGACGGTTTCGCAGCTCCGGACTTTCACTGGGACCGCGGGGGTTTCCTTCCGGGGGAAGGTCCCCGAACGGAGCCGGGAAGACCTGGGAAAGCCATTACTGAGAGTGGCGGGGTCCGAGGGCGGCTGCAGCGCGCCGTCCTCCACGTCCGGGCGAGGGACCTGCGCCGGGAACCGCCGCCCACACAGCGGGGCGGCCGGGCCTGGCAGAGTCCCCTGCTGTCCGGCCAAGCGCGTCTGAGGGGGGCGGGGGTGGGGGTGGGGGTGCACAGGGATTCCCAGGAGTATGAGAAAAATAATAACAACAGTAATCGTCCGCGTTCAATTGTTGACATACATTATCTCATCAGGGCACGTGACACCCTGGGGAGGGGGGGCAGGGCCCAGCTGAGGTCCAGCTGTAGGTAGGAGGGCCCGCTGCGGACCGGGCCACGCCAGCGAACCCCAGCCCAGCCAGCCCTGCCCGAGGCCGGGGCCTGGAAAAAGACAGAGCTGAGGAGGAAGGCGGCCATCCTCTCCCCGCCTCCTCTTCTCTGCGTCAAAGCGCTCGCTCAGGCCATTTATTCACCGTAGCAGCACATTTAGTAATAAATTTTTAAAAAAATGATTTATACCTTTCGGGACAGATCCGTGGAATCTAATTAGCCGTGGAGGCCAGTCTTGCAGCCTGACTTTTTTTTTTTTTTAATTAAATTGCAGGAGCTGTAAAACTATAAAAATAAATAAATTAACCATTAAGAATACCTAACGCTGTCCAGGGAGGTTTAATCTCATTGGGTTGGAAGGCAAGAAGGGTTACAGGCGATGAAGAGTTAGGATGCTGGTGAGTTTGGTGGCACAGGGAACAGAGGCAAGGGTTCAGGGTTCAAGGCAGGAGGAGGCCACAGGAAAGGGAAGGTGGGGAGCCGGAACCCACTCCGACCCTAGTGCTGACCCCAGGTTGAGTGACGGGTGCAGTGGGAGAAAGCTCCGCCCACCTGGCTCCCAGTCTCACACACTGGATCAGGCAGCCAGTGTTTTTAAGCAACTTCCACGGCGGAGTCCATGGCCAAGTGCATGTTAATCACGGAGACGCCCTGAACGTGAGGCCGCTCTCCCACAGTCACACCCTGCCTTTGGCTGTCCAGTGCGGACTGCACATGGCAAACCTTGGCTGCCGATTCGCCCCGTGGTCAGGTCAGCCTGTCCTGCCCCAGCCCGCCGCGCTGCCAGCAGGCCAGAGCCAGGCCAGAGCACCAGGGAATTCTCCATGTTCAGGACTGGAACAGGGTCAAACCCCTATCAAGTCGTTAACAGGCTAACTCTGGAGACGGCCGGCCTGGATTCAAATCCCAGCTCTGCCCCGCAGAACCCACGTAATCTTGGGCAAATCCCTCAACTTCTCTAAGCCCCAGTTTCCTGCTTTGTAACACGGAGAATGATCAGAAGACCAATTCAAGGGGTGCCTTGAGGATGACCTGAGTTCATCCTTCCTGGTACAGGCCTAGAATGCTGACTGGCGGATATTAAGAACCAGATAAGTGTTTGCTGCTGTTACGAAGAGTCCACATTGTGCAAACTCTCAGCCACGTGTGAGGACTCCCTGCTGTCTGGGGAAGAGCTGGAAGCGAATAGTACACACAATCCGATCAGACACCTCAATGAGAGGTGCTCACAAGCGCTAGAAATCTTAGATGAAAAAGCAGACAGATGGCTATCCAGGGCTGAAATCTTTTTTAAATGTCTGCATTCTTCCGTGTTCTATTGGGAAACTTTCAGAGACTTAGAACTGAGACCATTCGATTTTGACAGGTCGTCATTAGAATATTCTTCCTGAAATGACAATGGAGATAATGGCCATCGTTAGAATTCCTTCTGATGAAATCGTTTTGTGTATGGACCAGAGGGCTCGCCCCTCTGACCGCCATCTAAAGAAGGTGCATCTGCTTTGCTGGGCTTGGAACTGAGTTTTTATAGAAATTCTGAATCTCGGGATGAGCTAAATCCACTTGTGTGACAGTTGAGAGAAGCGAGGGAAGAGGAATTTCAGTGGCTGGGTTGGGGCTTGGGAAACCTCATTTATCTAATACGTCATTTCTTTAAAGGCTGAAGTCTTTATTTTGTTTTCTAGAAATGACACACACTTACACAAAGAGGTTCAGGGAAGACATTAATGTCACCTGAAAGTGTGCCACTGAAGTAGTTATCATTAACATTTGTGATGCACATCTTTTTTAATGTGAATTACATATTGCTTGATGTTGGTGTTTAATGTAAACTCCATTTACTGAAAAGCCAGTTGGCCTTCTCGCCGCTTCCACTGGGCCTGCGACTGCTCTTCTAGCCACACACGAGTCTCCTCTCTCTTCCAGAGATGATGCTTGCCACGCCCCACCCCCCAACATCGGACTCTCAGTCACAGACCAGCTCTAGATTCTTTAGAGATTTATCCGAGATCTGACCCCAAACTCTTTACCATTCCTCCTGGGTTTAGAGATCCTGTGGGTTCACCCTGGTGTGTCAACGTCCCTACAACAGACAGCCTGCCTCCCTGCCTGGAGCAGAATCTGCCCAGGTGCAGTCTGAGAGGACAAAGAGAAGGCAAATGTCACCTCCCCGTGTCTGTCATGCGAGAAGCTGTTATGGAACTTGTGGCCACGTGTACACAGCCCCTCCCTTCATCCTCACAGTTCTCACCTCGCTGCTGTGAATTCGCATCTCTCCAACCTTGGTCTCTGTTAGATTTTAAGGTGAAAAAAATATCTATTTTATTGAAGATTTCATACAAGAGATGGGGAAGAGAAAGGTTATGTCACATAAAGCACACTATTTATTTCTATCTAAAATCCATTAGACAGGTGTGTACCGTCTTTTCCAAGCCTGTGTCCAGCTGGCCCCGAGCCAGGGCAGATCCAGGTGTTGTGGGGCCTGAGGCTTATACAATTCAATGGGTCCTCTTTAAGAATACAAAATCAGGTATGAAATAAATAAATATTTAATTAGAATGTGATAATCGGTTACAACAAATTATACATTTCTAAAAACTGACAAATATCCAAACATGTCAACACCTAGAAAAATAACATTTTCTCACATCTCGCTGATCTGTTCATCCATCAATGGACACAGAAGTTGCTTCCATACCTTGGTTATTGTAAATAGTGCTGCAGTGCGCCTCGGGGTACAGATAGTTTTTCAGGTTAGTGTTTTCATCTGCTTCAGGTAAATGCCCAGCAGCAGAATTGCCAGATCACGTGGTAGTCTGTCTCTCTTTTAAAATAAACTAATTTAATTTTAAAATCAGCAATTACGAAGTTCAAAGATAACATATATAAATATCTCTTGCAGCTGGCCCGTTGTCATCTCTCTGCCCTTTTTAATCATCTTTTTGGTCCTTCCCGGGTTCTTCAGGTGAACAGGAGCACACACAAGTACTTACTATGTCTTCCCCTTCCTGACCCAAAAGGTCGCCTCTTGCTTAGCTCACTTAATAATACATCTTGAACATTTCTCATACCAAATTGCGAAGAGCTTCCTTATTGCTTTTGCAGCTGCATAGTATTCATTTTGTGCATAAACCATAATCTATTAACCGAGTTGATGGACATTTACATTTTCAGTCTCTTGCTGTTGTGATGAATGCTATCATGTTTAATGACATCGCTATACCTAACATGGAATCTCATGTCTATGTCTGTTCCACGCAGGAAACCTGCAGGGTAAACCCCTAGAAGCGGGATTGCTGAGTCAAAGGGCATATGACTTTCTAGTTTTATACCCATTCCGAAGTGCCCCATGCTGGGCTTACCAACCTGCACACCCACCAGCAATACAGGAGGGAGGCTCATTCCCTAAAACTTTGATAACTATTTTCAAACTTTGGGATTATCGTCCACCTGACAGATAAAAAGTGATGTGTCTCAGTTTAGTTTTCTTTGCTCCATTCTTTAAAAATTGAAGCAAAACATACATATAATAAAATGAACAGCCCGACAAATTTTAACATGTATGCCATCATCCAAATAAAGATCTGATTGCTCCCAGCACCTCAGAAGTCTCCTTCACGTCCCTTCCCAATTAGTAGCTCCCCTAACCCTCACCCCTCAGAGCTAACTATTCTTCTACAGACACAGATCACTTTTAGTGTTCTTGAATTTAATGTACATGAAATCACACAATATATACTTAGTGTGTCTGGATTCTTTGTTTTTGAGACTTTTTTTTTTAGAGCAGTTTAAAGTTCCCAGAAAGATTGAGAGGTCTCCCACACACCCTCTGCTCCTACAGGTGCACAGCTTCCCCCGCTACCAACACCCCCCAGAGCAGGACGTTTGTTAACAACCGATGAATCTACAGCGACACGTCATAATCTGCCAAAGTCTGTAGTTCGCATTAAGGTCCATTCTTGGTGTTGTTCATTCTGTGGGTTTGTATAATGCATAACATGTGTCCATCGTTATAAAATCATAGGGAGCATTTTCACTGCTCTAAAAATCCTCTGTGCTCCGCCCATTCATCTTCCCCAACACCCCGCCCCGGCAACCTCTGATCTTTTTGTCTCCACAGTTTTGCCTTTTCCAGATGTTGTGAAGTTGGAATCATGCAGTACGTAGCCTTTTCAGACTGGCTTCTTTCACTCAGTAATATGCACTTAGGTTTCCTCCACGTCTTTTCACGGCTCGACAGCTCAATTCGTTCCAGCGCTATCTGGGTCCCTGCAGTTAACATGTGAGATGAATCCAGTATTGTGAGAGTTGGTTTATGTTTGTTTGTTTTACTGCTATGTCCTATTCCATTGTATGACGATATCTGCAATTCTTTATTTACCCTTTCTATTGTTGATGGGCCTTTGGACTTTGTCTAGGTTTTTTTTAAAGAGGAGTTGAGCAGTTTGAGGTTCAATTGTTTCTAGGTTTTGACTAATAAATAACGCTACTGTGACCGTTCAGTGGACACGTGAACTCACTTCTCTTGGCTGTATACTTAGGGTGGAGTTGATGCGTCACGGCTCGGGGAATTATTTAGCTTTGGTATCTACTGCTCAACACTTCACTAGAGTAATTGGTCTAATTTGCACTCCATCCGGCGAAGTGTGAGAGTTTCAGTCACTACACATGCCCCTCAACACCTGGTCTTGTCAATCTTTTAAACCATAGGTGTGCTAGGAAGTGTTTAGTGGCATTTCATGGGTTTCTTTTGAAATTAAAATTTTTTGATATAATTTCAAGCTTACAGAAATGTTGCAAGAAAAGTACAAAGAACTCTGTACACCCTTCAACCATCTTTACGAATTAACATTTTTACCACATTCTCTCTCATATGTCTATGTATGGCACAAAGGATTGGGGGTTGCGGTCAGGATTTTACCTATACGTATAAATATATATTTACATATAATTTTATATATTTATAAATTGTTATAAAGTTTTAAAGAACGAGTACATTCTCTTACATAATCACTATTAATTTTTCAAAATCGGGAAATTAACTGCTTTCTAATCTACAGCATATATTCAAATTTCAACTTCCAGTTGTCCCAGTAATGTACATTACAGTAAACATCTTTGTTTTCCATTCAGGATCCAGGTCAGGATCACGAGTTGCATTTAGTTGTCACGTGTCTTTGGCTTTTTTTTTCTCTTTTTCACTCTGGCATTTTTAATTTAGAAGATTTCTTAAATCTAAATGACCTTAACATTTCGGACAGGCTAGTTATGTTGTAGAATGTCCTTCAATTTGGGTTTGTTTGATTCTCGCCTGATCATTGTTAGCATGATTTTTGCCAAATGGTGATTTTTTTCAATTGCAGTTTTTTTAAATTATTTTTTACTGTGGTAAAAAACATGTAATGCAAAATTTGTCATTTTAACCATTTTTAAGTGTGTGAGTCACTAGCATTAATTACATTCACAATGTTGTGCAACCATCATTTCCAAAACTTATTCATCACCTCAAACAGAAACTCTGTAACCTTAAAACAATAAACTTCCCTAAGTGTTAACTTGTATCTGTAGTGTTTCCCAGTTTAAAAAGTGAGTTCATACCCATTAATCCATATAATCCTCTCAAAGATGTCTCCATTTTATAGAAAGCATATGGATTTTTTAAAGTAGGTCTTAAAAATTGTGAAATCGGACCTGTCTTTCGAAAGCTATTGATATACACAGATGGGGTACCCGGAAGTAGAAACGAACTCAGGCAATCCAGGCTACTCTGGACTCACAATCGATGGTAACATTCTTCACCGGGTTATGGGGGGAGAGTACATTGTCTTCCGTGACACGGGTCAGTACCAGATACTCAAAACAAAGATGAAGATGGTTCCGTGACTTAGGGAAATTTCGCAAGTCCTAGTGCTGGCACGACTGTGATTTGCAAAAGTGGGTCCGTGCATTTTTTTTGTTGTTGCAAAGTCTGGCTAACTGCACTTGCGTGTGCGATGCACACTTAGCTCTGGGAGCCGGCTCCCTCGGCCTCGCAGGGCGTTTGCTCCGGCACGGCTCAGGGTTCGGGCTCCGCGCCCTCGCCCTGCACTGCCACTTCGCGGGCGGGCTTGGGGTCTCCCTGCGCCACGCAGCGCCCGCTCCCGGGCGGCTGCAGCCGGCCGCGCTCCAGCCCGCGGGCGGGCGGGCGTGCGCCGCGCATGCGCGTCGGCGTGCGCAGGCGCAGCGCCGCCGCTTCCTGCCCGCCTCGCGCCGCCGCCCACCTCCGGCCAGCCGCCCGGCCCGCCCGCCGAGCGCAACGCAGGGATGCCATTGGGCACCCTGGCTGTCCATCAGGCTGGTCCGCCGTCTCCCCCGTACCATTGGCGGCCGGGGAGAAGGCCCGCGGGCCGTCGTCCGCGGCCTCCTCCGAGACTCGGCGCCACCGCGGAGGCCGCTATTGGCGGAGGCCGGGGACCGCGACCGCTCACTTCCGGCGCGGGGCGCCGCGGTCCCTCCCCTCCCCCGCCGTCGCCCTCAGCCTCCCCGGCCCCCGCCCTTCCACCATGGCCGCCCCTGTGTGGTGCAGGGAGACGCTGGTCCTCGGTGCCCCCCTATAGCGCTCACTGCCTCCTCCCCGCCCCGGGGCCGGACCCGAAGGCACCTCGCTCCCCAGCCCTGGGGGCAGCAGCCAGGGAGGTTTCCTGCGCCCTCCTTCGGGGCAGGACTCCTCTTTCGCCCGCCTCCTGAGGCAGTAACTTAGGGTTTTCCCTGCCTCCCTCAGGGTCAGAAGCCAGAAGGGGCTCCCCTCCCCCCCAGGGCCGGCAGCCTCGCCCGTCCCCACTGGGGCGCGGGCCCTCTCCCCAGCATACCCGGGAGCGGACGGCCTTCCTCGGCGCTGCCACCCCAGGGCGGGACCCAGAGGGCCGTCGCCTTCGCCTCCTGCACAGGCGCGGCCTTTGGGGAGGAGGGAGGACCGCGGAGGACAGGGACCCGTCCCCTCCCCTCCCCCACCAGTCCCTGGCGACCAGAGCCCCTCATTTCTAGGACTCCCACCCATCCACTCCCGGGCCTTCTCCCGTCTCCTGGCTGCAGCCATGGAGTTACAGAAGGGGAAGGGGGCAGCAGCAGCAGCTGCTTCGGGAGCGGCGGGAGGTGCAGGAGGAGCGGGAGCAGGAGCCCCAGGCGGGGGGAGGCTGCTACTTTCAACCAGTTTGGATGCCAAGGATGAGTTAGAGGAGGTAGGTGTGGGGGGTGGGAAGGGAGTTAAGAAATTGGGCTGAGGCGGGATCCTGGAGCGGATACGGGGTGGGGGCGGGGGAGGAGGCCTTCAAGTTTTTTCTGAGGCAACACAAACAGTGCTCCAGACTTCCTGCTCCTGAAGGGAGCCGTGTGGGCCAACTTCCTGGACAGGTTGTCATAGCAACAGCAGCCACTAGTATGAAAATGGGTGGGGGGTGCTGATGAGGCTGAGGTGCAGCGTCCAGATCTGCCGAACTTACTTTTGACATTCCTGCCCACGTCCAGGCCACAGCTCTTAATGCTCACCCTGTTTCAGACTTAGGCCCATGGCGAATTGGGCAGGTGTGAGTGTGAGTGCATGTGTGTGCGTGTGTGTGTGTGTGTGTGTGGGTCTGGGGCGCAGATAGGGTCTTGCGCAGGTCCTGGACCCTCCGTTAAGTCGCATGACTTCCCGTAGACACTGTCGGTTGCCAGCGAAGTTAACTGGGCTCTCAGACTGAGCGAAGACTGGAGGAGGAGTGAGTGGTGCTTGCTCAGCACCAAGCACAGCAGTGGGTGACGGGGCGATGGGGACCCAGGGGACTGCCGTTCAGAACCAGGGCGCACGCCCGAAGGAGAGAGTACCCAGATGCAGGCAGGAGGGCGGCGTGAGGCCGTGGAGAGGGCCCGGATGGGGATGTTAGCCGGCGGGAGCGTTGACCCTTCCCTCCCCTTCCCACTTGTCCTCCGGCCCTGTCCCTGACAGCCCAGAGTTGACGGTGCATCTCTTTTCACTGCCACACTCCAAGAGACATTCTTAGGAACGTGACACGCAGAATCAGGGATGTGATTGTCGAACTGTTCAGAAGCCCAAACACATTCTACGGACAGGGACAGGACGAGTAAATTCGCAGGCTGCGGCTCTTCGCTGGCCAGTCCCCTGCTTCTAACTTTGTCACTGCCCTTTATCAGATATCAGAGGGTGGGCAGGCCGAGGGGTGGCATTCGTGCTTTAGATGTGAAAAAGTGTTCAGATCCAAGATGGTGGAACACGTATGCAAAAATGAACGTTGTGAATCAAGAGGTGGCTGGATAGCGACTTTGCGGATTATCCATCAGCAAATGGCCACTCCCAGACCGGCTTCCTATCATGCTTCTCCCTGTAATTCTCTGTGCCTTTAGATAAATCAAAATTTGCTTTCTGCTGTTGTTTTTATCAGCTAAGGTGGATATAATTAGGAACATAAACAATGCTTCTAAAAATAGTGTATTCCCCAAACAGAAATGCCTGGCAGTTTGCATTATCCACTTTTTTAGAAACGGCCACTGTTATTGTCAGTATCTATTGACCCTTTGTTCTAGTGATGAAGCTCTAGAATGAGGAAAGAAAATAGCTGACTGTCTTCGATTCCCTCCTCCAGTTTGGGGCGTGGAGGGGGCAAGACCCCAAGGTCGGAGGAAGATTTGTTTATTTCCTGCCCTGATTGCAGAGGGACCGTCTTGCCTCTGCCCTAACTTGTGCCACTGAGCAGTACAGCATCCTGTTCTTCTGAGCAGTGACGTGTTTGCTAGTAAACGAAGTGATACGGCAAGAGGGACCACGGAAGAGAGGAAGCATTTGTTTTCTTGCTTTTTTGGGCTGTCCGAGAGTGAACTTTGAACTGTTTCCAGGGAGAAGGGGGAGGGAGGGTCTCTGTTTTTTTCTGATATCCTTCTTGGTATAGATGTTTCCCAGCTTGTCTTGGGCTCCCCCTTTCCATCTTTGCCCTTTGTCCTTTGCATTCAAAATTCCCAGCAAGCCTTGCCACTCTGTTTTTAACCCCTTGTGTGTGGGTCCCACCAGACCAGAGTGTCTCTAAGGGCAAGACTTGCTGGCTGACGTCTTCCTCTGTGCCCGCGCACAGAAGTTATCGAAAGCTGATGGCGGCTGACCGGCCCCTGCTCATTCTGGCTTGGGTGTTTTCCAGCACAGGCCACCCTGCTGCCCAGGGACAGACACAGAGGTGGCTTCCTGGCCATCTGTGCGTGCCGTGCACTGTCCGATAGAGTAGGATGGGGAAGACCAAGGCCTGCCTTCCCGAGCTTACCATCTCAAGACCCAGCTCGCGTGCCCCGCAGGAAGGTGAAGCTGGTCGGGGTAGCGGAGAGACGGGGTCGCCGCCGCCGGCGGAAGCGGAAGGCCCGTCGGGGTCTGGAGGCCGCAGCTCGGTCAGGGGCACCCCGGTGGGGACTGCGACGCCGCCACCCAGGGGAGCATGTTGTATCCTTTCTTCTCCTTGGCCGCGTTCCTGTCTTTGAAGAGGGAATTCTTCCTGCCCCTCCCGACCCCAATGTGGGGGTTGAGATAAAAATAGTGCCCGAGGGGGGAGGCCCCGGAACATGGAGCTCATGTCCTGGTCTCAGGAGCCCGTGTGGCTCCCGTGCCGAGGGGTTCCGTCCACTTGGAAGCCAGGCCCAAACAGCCCAGAACCTCTGTGCCGTGGTCGGCCCCGGGGCCGCCTGGGCAGCGGCTCGGCCCTTGTGACTCTCCTCCAGGGAGCGATTGGAGTCTCGTCGTGGGGGTTCCCCAGGGAATGCGCCTCGAGTCGCTGCCTCGCAGCCCCGTCCTCGTTTCACACAGACGTGACCCTTGGGTGTGGGAACCCAGCTTGCCTGGTGACTGCACTGATGGCTCACGTCTTTTTCTGACGGTGGCGGAATGCAGTCCCTCGGGGCCACTCACCACTGCCCTGAAGGACGTGGCATTTGACACGCACTTTGACCAGACTGCGCGTCCAGTGGCCGAGGGAGGGGAGGCAGGTTAGAGGGAAATGACTCCAGTCTGCCGCTTGGGGTACAAGCCGGCAAGCGGGAAGGCCGGGCCCGCGCCCCACGCCACCACCGTGCGGTCATGGAAGCCGTGGGCAGGAGGTCCCCTCAGTCCAGAAGAACTGGTTCAGGAGCTCGGCGCTGGCGGCGCGGTGCGGTGCCGTGCGGAGGGCTCACTGAACAGGCCCGTGTGCCGGCGCCCGCGGCAACTGCCCGTGCGTCTCCCTCTCTACCAAGGGCCGCTGGACACTGGGGACGAGGGGCACCGCTGCCTGACTGGAGGGGATCTGCCTCCTGTGGCCCTCTGAGGGGACGCGGGCCTCCTGTCACCGAGTGGCTGATTAGTGCCCCGTCCTTGATGGGGAGGTGGTTCCTGTGGTGGGGGCGGGGCACTCTCGTCCTTCCGTCACCGTCACCGGGAGGAGAGGGCCCTCGCACGTCTCGTCCCTCGTCCCTCGCTGCGCTCACCCACATGGCCAGATCCTGGGCTCCCGCCGTCTGCGTCCTGAGCTGGGGCTCCCTCTGCGGGAGGCCGCTTTTCTTCGGGACTGGGCAGTGACACACAGCATTGCCCGCGGCCTCCGAGTGGGGCGCAGAATACCCAGGAGGGGCCTGGGGCTCGGTGCAGGGTCTGCCTTACATCACAGTCGCTCTGGGCTGAGTCGCCTGCAGGCCGCGTGGTGCAGGGACCGTCACTCGGGCCTCCTTCCCTCCCTATCCTTTTCTCTGCTAGAATGCAAGCGTTCACAGAGGCTAAGGGGGAGAGGAAGCTTTTCAGGGACCTGACCCATGTCCTCTGGCAGCAGAGGTCAGTGGTCAGGGCTCTTGAAGGCCAAGCCACTGGCCCGAGTGGCCTGGCTGTGGGGGGCGGCCTGGTCTTCGCAGACTGCGGTGCGTGGTGGGCCCCAGCGAGGCCAGCTCACCTGTTATCTCGGTTAGCTCCAGCAGGAGCAGCCTCCTGATGCCGGCTTTATCTCTCTTCAGATAAGAAAACCAGGGTTTGGAGGGGCCTGGAAACTCTCCCAGATGAGCCCGGGGCGCGCTTGTCAGTTTGCTCATAGCTCGCTGCTGCGCCTCTGCTCGTCCAGCAGACGCCTCGCTTTGAGCGGGAAGCAGTGTCTGGGACTCCAGGAGGCTGTGCTGCCGCCTGTCCCGTCCCCCTGCCCTCCGAACCTGCCTCAGCCTGGGCAGGCAGGTCCCCCACCCCCCGCAGAAACAGCCCGGCCCCGGCCCCTGGAGGCTCCTGGCCTTGGCCATATCTTGGGGGTGTGTGTCGGGGTTGGGGGGTGCGGTAAGATCTCAGGAGAGAGAATGCAGCCTGTGGGCACCCCTCCCGTCCCCTTGCTGTGCCTGGGTCACAGGTCTCAGAGCCCGTGGGCGAGGCGGCTCGTGAGGGTCACAGCTCGGCTTTCCTGTGATCTCACAGCTCCGTGTCACAAGTCCTCAGGTGCTGTTGGCGGAGGCCAGGCGCGCAACCTGACCTAATTTGAGGGAGAGGCAGACATGCCGGCCGGTGAAGCTATGATGCCTTCAACCCCGAGTGCTTTGGGCCAATTTGGGGCTGATTTTTGGGGCTGTGGGTGCTCGGGGCTACCCTGTGCCACCTCGCACCCCTGGACAGGGAGGACAGCAAGGAGGAGCATGGCCGTCCTTCGTTCTTAGGCCTCTTCCCAGTGTCCTTGTGTGTCGCTTCCTCGGGAGCTGTGGTAGAACCGGTCCTCAACACGACGTTTTAGGGTGACCTCTGGCGCTGGCGGGGAGTCAGTTTCCTGCCTTTGTCCCTGGTTTCCAGCATGTCAGCACTGGCAGCCGAGAAGTGATTTTCCTTAAGAAGTTTCTGGGTTAATCCTCAAGAGAAGACTCAGGAAGTGCTTAGGCGATAACGGAGGGCCCTGACTTCACATGGGGTGTTTTGACAGTATTTGGTATTCAAAGCGCCTTTGGAGCGGGGGCCCCTGAGAGGCGGCTCCGGGCTGGCTCCCTGGGGGGCGCTCTGCGGCCAGCCCACCCCAGTTTGCCTGCAGACGCCCTGGCGTGTGGTTGGCCTCGGTCCTCCATAGCCCTTTCTTTTCTCGCTCTTAAGTTTGTTTTTGACTCGTTTGGGGAGACGTTTCAAACGTAAAGAAGCCGGAGACCCTGGTCCCTGCTCCAGTGCTCGTCAGCACGTGGCCACCTCGTTCTCTCCCCCGGGGAGCATTCCGAAGCAAATCCAAGGCATCTCATTTCACCCGTAGATTCTTCATACGTCTGAGCCTGCGCGAGGAGGGCCACACGTTGTATTCGGCCGGTGTGTCTCTAATTTTTCGATCACCTTTAAAATAATTTCAAGCTTAGAGAAGAATGATAATACATAGAACTCTCACGCATTCTTCACCCAGGTTCGCCGGTAATTCACATTTGCCACGTTAGCTTTGTAATTTTCCTCTCTCACACGTGTGTGTATCATCTTAACCCTCTGAGAGTAAATCGCAGCCGTGAGGCCACTTTAAACGCTTCAGTGTGTCTTTCCCCAGAACGAGGCTCTCCTGTTACCAGCCGCTGTGCGGTCAAGGTCAGAGCAGCTACATTTGTGCTACTGTTACTAATTCACAGCCTGTCTGCGATCTGGGACCATGCCTTGCGTTGCGTTTTGGTGTTCAGCCTCTAATTCTTTAACCCGAAAGAGATCTTAGTCTATTCTCTCATGACCCGAAAGAGTGTGACAGGCCACTTACATTTTAGACTATATTTCAGCTTGGATCATCTGAAATTTCTTCACATTGAGACTGAGATGATTCATTTTTGACAAGAAAACTGTAGAAGTGCTTCTATGTGTGGGCGTCTCAGTGTGTCCCGTCAGAGGCAGCGTAGGGTCAGGTATCAGCTTGTCTCATTGGGGACAGTAAGTCTGATCGCTCGGTTAAGGTGGCGTCCCCCAGGATTCCCTACAGTTATTATTTTCCCTTGGTAATTAACAAGTATTTCGAACCTACATAAACACCCTCTTTCTTGGGGCAGCCTCACCTCTGGTGTTAGCATCCATTGATGATATCTGCCTCAATTATCACTCCCATCATTCCTTCTGCATTTATTAGTTGGCATTCCACCTTGAGAGATTTCTTCGTATATGTTGTATGTATGAGCCAGGACTCGTTGATTCTTGTT
Organism: Rousettus aegyptiacus; assembly: GCF_014176215.1. Taxonomy (NCBI): domain Eukaryota; kingdom Metazoa; phylum Chordata; class Mammalia; order Chiroptera; family Pteropodidae; genus Rousettus; species Rousettus aegyptiacus. Next base: position 25,991,281 of record NW_023416292.1, on the reverse strand, counting down.
TTGTTCAATGGGTTGTCATTTTAAGTCTCTTTGGATATATGGGCTTCCCCCTCCCTGCTTTTTTCCTTGCAGTTTACATGTTCAAGAAACCAGGTCACCTGTCTTGTTTTCCACATTCTGGACTTTGCTGACTGTATCCCCATGGTGACTTACAAATGGGTAGTTAGGTCTAGAGATAGGATGAGGTTGGAATTTTTTAAAACTTTTTTGGGACCAGAAGTACTTCATAGATAGGTTAGTTGGGGCACGATATACTCTGTTTTAAATTTTTTAATCTATTTTACTGTGTGCAACTTTTTCTCTCTTCTTTTCTTTTTTTAATGGTGTGATGTACTCTTAATTTTCTCTCTCCTCACAGAGGCTGGAAAGATGTATGAGCATCGTGACATCGATGACTACCGGTGTCTCAGAGAGAGAGGCCAACGACGCCCTCAATGCCTACGTGAGCACAGCGCCCCACCCCCGACACCCATCTGCGCTTCTCTGAAACCTCTGGGATACACTCAGCAGGGCGGGAGACTTAAGTAGCTAAAAATAGGGGGCCGAAGCCAAGGACTTCGCTTCCTGATGCCTCTCCCTCTCTCCCTCACTGTGGGCATCCACCACTTAGGGCCTGAGGCGTCTTTCAATAACAACTTTAAAAAATGGCTCAGTTCTATAGTGAGTTTTTTCTTTGCAGCTCCTTCTCACATATTGGATCTTTTACATTTCCTAATCAGTCCGTGAGGGTGACAGGGTTTTAAACAGTACGTGTAAGACTTAGGATAAGGGCATATCATGACTGTTCGGGAGGTGTTACCTCCCGTTAGCGTCATAGCCTCCTGATGTCTTCACCTGACAAACGCCAGAGGGTCAGCAACTCGCCCAGGGTCTTGGCTGGAGGGGGTGTGGCTGGAGGGGGTGCGGCGGGGGAGGGGGTGCGGCGGGGGGGGGGTTTGCATGCTACTCCATCACTGCCCGTTGGCAGCTCCCTGCCCCGAAGGCTGCCAAGGCCTGGCCAAGGACACGGAGGAGTTTTCCATTTTAAACACTTTTTATTTTCTGCCCCTGGCCTACATCAAGCCCTGGAGAAAGGAATAAGGGTCCCTCCACCTCTCCCCTAAAGCAGGGGGCCCGTCACTGTCAGGAGAAGGAAGTCATCGGGTGTCAGAATTGCTGATCCTCCTTCGTGGGTTACGCAGGAGTCCCAAGTTTCTGGGAGAAACTATGTTCCAGAGCTTTCCTCCTGTGAGTGACAAGTAGTTTTTTCCTTTCTCATACCCCAGGTGTGCAAAGGGCCCCCCCAGCACGAAGAAGTCTGCCTGGGCCTGTTTACCCTTGTCCTCACTGAACCTGCCCAAGCCCAGAAGGTAGGACACCCTGCTCGGGACCCACAAGCCCTTCCCAGATGTGATCTGGGGACACAGGGACATAGGGCTCAGCTGGCATAGCCCCAGACCCTTCAGCCAGAGCTGGACACCTCCCCGCTCACTCTGGCTAAAGTTTCTCTGTCTCTAGAGTCTGAAGCTAAAAGGCAAGAAAATGCAGTTGTGAGAGCGAAAAAGCATATAAAGAGTTTCAAATTTTAGATTTGTAAGTCGAGGCTAAAAGAGTGGGATTTAACCTAGAGACTAGAACAGCCGTGAGCAGGTCCCACGGGAGCCCTAGCAGTTGGCGGGTCCTGTCCCTGGCAGTGAGGAGAGCGGGTGACATCGCAGCGAGGAGGATCTGGCTTAGCTCGGTGCTGGGTCGCCGAGGCAGGGACGGTGCAGTGATGAGAGAGCCCTGGGGACCCGGAGTCGGACCTCCGAGGAGCACGGCAGAAAACCCATCTGGCTCCTCCACGAGCGGGGGAGCCCCCTGTGCACGGGGCGCTCTGCATGCGCCTTCCCCGAGGCGGGGGCTGCAGTGAGGCCGCACGGCCCTGCCTCGGGCCTCTCCACGTCTCCCCTTCCAGCAGCCGTGTCCCTGGAGTCTGGGCGTGATGGTTTGGGGGTGTGTCTGCATCTGGCGTTGACCGTGACACCGATAGAGAGGAACGTGGAGTGGGGGGCGGTTAACCTGTTGTTCCTCTCCCGACCGCACCCCCCACCCCGGCCAGGGGAGGGCGGCAGGAACGGACACACTCCGTGCACGGCGTTGTTGGGTCTGTCCAGACGGCATCTCATTTACTTATCCCGAAAGGCCATGTGAGAGGGGCGGCTTCGTCCCCCTCCCCGAAGTGCCCCTAGCTTACCTGTAAGGAGGTCAGAGACATTGTGGTTTGTTCAAGGAAAACCAAAGAAACGTCGTGCCCAGGGACGGGGCAGGCGCCCGTGGGCCCCGGCGCAGCCGCTCGGGGTGACCTCGGGGGACTGGCTGCGAGCACCGCGTGCCGTGTCTGTGCCGCTCTGGTGCCGGCCGGCGCAGGTGGGGGCACGAGCCCTCCCGAGTCCTTGGTTTCACAAGCCACTTCTGGGCTGGGACCGCGTTGGGTTAAATCGGCATTTCATTTTTCATACTGATTTTATTATCATCAAGATCTTGAAAGACAAACGAATGTCTCCAGCGATGATGTTAAACAGTGACGTGACCCCGTCCGGCCCCTGTATTTTAAATAAATTGTTGGCAAAGGTGGGGTGAAGGGGTGGGGGTTATGGTCAGGTTTTCTCTGTGCGGCTTTCCAAAAATACAGGCAACACCTCGTTTGGTCATCTCAGCGCAGTCACCTTGCCAGCGGGTTTTGGTTTCAGGTGGGACCTGAATGCTAGGGTAAGTGAGGAACCGCGGCGTGGGCGACAGGCGTGGGCGACAGGCGTGGCCGGCAGGTGGGGCCACAGGGCTCCGCGATACGAGTGCTTACTGCGTTACGAGGTTGACCATCCAGACATGGCAAGGGGCTGGGGCTCCCTGGCATCTCCGCCCTGACAGCCCGCGGGGGGCGCCGCAGCCCCCGCCTGGGCTCTCGTTGCTGGGTGCCGGCTGCGCCAGGGTTGTGTCCACGTGCTGAACCCCCCACCCGGGAGCCGCCTGGGTGGACGGGCCCCCAGGTCAGGCCTCTGCGGACAGAGCGGGGGGTGATGGGGAAATAGCAGGACTCGGTCTAAGGCAAGTGAGGGGCCGTCGGTGACTCACTCAGAGACCTCGAGCCAGGTCAGAACGCGGTGGGAGAATTCGTGACGTGGCTCCGTGGCGCTTCGATCCTTCTTCCTGAGAGGGCCATGATGTTTGAGAAGCTCACGTCCTGCGGAAGTTCGGTGAGAGCCGCTGGCGAGGACAGACCCGAACGCCTTGCTTTCGGCTTCAGCCGAAGACGCGGGCCGTGCCCTGTAAGGCTCGCCCTGGGGTTAATTCCCGCCCCTGTGATGGGTCGGAGATGAAGTGCCCGCATCCTGCCGGGCGCCGATGGAGCAGCGGGTGGGAGAAGCTGAGTCTCGACCAGGAGGACCTCGCTCTGGGACGGCGTGAGCGGAGGAGCCTTGCGGGCCTGGAGGCGGCTCGGAGTCAGGGCCAGCTGTCCGGGCCGTCGTGGGGCGGGGCGGGAACTAGGGCGGATTGAACGCAGTCAGAGCGGGTCAGGCGTTGGCAGAGAACGGCTTTTGTTCCGTTTGTATCTTCTTGACTGTCCGGGCCTCCTGGCACCTCTTACAAACGTTCACATTCCGCGAGTTTCTTTCTTGCTGCTTGACGTCCGAGCCGCTGGGGGCAGCCCGGCCGAGGGCCGTGGGAGAAGGGGCTCAGGCGCCGGCCTCGGCTCCGCAGGCTCCCGCCGCAGCAGGTGCCCGGAAGGGTCCGGTCTCTCCTCGGGTCAGGGGCGCAGGCCCTGCAGTTCTTTGGTTAGGTTTGTCTGTCTCTGGCCCAACCTAGGTTTTCCTTCTGCCTCCGTGCCCCCCACCCCCCGGTCTGCAGCTCGCACTCTGGGGGACCCGCCAGCCTTCGCTGACACACGTGGCAGTGGTGCCCTGGTCCCCTACCTCTCCCGCGCTCCCTCGCCTGCACCTTGGATCCCCCAGCCCGCCCCCCGACGGGCCAGAGGACGGATCTCGCCTTCAGGCGTGAAGCGCATGGCACTCGGGGGTGTTGCGAAGTGCTGGTGTTTCCATCAGCTCAGGGAGTTTGACTTAGGGACAGCAGAGGCCAGGGAAGCGACAGCAGACCTCTCAGGGGTCCCTGGTCACGCCAGGTCCGAGGGCAGCTGGCCCGAAGAAGCCCGTCTCTCATGGCCTGCTAGGATGAAAGCGTTCAGGTCCGCAGTGGCCTCAGGGCCACCGTCCCCAGCTTAGTCACTCCCTAGGGGTGGGTGGATGAGGGCTGTGCGGACCGGAATCCTGGTTCTTCCTGGCGTCTCTCACGTGACCTGGGTCGAATTATTTTAACCTCTCTGCCTGTTTTTCATCTATAAAAATAGAGATGACAATAAACGGTGCCCACTTCAGAGTGGTCACGTGATTCACACGCGGTAACAGACGAAGTCCGTGCACAGTGACAACACCCGTTAGCGGTGACAGTTGCCAGGACGGTTGATGCCACCCCCGTGCTAGTGTCCGAGGTCGTGGGATGCTGCCCGCCTAACGCCGCCCTTCGTGCGGAAACCCTGGCAGCGCGGAACTCAGCAGGCTGCGGAGGTCGCTAATGAGGCCCCCGAGGTGGCGCTCCAGGGGGCCGGGCGGTGGGTGCGGGGGAGCAAGCCGTCAGGCAGCCCGCAGCCCTCCCGCCCTCCCGGGTGGGTACGCGTAAGGACCCCCGCTCCTTCAGTGATCGGCGGCAGCAAGGGGCACGGCCCAGACAGGAGAAGGGAGACGTCCAGTTCAGGAAGTCCTGCGTGGTTCTGCCCTTCCTTTCCGGGGCCCGGGCCCCCCGGCCTCTTCCCCTGATGCCCCCAGCTCTTTGCTTCATCCGGCTGGTTCGGCACAGGCTGGAAAACTGCTCTGGGACCCTTTCCAGCCCGTTCAACGAAACCCGCTCCATGGTGACTTTTTACTGGAGGAAAAGCAGATGGCCTCCGCCTGGCTCTGCTCAGCTGGGGGCATCGAACAGCGTGGCCCTTCCTGAGAAGGGAGGAAGGGCAACAGGGGGCCTTCCTTAGCAGGCCTTTCTGCCTTGCCAGAGACGGCCTCCGTCCCCACCCCCATGTGGCAGACGCGGGGCGGGTTTGGGGTGCAGGGGCCCGTGGAAGGCCGGCGTCCAGAGCGGAGTCTCCCGTCGCTGCTCGCATGCCGTTGGTGGTGGTCACGCCGCCGAGGCGGGGGCCCCGTGGGGGGCGGGGGCCTCCCCCCAGCTGCCCGTACTCACGAGCCTCTCCCTCGCAGTGTTACCGAGACTTGGCTCTGGTGAGTCGCGACGGCATGAATATCGTCCTGAATAAGATCAACCAGATACTGATGGAGAAGTATTTGAAGTTGCAGGACACCTGTCGCACTCAGGTAAGGCCCACTCAGAAACACAGCAGAGGATGGGTCCTCCCCTGCGGGGCGGGGGGGAGGGCTCGGGGTGACGCGCCCTGCCCCGTGCGCCCAGCGGGTACGGGGGTGGGCGAGCCCGTTTCCAGGGTCCACAGGCCCTGCTCCTCACCTCTCTTCCTCTCTCCTGCAGTTGGTGTGGTTGGTACGGGAGCTGGTGAAGGGTGGGGTCCTCGGCGCCGATGGCGTTTGCATGACATTCATGAAGCAGATTGCCGGTGAGTCTCACTGCGAGGCTGATGGCGAGCAGAAGGGGGAGGGGAGCGGCCCGGAGCAGGCCGCGGCCGAGGACGGGTGCCCGCACACTCGGCTCCCGCTCGCTCGCACTCTTGACGCCAGCGTCTTCGGGCCACGTGCTTTAGGAGGGGATGCTACAATCACAGGGTCGTGCCTCATTTTCCTTCCTGCCATAGAATAGTTGGCCTGCTCTAGCCAGTCCTCACTCTGGGGTCTCATGGCGTATTGGCTCAGGAAGGATCTGGAAGGAATGGGGAGAGAAGTGAGGGCAAGTAATTTGTTCCCATCACGTTATGCTTTCCGAAATCCAGACGTCTTCCCTGGCTCCACCCCCTCATTCTGAGCACTTGCTCCCTAATAATGACATCTGATTAGGGGCAGTTTGAGGGACGAACTCAGTCCTAGAACAGACCCTGACATTTAGGGTTTATCATCTTGGCATCAGTGACATCTGCCTGAGCCACTGAATATCCAAGAGGCCTGGCCATGCTCCTCTCCCATCGCATGTGTTTAAGAACCACCCTCCCTCTCACGCTGCCCGCTGGTTCTTTGCTTCATCTTTGGGGTTTTCCGTCGGGGCTCCCGTGTCGATGTGCATCAGCCTCCATCTGTGCGCTCCGTGACCGTGCGAACACTGAGTTTTTGAGTTCGACCTGGAGCAGGATGCAGCGTTGTGCTGGGTGTCTCCGTCCTCTCTGCCGGCACCTTCTTCCCCGTTTGGCAACCCCAGTCCCCACTTCTGATCCCGAGACTTCGGCCTGTCATTGCTGCATGTCAGCTCTGCCCCGGGACGTTCAGCGGCAAGCACTGAAGACCGCGACGGCGGGAAAAAAACCCTTGGCCTGTCCCAGGGTTTGGGACATCCCAGTGCCGGGCGGCCATGGTGACCAGCCACCTGCACCTCTCAGGCCCCGTCTGGGATCTCACCTTTTCTTTCCAGGCGGGCGCTTTTCCTGTCTCATTCCCAGACGTGCCTGTTTGAAGGTCAAAGTATCCCCACTCCAACCCCTGGTCTGTAGAAAAGCTGCAGCTCTGGTTTCTGGAAAAATCCAGAACCTTCCTTTCCCTTCTCTCTGGAGGCCAAGGGGAAGACTTTACAGCCTGACAGAACGAAAGGCAGTCTTTCCAGCCCTCAGACCGTCAGTGCCAGGCGGCGGTTTGGGACGGCCCAGGGGGACAGTGGAGAGATGGGCTGGGTCACGTGAGTCACTGAGTAGAGCCCTTTTGAGTCTCGGTTCTCTTGCCCTCTGGTCAGGTGGGGATGTCACGGCAAAGAACATCTGGCTGGCGGAGAGTGTTCTGGACGTCCTGACGGAGCAGCGGTAGGGTCGGTCCCGGGGGGGCGGGCAGTGTGGGAGCCGGGCGGGGGGCGTGGGAAGGCTGGCAGGCAGCCCGGCACCTGGTTGGAGAGGCCGAGGCGGGCCCGAGAGGCAGGTGTGTCGGTGACAAGTGCAGGAGCTGATGCCGTGTGGCGGAGGGTGATGGGGGAAGGAAGGTCTTCGTGAAAAGGCTCAGGGCCCAGGAAAAACCAGGTCCATCTGATAAGGGTTTATTTTTGACCCAGACCTCCTTGGAATGTTTATCTTTCGAGGGAGGTAGGGAGCATGAGCTCAGCAGAGCGGGGCCAGCCAAGTGCCCAGGCCTGGCAGGTGCCCCTTTCCTCCCTTCCAGGCCTTTCCATCCCTACCCCCCTGTTGTGAGGGGGGGGGTGAGGGGGGGGATTCCAGACCTGCCCAGGGTTTGCAGATCCAGCTTGGAGGCAAGTGGGGGAGGGCCTAGGGGGCCATGCTGGGTGTTCCCGCTGATTTAGCCCTTCCCGTCAAAGTGAAGGCCCAGAGAGAGCTTGAGCTGTCTCACATCGGAACCAGTTGGGAGCTGAGGCTTTCCTCTTGGTCCCGTGGCCTCATTCTCCTGTTGCTGGATTTCAGAGTCCGTTTCAGGCCGAGGGCACCGTAACAATCATAACAGTCGAATGACTGAGGGGGCTAACAGTGCGCATGATCCCCGCGGCCCTTCCCCGCTTGGTCACACGTGCGTGCTGGGCACCGTGCTGGGCGCCGTGCTGGGCGCCGGGCGGCCCGGGCCTCGCCGGGTCTGCCGCGCAGCGCCACCTAGCGTCCGGGGCGGAGCCTGCGGCGGGGTCGGCCGGGGCGGTCCTTCCTGGCGCAGCAGCGCTGGGCCGTCCGCTGTCCCTGGCCAGAGGGCCTCCCTTTCCTCCCCCTCTCCTCGCCACCCCATCCCAGGGTGCAGGGCCAGCGACCTTCCTAAATAGTAGCTTTTCTCACTTTGTTCCTGGGGCCGGACACCTCCCGTTCCACACCTGAAAGCTGAGCTCCCCCATCCGGGTGGTCAGTGCCGCTGGCCCGGAACCGCCTCTCCTCCTGCCCTCCGGGCCCTCACGCTTCGGTGCTGGCGGGCCCCTGGACGTGTGAAGCTGTCCTCTTGCACACCCCTCATCCCTCCCTCCCTCCCAAGTGCTTCCAGGGCTGTGGAATCAAAGGTAGCCGGCAGGGGAGGGGACCTTCGCAGTGTCCTTGGCTGCCGCCTCCATTCCGTGAAAGGAAAGGTCAGCGTCTCTCAATTAGGTGGCTGAGCACTTTTCCGGAACCAGGATGTTGCTCAGCTGGATTAATTAAAACTCCCCGGCTTCTTCCCCTGGCCCCCTCCTTCTAGCAGGGGTGGGGGAGCCAAAGCCATTACAAGCTGCTTGCCTTGAGGCGACGGCTCCCCAGTTTTGGCACTTAGAGACCGCGTTGGAAGTTTTGGACTCTCCCCCCTGCGTCCCCTTCTTTTAAAGCTTCAAGGTGCACAAGCCCATCACCCCCTTTCCCCCAGGGAAGTTCTGCAGCTCCCGGGAAAATGGGCTTTGCCATCCAAAATCCTGTCCTTCTCAGATTGTGATTTAGGGCAGGTGACTCAGCGTCTGGGAGTGGGAGCAGTGGCTAGACAGCTGGGGAGGGTTGGTGGCCTGGCCGGCTGCTCGCGACGGGCATGATGGAGGGGCCGACGTGCTGCTCCGAGACCTCCAGGGCTCGCGCAGGGTCCCGGTGGCCCCCAGGCGTCCTCACACCACACCGCGAGAGCTGCCGGCTTAGGGACGCTGCACACCTTTCCCCCAGTCTGAGCCGGGTGGACGTTACGGCCCACGTCTGTCCCTGGCACCTCGCGCAGTGCTCGGCCCGTGCGAGGTGCCCCGTCAGTGTTTGAGTGGAGGAGCCAATGCAAAACCATCTTGCTGGACGCTAAGGCGTTGTGCGGTAAAGAGGAGCCGCTTTCATCCGGCGGTTATCCTCCTTGGGCACCTGGGCGAGCAGCAGGAAGTCGTCCCCGCCGTAGCCAGGCGACAGCTCTCGGCAGGCAGTGACAGTGCGAGTGAGAGGTCAGGGAACCAAAGACCCGACCCCCAGGCCAGTCCCCGGCATTTCTCAGGCCCCGGAGCTGGGGGCGGGGGCGGCGGCGGGCGGTGTAGACGGCAGGGCCATGTCCCCGCAGGGAGTGGGTGCTGAAGAGCAGCCTCCTGGTGGCCATGGCCGTGTACACGTACCTGCGCCTCATCGTCGACCACCACGGGACCGCCCAGCTGCAGGCCCTGCGGCAGAAGGAGGTGGGCTTCTGCACCGCCCTGCTGCGGGAGCGGGTGAGCGAACACGGCGGGGGGCTGGCACCGGGACGGGGTACCCCGGGCTCCGTGTGGAGACGGGGTTGGCTCAGGGCCGCGTGTGCCTCCACCGCTCTGAGGTGCACGAGGCGGGAGGGCGGCAGTCGGCGAGGGACAGCCATGCTTCCCGGAGGTGCCGCCCGTCCCTCGGCGTCCGGGGGCTTTCCCGGTCAGCTTCGCGGACACCTGCAACGCCGCAGACGCGGGCTGCCCTTGGGCGCCCACCATGGTCGAGCGGGATTGTGACGTGTCCACTCTCAGGTCTCGTGCGCGGAGACCCCAGGCCTGTGCTCTCTAGTGAGGAGCCACTGGCCACATGTGGCAATTTAAATTGAATTAATCAAAATTAGATAAAAATTTAGCCTCTGAGCTCAATTAGCCACATTTTCCGTGCGAGTTAGGCACACGTGGCTAATGTGCCGTTCCGGACAGCAGGCTCAGACCAGGCCCGTCACCACGGGGTGGTTTTAGACCCGGTGAGCCTGGGGTGCGGCGTCGGGGCCACTTTGCCAATCCTGCCCAGACCGGGGTCGAGACAGTTCCCAGAGGAAAGGGCAGGAGAGTGGCGTGAGGCCAGCAGGGCCTCAGCAGCTTCCGGCAGCCCCCCCCCCCCGACGCCCCGCCCTCTCCCCGTCAGCCAGGAGCCGAGGCCTTGGTTCCAGGAGAGACCGTGCCCCTCGTCCGGCCCTCTCCCCTCCCTGCAGCAGGTAAACAGTCGCGTTTCCCTCCTCTTTCCTGTCCACCCCTCCCGTCCGTCCAGTTCATGGAGTGTTTGATGATTGGCCGGGACCTCGTCAGGCTCCTCCAGAACGTTGCCAGGATACCAGAATTTGAACTGCTTTGGAAAGATATTATCCATAACCCACAAGCCTTGAGTCCTCAGTTCACAGGTAAGTAAAGGCCGACATCCTGTCCTCAGGGTGGGAGGTCAGTGCACACGGGCCACTTGAACCAAGAGGCAGAAGTTGGCGGGTAGGAGAGGCTTGGCGGTCAGATGTAGGAAGCCCGGGGCCGGGCGGGCTCTGCCCGCTACAGCTGGACGTGGTTCCCAGACCGGCCCTCCTCGGCAGGCTCCAGCCTCACCCTACTGCCTGCTCCTAAGGAGACGCGAGGCAGAGATGGGACTGTCCTCCCCTCCTCCGCTGGCAGCCATTGGGCTCAGGAGGTGAGCTGATGACCAGTTCCCAGCTTCACTGAGTCCAGCAGGGGAGTCAGAGGTCAGCTCGTGAGACTGAGTCAGCAGAGGGGCCGGAGCGAGTCCTGTAAGAGATGGCTCCTCCCGGGTGTGTCCCGCCTCTGGGCTCCAAAGGTCCAGCCTGCCGGAGTCTTCTGCGGGGGAGGGAAGCGGCCCCGTGTGCCTCCCTGACGGGGCCCTTCCATGTCCCTCTCCTCCCCCTGGGGTCCTGCCTGTGGTCCAGACGGTAACTGCAGCTTCGCATCCCCACGCCACCTCCACAACGCACATGTGTGCGCATGTGCACACGTGTGTGTGCGCGTGTGCATGCGCGCACAACACGAAAGCAGTCGTCCAGGGCCTGGGAGGTCAGGGAGCGAGAGAGGAAGTCCCGGTTTGCCCCGCAGGCTCTTAAGTTGGGCATGTGCTGAGTCGTGTCGAGTGCTGTGAGCCAGGCACACGTGGACTCTTAATCCTCAGTCATCCCTGTAAGGCAGACGTTTACTTTCCATATTTACAAATAAAGGAAATGAGGGTGGAGGAGATTGAGCAGTTGGCCCCAGGCCACACAGCTGGCCAGGGTCGGAGGCAGGGTCCGCGTCTGGGTCTGTGTGACTCCGGAGCGCATGCCGATGCCTCACCAGCGGTGACGGGATGTCCAGGTGCAGGGAGGGAGACTGGGGACTCCCACGTTTCCCCCCCACCGTCCCCACGTGTCGCCAGCTGGAGCGATGTGAGTGGGGGCTCCAGGTGGCCAGCGGGAGAGACCCCGTCTGGGTCCCGGGGTCGGCGGGTGGCTGGAGCAGAGCGCGCGGTGCTGGGCAGACCCTCCCTGGCACCTGCGCTCACCTGTCTTGGTGTTGCCTTGGGATTTCCCCACGAACAAGGCCACTGGCCGTCAGTACCTGGCCCGGGTTCGCCACCTGCCTGCGTCCGTCCCGGTCCTCAGGCTTCTTCCTTCTCTCCCCTGCCCGCCCGGTCCAGGGATCCTGCAGCTGCTTCAGTCAAGGACATCCCGGAAGTTTCTGGCGTGTCGTCTAACCCCGGACATGGAGACCAAGCTCCTCTTCATGACCTCCCGGGTGAGCTCGCCTGTGCCGGCGGGCGGGGGGCTGCACGCACTATCTGGGGGGTGAGCTCGCCTGGTGCCGGCCGGACTGCCTCCAGCGATCGGTCGGGCACTATCGAGTGCTGACCAGTAGAGTCCTGGTCAGGTGCTGCCCTCAACCTACCTGGCACTGGGCACGGTGCTGAGAGCTAGGGAACATCGTATGTCAATTGCAAGTGAAAAGTCGAAAAATTATTTTTAAAAAAACAACTAGGGATACAGTGTTAACTAAGAAAGACAGTTCCAGTACTCGCGAGGCTTCTGGCCCGAGTAAAGCCGTCACTAAACCAGTAACTGTGTCAACAATGTGACTGACAAGTGTGAAACGTGCCGCAGAAGGCCAGAGCGAGGTGTGCACTCTGGGAAGCCCACTGCCCCTCCGCAGGGACCGCGAGCTCTTGGGGAGAGACCGCCGGCCTTCTGGTTCCCAGGCGCAGCCGACGGCAGAAATGCGTGGGGAGCGCGTGTAACGTGCCCCTTCCTAGATGCCTCTGTCCCCGACAGTCAGACCGAGGAGTCTGTTTTGGACAGAGTCGCCGGGCACCTGTGCGGCCCGCCTGGCGTTCGGGGCACCGCCGCTGCAGCCAGCTCGCGCCCCCCACGTCGTCCAGCAGACGCCCCGGGTCTGCGCCGTCCTGCGTGGTGGCCGCCCGCCGTGTGTTGCGATTCAGATAGTTAAAACTCAGTAAAATGAAAACTTCAGCACCTTGGCGTCAGTAGCTACGTTTGCAGAAAGCTATATTGGACAGCGGGGTCTAGATGTTTTCGGTTTTTTTTTTTAACTCTACTTTCTGTTTGGGTTGAATTTGGGGACTGGGTGTCGCCGCTCACCCAGTCTGTCGGGGGAAGGCCTTGCCACGGGGGGCTGGCGGGTCCACGAACCTTGGACAGTGACCCCGTGAGGTCACTTAGTGTTGGAAAGCCAGTCAGTGCCGGGTGGTGAACAGGCTCAGCTCCTGTTCCCAGGTCGCTGTTCACAGGTAGCTCAAGGGAAGAGGAGATGCTGCTGGCGCCTGGAACCGGCAGCCCGTGCAGGGGCCGGGGCCAGGCGCGGCCCGCAGCGGCATCGGGTCGGCGGCCGGAACACATGCGCCTCTGGCACGTGGCTTTCAGGGTTCTTTGACATCTAGGACCATTTCAGGCAGGAGGTCTTCCCAGAGGAGGGCGGCCTGAGACACAGTGCGCGTGAACCAGTGCGTCGTGGGGAGCAGCCGAGGTCTGGGCCCCGCCTGGCGGTGGGCGGTGCTCATCGTCCCCTGCCCAGGGACCCCAGCCTCCCCAACGAGTTTCTCTTTGCAATGTCCCTGTCCCCCAGGTGCGCTTTGGTCAACAGAAGCGATACCAGGACTGGTTCCAGCGCCAGTACCTGTCCACCCCAGACAGCCAGTCTCTGCGCTGTGACCTCATTCGCTACATCTGTGGGGTCGTCCACCCCTCTAACGAGGTGCTCAGTTCGGATGTCCTGCCCCGATGGGCCATCATTGGCTGGCTGCTGACGACGTGCACGGTGAGCGGCCGGGCCACGGAGCGGAGGCCGAGGGCGGCCGAGGGTCCCCCGCCCTCCTGCTCCCGTGTCCCTCGGCCCCGGAGGGCCCCCTCTCGCTCACTGCCTGCTGGCCTCTCGGCCTTTACCCCACCTCTTCTAGAAATTTCTGTCCCTAGAAATTTCTCATGCACCTTTCTTCCTGTCTGGGGCCGGGGTGGACGGGCTCGCCCGCGCTCCGCCCGCTAGTCCCCAAGCCCGGGTGGGGGGTCTGTCCGCCAGAAGCCACACACAGCCTTTTGCCTGAACTGTCCCTTCTCAGGTCCAGGCCTGTGCTCCCCAGCTCCTGACGCCCAGCAGCATCCCCCGCCCCGCTCCTGCCCCCCCGGCCCCCCCCCGTGCTGGGGTGGGGGCTGTCTGTTCTCTGGCATCTAGTTGCCCTCTGACCTCTCGTGAAAAGGCTCCCCCTCCCCCATCAGGCAGGCCTTTGGAATGTGCTGACTCAGATACAACAGGGCTCCTCCTGGGGTCTCTCCTCTAGGAATGTCGCTGGGGAGCCCAGCAAAGGCTCAGATGAGTGCCTCTCAGCGCAGGGGTGACCAGGGACCCCCAGGCCTCGGCATCCCCCCCCTTATAGGACCAGGGTGTGTTTAGGGTGTGTGAGAACCCAGGCCGAGACCACAGGGGACTCATACTCGTATACAGACTCGGGTGCCCCGCACCTTGCACCCCTGTGGGGCTCCCACCCCATCTCCCTTGGACCTGCATTTTATGGATGGCGGGTCTGGCCTGGGGGCCTGCCTCGGGCTAACAAAGGGGAGCTGGCCGGGAAACCAGCCTCACCCCGCCCTCTCTCCCAGTCAAACGTCGCTGCCTCCAACGCCAAGCTGGCCCTGTTTTACGACTGGCTGTTCTTCAGCCCAGATAAGGACAGCATCATGAACATAGGTGCGTGGCTGCCACCGGCCAGCGCCGCCCGCCCCGCCCCGCCCGCTGCCGGCCTCGCCGAGGCCTGTCCCGAACCGCAGGGCCGCGTGGAGTGGGCGCGGCCGGAGCAGTTCTGCGGTCCCCCAGGGGGCTCCCCGGGCGGAGCAGGGAGGTCGCTGGGGGGGCCACACGACCCTCGCCCCTTGTCCCTGCTGCCTGGGCTTGGATCAGGGGCGGTGTCTGCAGTGGAAAAGGCGGCCTCATCCTGCCTCTCTTCCGCGTGCCAGGGACAAGGGCGGACGAGGACTACCAGCCTTTTTGGGGGTCGCCTCCTTTGGGGTCTGCCCAGTGGGAATGGGGGGCTGTGGGGCTGGGCGCCGGTTCTGAAGCGGCCCTCCCGGTGCTCGTCCACAGAGCCAGCCATCCTGGTCATGCACCACTCCATGAAGCCCCACCCGGCCATCACCGCCACGCTCCTGGACTTCATGTGCCGCGTACGTGCCGCCCCCCGCGCCCCCTGCGCCCGGCTGCCCGGGGCCGGGCGCGTGCCCCCTGGGCGCGTGCCCCCTGGACCTCCGGGCTGTGAAGGGGCCTCCCCTGCCCTCGACCAGGCCAGGCGTCTCCCCTCGCTGCCCCGCCGTGTCCGCGTCTCTGCGGGGCTCCTCTGCCGCCCGCCTCCCGGTGGAGCAGCAGGTCCCTGGTTCAGCAGCCCGGAGCGAGCAGGGACGTCCAGTCCTTCCCGTGGTTGAATCGCTGGGCCCCCTGGGTGGGGCTGCGCTCACTGTCCTGCCCGCCTTCCCTTCCAGATCATTCCCAACTTCTACCCGCCGCTGGAGGGCCACGTGCGGCAGGGCGTCTTCTCCTCCCTGAACCACATCGTGGAGAAGCGGGTCCTGGCGTAAGGATCCCCGCGTCTGGGGCGGGGCGGGGCCCAGTTTTACTGGTCGGGCTCGGAGTGAGGGGCTCTGCAGCTGACCTTTGTTCGCACTCCCGCAGGCACCTGGCGCCCCTGTTCGACAACCCCAAGTTGGACAAGGAGCTGCGGGCCATGCTGAGGGAGAAGTTTCCGGAGTTCTGCGGCTCGCCCAGCCCGCCCGTGGGAGGTGCGGGCCCCACCGCTCGGTCACCGGGTCCAGAGGGCTGGAGGCTCGGGCGCGGGCAGGGTGGGGGTGCCGCCCCCCACTGCCCTCCGCCCCGGGCTCCCATCCCCGCCGCCCTCGGCTCGGCTCGATCATCATCCTTGCCGCTCCCTGTCCGCCCCTCTGGCGCCTGCTGCCTCCACTCCTGCTTCTCCGGTTCACCTGCCCTCAGCAGGGAGAGGTGTCCGTGGGACGTGTTCAGGTCACCTTGACTCTGCACCTGTCCTGCTCCCAGTGCCGGACACTCATTCGCTCCGACGTCCCCGCTCGGTTTTACATTGAGGCGCACTCGGGCCTGCCCTCGGCCTTAGCTGCCCTGCAGCCGAGCGGGAGGAGTCACGGCCAGTGCTGTTTTGTTCCCGCTGCGTCGCCCCCTGAGTCCTGAGGGACCGGGAGGGCAGGGCTTGGTCCCTCCGGGGTCCGAGCTCCGCTCGGGCCGGGACTCCTTCCTCTGTTGCTTGTCCGCCAGCCTCCTCTCCTCTAAGCGTGGGGCGTGATCGAGGACATGGGGGGCCATCAAACGCCTTGTCTCTCTTCACTCCCAAGTCAAAATCGAGGAGCCAGTTTCCATGGAGATGGACAACCACATGTCAGACAAGGATGAGAGTTGCTATGACAACGCGGAGGCGGCCTTCAGTGACGATGAGGAGGATCTCAACAGCAAAGGTGAGGCTCGCAGCCAGGGCTGTCCGGGGTGCGTCAGCCTGGGCCCCGCTGGCAGGAGCGGCTTTTCGGTGGCCCCTCCGGGTGGGTTTCGTCGACGGGTGCTGGGTGTGACGCCAGGGTGCAGAGCCCTGCCCTGGGCACCGAAGCAGGGAAGGGGGCGTGGCCCTGGCCTCGAGTCCTCGGCTGGACGGGCACAAGTCTGGGAGGCGCCGCAGGCAGGCACGCGGCCCCGAGCGTGCCCATGAGGAGGGGCAGGCTGCTCGGGAGCTATCTCTGTCACCGTCCGGGCAGAGTGACTTCTTTCCTAAACCACCCCCTTCAGGAAAGAAGAGAGAGTTTCGCTTCCATCCTATCAAGGAGACGGTTGTGGAGGAGCCAGTCGACATCACCCCGTACCTCGACCAGCTGGATGAGTCCCTCAGGGACAAAGTCCTCCAGCTGCAGAAGGGCAGGTGGGCACAGCCCGTGTGCCTGGCCCGGGGGGTCCAGCCCCGAGCTCTGCCTGGTGCTTAGGGGGGCAGCAGGGTGGCAGGGTGGTGGGCTGGGAGGGCACGTACTGGGTGCACGGAGAGGGAGCTGGAGCTGCGTGAGATGCCTTCTGCAGTTTAGGGGGCTTGGGCTGGGGGTGGGGCGGCCTCGCTCCCCAGCACCCCAGTTCTCACTCTGTGAGTTCTGAGGGGAGGGGCTTCTGCGAGCCGAAGCAGCATGGTGGGGACGTCCCTTCTCCGTGCGGCTGAGCCCAGGGAGCAGCACACTGTGCGCCGAGCCCCCCGCCAGCCCCCAGGGCCGTGCTCGTGCACGCTCGCCCGGCTCTGTCCTGCCTCTGCTGCCACCTGCGGCCCTGACGGTTCCTCTCGCTTCTGCGTTTCAGTGACACAGAGGCCCAGTGCGAGGTCATGCAGGAGATTGTGGACCAGGTCCTGGAGGTGAGGGGAGCCCACCGCCTCGGGGGGGAGCAGCCCAGGCCGCCGACTCCCCTGTCCCCCAGCCTGATGCGGGCCCTCTGGCGGAGGAGGGGCTGGCTGATCGGAGGTGGGAGCTGACACGTCCAGAGGCTCCGGGTGCTGGGGCAGCGAGGCTGGGGTCCGATGGCCTCCCCCCCACCTTGTCTCACCACCCAGGAAGACTTCGACTCGGAGCAGCTGTCCGTGCTCGCATCGTGCCTGCAGGAGCTCTTCAAGGCCCACTTCCGGGGGGAGGTGCTGCCGGAGGAGGTCACGGAGGAGTAAGGTCCCCACCCACAGCCCCACACCCCCGGCCCCCACCTCAGGGAGCCAGAGCACTCTCTCAGGGCCGTTTGCTGCGGGTTTGAGAAAGACGCTATCGCTGGCTTTAGTTCTCACCAGCGCCGTGAGAATCGTTTAAGCGAGGATTCCCTTTGCCCGTGGGACACCGAGCACCCTGGGGCAGGGACCGGCACCACACCCGTGTGCCCGTCCTTCACCCTGCAGCCTGGTCAGACCCTTGCCTGGACCCTCCCTGAGGGGCAGGAATCTCCCCTTAAATGATGTTGACAGTCCAGGTGTGGCTCCCTGCTGGGGAGCTGTTTCCTCTGTGGGCCCAGCCCGCCTGGACTCTCATAGCTCCCCTCTGTCCTGCAGGTCCCTGGAGGAGTCTGTGGGGAAGCCACTCTACCTGATATTTAGGTAAGTGCTCAGCTGCAGGGCAACGCTGCTCTGCCATCCGGTGACGGTGACGGTGACGGTGACGGTGAGGGAGCCCGAGCCCCCCCAGCCCCCCCTGCCGGGAGCCCCCCGGCACAGCGCTGCCCCTCCCCCCGCCCGCAGGAACCTGTGCCAGATGCAGGAGGACAACAGCAGCTTCTCTCTGCTCCTGGACCTGCTCTCCGAGCTGTACCAGAAGCAGCCCAAGATCGGCTACCACCTGCTCTACTACCTGCGGGCCAGGTGGGTGTGGGCCCCACCTGTCAGGGGTCCGGGAGCGTCCTGGCCGGCGTCTCCTGCAGAGCTACCCCCACCCCCAGCTCCCGTCACAGGGCTGTCTGCGTGTGCGTTTTAATGACAGCGGCGATGCACACGGCTCAGCGGTGTTTGGAGCATTCGCACAGCCGCAGAGCCGTCGCTGCCGTCTCGTTAGACTGTTTCGGCACCCGGCCCGTCACGGCCCCGTTCCCACCCGCCGTCCGTCTGTAGATGTGCTCGTTCTCACACTTCGCACGGGTGGACTCCTGGGGCGAGCGCCTTCTCGTGGCTTTTCCGTCTCCCCGCCGTGGCGTGTGCCAGCGTCCGCCCCCCTCACGGCCGAGTGGCGCTCCGCGCCGCGGCTCGGAGCCCAGAGAGCGGGCGGGAAGCTTCTCCGGCCACCCCTGAGCCCCTGAGCCTGTTCGGACTCGCCCTTTGGCAGCTCGGTCGTTGGGCTCGGGGCTCTGCTGGGAGCGTCCGGGAAGGGCGGGCAGGCAGGCAGAAGAATGGGTCCTGGTGCCCATAGGTCACCGAGCCCTTGGGGAGCAGGGAGAGCACGAAGTAGATCGTGCAGGGCCGCAGAGGGGCTCTGGGGGGCCGTCCTCGGGGGCGTTTGCGGCCGGGCGCTGGGGCCGGGCGCCTGGCTGAGGCCCAGCCGGTCCCCCTGCAGCAAAGCCGCCGCGGGGAAGATGAACCTGTACGAGTCGTTCGCCCAGGCCACGCAGCTGGGCGACCTGCACACCTGCCTGATGATGGACATGAAGGCCTGCCAGGAGGACGACGTGCGGCTGCTGTGCCACCTCACGCCGTCCATCTACACGGAGGTCAGCGCGCCCGCGGCCCCCGCCCTGGCGGGGCGGCCCCTGCCTCCGCCGCGCCTCAGCGAAGGCTCGAAGATGCTTAACCCCACCCCCCCGCCCCGAGTCCCTGTCCCGTGCTCTGTCTGTGCTGGGAGTTGGGGCCTGAGCCTGTTCTCTTGGCTTCCCGGCTTCGGCCCCCTCCCCTGGCCCTAGGGCGGGTCCCCCAGCCGGATCTGCGCCCGCAGGCCCCAGCCCTCTTGCCGACAGGAGGCTCACCCCCGGATTCTCTCTGGTTCCCTGAGACCAGGGCCTTGCGCACACTCAGCTTCTGTGCCCCCGCCACCCTCAGTCACCTCTGGGAGCTGGGACGCAGCCGGAGGAGGTGTCCACTCTGCCTCCCCTGTGCAAGGCCCGGGGCTGGGAAGTGGGTGGGGAGGGCATGGCCGGGGACTGCAGCCGGCCAGCCGTAGCCACTCCTCCCCTGCCCCCTCCCTGGGGAACCGGCCTCTCCAGGGGAGTCCTGCCCACCCCGCACCCTCACGCCCTCCACAGTGCGCGCTGCAGCCTCCTCTCAGGTGAGGCCAGCGCCCCGAGGCTCAGCTTCCCAGCTTCGGAGCTGCTGGGTTTGCTTAGGGCTTTACGTGAGGCACCGTGTCTGGCTCACAGCCACCCCGGCACGCCCTGGACCCTGCCTCAGTTTCCCCCCTCCTCAGTTTCCAGACGAGACCCTGCGGAGCGGGGAGCTGCTCAACATGATCGTGGCCGTCATCGACTCTGCACAGGTAGGCGTCGAGCTGTCGCCCGAGAGGCCAGCCGCGGACAGGGCCCAGGCTGGGGGAGACGGCGCAGTCCCACCGGGCTGCCCGGTCTCCCCCACATGCCTCGGGCACTCCCGTCCCATGGGGAAAGCGGGATTGGCTGTTGCTCTCCACCGGCCTTCCGCTGGCTCAGGGCGGGAACAGTCATCCCGTGGCCTCTGCGCGTGCAGCGGTCCCCGGTCACTGAGAGGCTGTAGCCCTGCTGGTCCCCCCGCGGGCCCGACCCGGGACCCACTTCCACCCTCCCCTCCACTCAGGTGCCCTGTCCACGAGGGAGGAAGCTTAGCAGCCAGGTCCTTCCCTGGCTCATCTCCTTCCCACACCTGTGGTCCAGGGCTCGGCCTCCCGCAGTCCCCCCACCCCCCGCCCCGCCCCCAGCATGGGCTGGATGGGTCAGAGGTCGGGTCAGAGGTCCTGATGTCAACGGCCCGGTTGAGAGGCCACCCATTCTGCCATCAGGGCGTGAGGGGTGCTTTTGCTTAACTCTTTTGCCCCAGACAGACCTGTGGGCACCCCTCGGGCCTGCTGCTGCTTTCCTAGACCCCTCTCTCCCTCAGAGGCCCCGGCACCCGTCAGGCCCTCTGGTCGCCTTCCTCTAAACCAGCTCTTCCCCGACTTCCCCCCGTGGCCCGTGGGGCCGGGCTCCGCCTTCCTCCTACCCTCTCCCTCAGCTCCAGGAGCTGGTGTGCCACGTGATGATGGGGAACCTGGTCATGTTTCGAAAGGACTCAGTTCTCAACATTCTGAGTAAGCGGGCAGACCGTAGGGGGCTGGGCGACGGGCGCGGCCGTGCGTTCTCGGCGGTGGGCATGGGCCGCGGCTCCCTGGACCTGTTTCTTGCTCTGTGAAAGGGAGAGAGACCTCAGCCCTCCACCTGCAGAGTTGTGTGGTGGCTTCGGGCGTCAGCCGTGCAGGAAGGGGACGTATCTGTGGCTTAGGGTCACTGCCATCCGCACTCCGGTGCCGGCGGTCAGTAGGTTCGCGGTGCGTGCGCGTGCGTGAGAGCGAGTGTGTCTCCTCTCCGTCTCTCGAAGTCCAGAGCCTGGACTGGGAAACCTTTGAGCAGTACTGCGCCTGGCAGCTCTTCCTGGCCCACAACATCCCCCTGGAGACCATCATCCCCATCCTGCAGCACCTCAAGTACAAGGGTGAGCAGGCCGGGGCCCACAGGCTTCCGAATGGACCCCCCCCCCCACCCCGGCTCCCCGAAGGGCCCTGCAGGAGGGCGGGCTCCCTGCCAGCCGTCTGCTCCGGGGCCCCTCTGAGCCGGGTGCTGGGGCTGTACATGGGCGGGTGTGGGGATCTGCCCGCCCCTCCCCGTGGCAGTCGGTGGGGGTGCCAGGATCTCTCCCTGGAGCCTCAGCTTCTGAGCGGCCTCTGCCCTTCCCCGCAGAGCACCCGGAGGCCCTGTCTTGCCTCCTGCTTCAGCTTCGGAGAGAAAAGTGAGTTCCCCTCCCACCTCCTCACCCCCCACCCCCACCCCACCCCGAGTCTCCTGGGGCCCCGCCTTTGGCCCCGTCTTTCCCCCTACTGTTGACATGGGCTTCTGCCCCTCCCCCAACGTGATTACAAATGAGCAGCTCCCCTGGGACCTGGGTTCCTCTAGACTTTGCCCCCTACCCACCAGGAGCTGCCCTGGAGGTAGGGGGGGCTGGGGTAGAAGCGGACGGACATCCTTGCTTCCTGCCCCACAGGGGCTCTAATCCCTGTGGCTCCCGCTCCCCTCCCCCATGCTCCTGAGGCCATTTCCGCTGATCTCAGAGGAGGAGGGGTCAGAGCATGGGCTCACATGCCACTCTCCCCCACGCTGCCCGTGGGGAGCCCCTCCCTCCATCGTGGGTGCTTGGCAGCAGCCCCCGTGGACGGGCCGACCGCTGTGTCCTTTCCTTCTCGCCCCCCTTCCACCTCTTCTCTCTCTGCTGAGGTACCAGAGGTGGTACAGAGCGTCCTGCAGGAAGCGGGAAGCTTGGGGGGCCGTCCCACGCCGTCCCCAGGCCGGTACCAGGCGGCCCAGGGCTCTCGCGGGCAGGGGCGGTGCAATGTTCACACCACGTGCTGTCTTTTTGCCTCACTGGCCCATTTCCTGACTGTTTTGGGCAAAGTGGGGGAGATTTGGTGGCCTCTTCAACGTGCGCACACGTGCGCACACTCACGCACACACACTCACATCCTCTCCTGGCACAGAGCTAGAGACTCTCGCTTCCTGTCTCCTGGCTTCTGCAGAGGATGAAACGAGGCGTTCCTCGGCCCGGAGAGGGGGGGAGAGGGACGTGAGAGCAGGAAGCCTGCTACGCGGGCGGGCGGGGCGGGGCGGGGCAGCCGGGTTCGGGAGATAAGCACAGCCCTCCGGATTTGCCGCGTGAGCGGGGTGCCTGCCCCCTGCCGCCTCCAGGCCCAGCGAGGAGATGGTAAAGATGGTGCTGAGCCGGCCCTGCCACCCCGACGACCAGTTCACCACCAGCATCCTGCGGCACTGGTGCATGAAGCACGACGAGCTGCTGGCCGAGCACATCAAGTCCCTGCTCATCAAGAACAACAGCCTCCCGCGCAAGAGGCAGAGGTGCGACCCCCGCGCGGCTCGCGGGCGACACCTAGCGGTCCGAGGATCACCGTGGCCTTCCCTGTTCCTGTGCCCTGTGGCTGGTGCCTGTGCTGGCGCATCTCCCTGACCCCTCCCCGCCCCCCCCCCCCGCCCTCTGTCCCCCTCCCCGATGGCCTGCCCGCCTTTTCAGAAGGGATGGTGGGGGTGTCCAGCAACCCCGGGGCCCCACCCTGACCCGTTTTCGTGGCCTCCCCCAGCCTGAGGAGCTCCAGCAGCAAGCTGGCGCAGCTGACCCTGGAGCAGATCCTGGAGCACCTGGACAACCTGCGCCTCAACCTGACCAACACCAAGCAGAACTGTGCGCCGCCCTCCCTGAGGCTCCGCCCACTGGAGCTGGGTGGGGCGGGGGCAGGAGCAGACCCCCCTGGGTGCCGTCTGCGGACCTCCAGGCACCTCACTGCTCTCCCTCCTTCTCCCCCTAGTTTTTAGCCAGACCCCAATTCTGCAGGCTCTGCAGCACGTGCAGGCGAGCTGTGACGAAGCCCACAAGATGAAGTGAGGCTCCTTGTGCCTGGCCTTGGGAAGTGGTGGGGGAAGGCGGAGGGGCGGGGGCGAGCTCGGGCCGCACACTGAGGACCAGCAAGACCGTGGGGTTGAGGAGAGAGAGCTGGACACGGGGGCGGGAAGAGGACGGGGCTCGGAGGTCGGAGGCCCCGCGCCCGCAGCTCCCTCTGCGTCTGTCAGGTTCAGCGACCTCTTCTCCTTGGCGGAGGAGTATGAGGACTCGTCCAGCAAGCCGCCCAAGAGCCGGCGCAAGGCCGCTGTGCCCAGCCCCCGCAGCCGGAAGGGCACCGCGCAGCCCAACGCCGAGGAGGAGTCGGGCTCCAGCAGCGCCTCGGTGAGGCCCCCGCCAGGCGCGGGGAGCAGGAAGTGGGGGTGCGCGTGCGGCTGGGGCGGCAGCGGTCCAGACTGGTGACCCCATCCATCTCTTCCAGGAGGAAGAGGACACAAAGCCGAAGCCCACCAAGCGGAAACGGAAAGGGTCCTCTGCCGTGGGCTCAGACAGTGACTGAGGCCCGTGCCCCCGCCCGCCCCTGGCTGGGCTGCCCCGCCCCCCATGGTGAACAGACGTTACAGGGGCTGGGGAGACAGGTGGGGGACACGCTCCCCACCCCGCACTCAGCGGGCGGGAAGGCTGAGCGCCCCGCCCCCTCCCGGGGGCCACCAGCCCCTGCAGTGCTGCTCCTACTGGACCTGGGTCCCCGCTGCAGCCGGCGGCTCTGCAGACCCGACTTGGGGAGCCCTCAGGCCCCACCCCTGCCCCAGCCTCCCAAAGACCTGTTTCACCCAAGGGGAGAAACGGCAAAGGGGCAGCTGGCCAGAGACCAGTGAGAGGAAGGACCGAGTGTGGGGACCCGTATGACCGCCCCCTCCGGGCCTCGAATGGCTCTGAACAGGCATTTTATAGTCGCCCTCCACACACCAACCAGTATGAAATGGCGTTCAAGGTCCGGCTGCCTGTTCTCTGGGGGAGGGGGCGCCGGTGACCTGAGACAGGCCACTCCCACCGACGTGCCCTGGAGCCTTGTGTTGGCCCGAGGGTGGCACCTCAAGCCGGGCCAGCACCCAGGGTGTCTGGAGACTGGGCCCGCAGAACTGTTGAACGGTCCCGTTTCCTTGATTGTCTTTTTTTTTTTTTTTTTTGGCAGAGATAATCGTGTTTTAAAAGTTGTTTTTAAATGACAATAAAACAAGCCAGAACTTCTTTCGTGCCAGCGTTGCTGCCCCCACACACCCCGTGCGCACACAGCAGGGCCTCAGTTGAATTGGCCCCCCGTGGCTTCACAGCTCGCCCCCTTTCCCTCCCGGCCTGTCCTCCTTGCCTGAAGCACGATGGTTTTGGCTCTGCCCCTCCTGGTGGCCAGTGGCCACGCCGGCCGGGCACTGACTTGTCCAGGCAGAAACTGATTCCAGCACCACCTCCCAGTAGGCTGAGGTCTGTCCACCTCAGGGAACTGGAGGCTTCCTGAAGCTAGAACCCATCATGCCCCGTTTCACAGGGCCGAGGAGGACTGAGTGCCCCCCAGGGCTGAGGACCTCTCCCAGCCCTGATCCAGCGAGGAGGCACCTCTCTCTTCCCCGGTCTGTGCCAGCGGAAGGAACTTCCTGGCTACGCCTGTGTCCCCACGCCGGCAGGAGGCTGGGTGGCCCACTGAGCAGGGGATGAGGCTGGGACTGAGCGGTCAGCTCCTCCCATCCAGCCTGCAGGTTGGTCACGCCCGGGGTCTCCCTCCTTCAAAGCTGCTACTCCTGCCTTTGAAAGTTTAAACCCCGCGGGCGGCCTCTTTCCGTCCTCTCCTTCCCCAGTTTCCTCTGCCCCAATTAGAACCGAGACGGAGCACTCGCTGGCTGGCCCCATTACTGCTCCCTTGCCCGAAGGGCGGGGCCTCCGCCGTGGCCCCTCCAGAAGTCTGGCGGGCTGGGCCGCCACCTTTCCCCTACTTAGCTCCGGGCTCCCAGCCACCGGAGCGGGCGCACGCGTCTGGCAGCCGTGCCGCGACTTGCAGCACCGAAGGGCAAGGGGCCGGGTCGCTGAGTCTCCTGGGAGAGAGCGGTGGCATCCTCCCGTCAGCGCAAGTGGGACAGAAAAGGGAGAGACGGACTTCGATCCGAACGCCCCGGCCGGCGCACCTGGACGCCCAAGTCCAGCCAGATGCCCGCACCGCCGTGAGGTGACGGAACCCAAACCGCGAGCGGACCCAGCAGGCTGGATGGGGTCGCGCGACGGCGTGAGCGCCGCCCAGGCCCCGAGGGGGTGCAGGCGCGCCAGGGCGGGGCGCGGGGTGGGGAGGCCGGGAGTGCGGGCCGCCCCCAGCCCCGCGGGCTCCTCTGGGGGGGAAGGGGCGTGTGCCAGCGCAGGCGCGCTCCCGGGAAGGAGCGGTCTCCGCCAGACGAGCGGCCGCAGTTCTTCGGAAGCGAGTATCAGGGCTGGTCGCGAGCAGCCGGGGCCAGACGGCGCCGACTCGGGGAACAGGGCGCCATGGCCGCCCTCCTGCTGCTGCCCCTGCTACTGCTGCTGCCGCCGCTGCTGCACCTCTGGCCCCGGTGGCGCTGGCTCGCGGCCGACTTGGCCTTCGCGGTGCGCGCCCACCGCTGCAAACGCGCGCTCCAGGCGCGCGCCCAGGCCGCGGCCGCGGCCGACCCGCGGGGCCCCGAGGGGGGCTGCAGCCTGGCCTGGCGCCTCGCGCAGCTGGCCCGCCAGCGGCCGGCGCACACCTTCCTGGTCCACGGCGCGCTGCGCTTCAGTTACGCCGAGGCCGAGCGCCTGAGCAACCAGGCGGCGCGCGCCTTCCTGCGCGCGCAGGGCTGGGACGGGGGCCCCGGCGGCGGCGGCGGCGCGGGTGGCGCCCGGGAGGGCGAGCGGGTGGCTGGAAGCAGCGCGGCGAGGGCCGCGTGGGAAGGGGATGGCGCGGTCCCTCTGGCACCTGGGGCCACCGTGGCGCTGCTCCTCCCCGCTCGCCCAGAGTTCCTGTGGCTCTGGTTCGGGATGGCCAAGGCCGGCCTGCGCACGGCCTTTGTGCCCACCGCCCTGCGCCGGGGTCCCCTGCTGCACTGCCTCCGCAGCTGCGGCGCGCGCGCGCTGGTGCTGGCGCCAGGTGAGGCTGGAGCTGCCGGGCGGGGCGGGGCCCGCCGGGAAGGGGCGCGCCTGGGCTTAGAGGGGCGGGCACAGAACTCTCCGTGGGGCTCGCGGGGAGTGGGGGGACGCGGTTGGGTCTTTGGTGCCCCGAGTGTTCCCTGGGCGCCAGGTCCCAGGCCTGTGATGGGACGTCCACACTTTCGCCCTCGCTCAAGAGCAGTGCGGGTTTGGGGGTGCAAATGAGCTGGCGGGGCAGAAGGCTGGGCGGCGGTGGGCACAGCCGCGGAGCTGCGCTGTCCTACCGTCTGCAGAGTTCGCGGAGTCCCTGGGGCCTGACCTGCCAGCCCTGAGAGCCATGGGCCTCCACCTGTGGGCTGCAGGCCCCGCCGCGCATCCGGCCGGCATCAGCGACCTGCTGGCTGAGGCCTCCGCGGAAGGAGATGGGCCCGTGCCGGGGTACCTGTCTGCCCCCGAGAGCATGACGGACACGTGTCTGTACATCTTCACCTCTGGCACCACCGGTGAGGGTGGTCGCTGCGCTGACCTCCCGGAGACTCAGGCGGAGGGAGGCAGGACCTCCTCTGGGCCCAGGCCACCCCTCCGGGATCCCCAGAGGGGCTCCGTCAGCCACATGCGCCCTTGCCGGCCCTCCCAGGCCTCCTGTGTCTCCTCCTGCCTGGACTTTCCCCGGCTCCGGGCCAGCCTAGCCGCTGCCGCTGCCTCTCGTGGGACACCCAGCAGGGGCACAGAGGGGTCAGGGCTGGCGCTGAGCCCCTTCCCTGGTCTCGCCCGCCCCCAGGCCTCCCCAAGGCGGCCCGCATCAGTCACCTGAAGGTCCTGCAGTGCCAGGGGTTCTGCCAGCTGTGCGGCGCCGGGCAGGACGACGTGCTCCACCTGGCCCTCCCGCTCCACCACATGTCGGGCTCCCAGCTGGGCATCGTGGGCTGCCTGGGCATTGGTCAGTCTCCCCCGCCCGGCCCGCCCTCCGTCCTCAGGTGCCTCTGACCGTGCGCATTTCGTAAGCACCTGCTGTGGTGCTCACCTGGGGAGCTCCTGAGTCCTGCAGGTAGAGCACGCGGGGCCCAGAGGAGGCGGCCCCCGGCTCCAGGGCAATGGAGCAGCGGCGCCCCCACAGACCTGCAGGCTTCGCCCCAACTCCCACCCCAGGGGCAGGGGAGGGGAGAGCTGGGGGTGTGGGGCAAGAGCAGGCAGATGGAGAAGAGGATTGGACTTGGCGGGGCCGGGGGGCGGGAGGGAATGGACTGGCTGGGGGTGGGAGAGGACAAGGCACCGACTGGCCCGACGCACAGGCGGAAGGAACAGGGCGAACTGGCCTGCCCCAAACTGCGGGAGCCCGTCGCGGGGCAGCCGCCCTGCCGGAGGCCTCGGGGGCCCTGCAGCCCCCGCCTCACCTCCTCCTTCCCCTCCCTCCGCACTCCCCGCAGGGGCCACAGTGGTGCTGAAGTCCAGGTTCTCAGCTGGCCAGTTCTGGGAGGACTGCCGGCTGCACGGGGTGACGGTGTTCCAGTACATCGGGGAGCTGTGCCGCTACCTCATCAACCAGCCCCCAGTGCGTGGGCACCGACACGGTCCCCTGGGGTCAGGGCGGGGTCAGCAGCCCGGGGTGGTGGGGCATCCGAGGGGCGTCGCGGTGGGCGGTGGCATCGAGGTGTCCAGCTCCTGCCCCTCTGCACACTCAGACCCGGGCTGAACGCGGGCACACGGTCCGCCTGGTGGTGGGCAGCGGGCTGCGCCCCGACACCTGGGAGCGGTTCGTGCGGCGCTTTGGGCCGCTGCAGGTGCTGGAGATGTGCGGACTGACGGAGGGCAGCGTGGCCACTTTCAACTACACGGGACAGCTGGGCGCCGTGGGCCGCGCCTCCTGGCTTTACAAGGTGAAGGGGGGGGCAGCAGGAGACCCCGCGGGCAGGAGGGGCGTGAGCCACCGTGGTGACCGTGCCCGGGTCTCCCTTCCCCCAGCATGTCTTCCCCTTCTCTTTGATTCGCTGCGATGTCGCCACAGGGGAGCCGTTTCGGGACCCCCGAGGGCGCTGTGTGACCACAGCTCCAGGTGCCTACCCGGGTGGGGTCGGGAAGCTGACCGGGGAGGATGGCACTGGAGGGTGGGGCCCCCAGGCCAGGCCACTCCTGACCCGGTGACTCTGCCAGGTGAGCCAGGGCTGCTGGTGGCCCCTGTGAGCCAGGAGGCCCCGTTCCTGGGCTACGCGGGGGGCCCGGAGCTGGCCTGCGGAAAGCTGCTCACCGATGTCTTCCGGCCCGGGGACGTCTTCTTCAACACCGGCGACCTGCTGGTGTGTGACGCCCAGGGCTTCCTTCGCTTCCATGACCGCACTGGGGACACGTTCCGGTATCGGCCCCCCAAGTTTCCGATTCCTGCCTGGACATCTGCGCTCTGTGACTCGCGGCGCCTAAACCTCAGCTCCCAAACCTCTGGCCCCGACCCAGCTCACCTGCCCTCCTGTCTCGGCCTGAACATTGCTTCCGCGTGACCTCCTGGTGCCCTGACCTCACCCCTGACCCCTTTCCCTCCCCGCCCCGCTCACGGGGCCCTGATTCCGCTTCGCATCTCTGCGCTCTGGCGGGTGGAAGGGGGAGAACGTGGCCGCTACCCAGGTGGCACAGGCCCTGGAGGCCCTGGGCTTCCTCCAGGAGGTGAACGTCTACGGAGCGACCGTGCCAGGTGCCCGGCCCCCCTCCCTGCGTTGGGAACGTGAGGCCCCAGGGTGGCGGGCCAGCGCGGCTCAGCCTTGTCCCAACACCCCCCAGGGCACGAGGGCCGGGCCGGGATGGCAGCCCTGGTTCTGCGTCCCCCCCACCCTCTGCACCTTGAGCAGCTCTACGCCCACGTTGCTGAGCACCTGCCGCCTTACGCCTGGCCTCGGTTCCTGAGGCTGCAGGTAACCAGCCGCTCCCGCGGGGCCCCCGCACCACACCTGCACAGCAGCCGGTGGCTCCCAGACACCACAGGGGGACCCCTGCCTGAGACACTCCGAAGAGCAAGAAGAGCCCCTTCCCGCACACCTGCTCCTCACCCTTCTCGCTCAGCCCGACTCCTCCTCGTCCCCGTCGCCCTCCCCTAAACCCTGCCGTGCACTTAACGAAATTCGGGCAGCTCACCTGAGCCACCTGGGCAGAACACCTTCCTTTAGCTCTCCGCTCGCCCCTCCCCAGGAGTCTCTGGCCACCACAGAGACCTTCAAGCAGCACAAGGTTCGGATGGCGAAGGAGGGCTTTGACCCGCAGGCGCTGGCCGACCCCCTGTACGTCCTGGACCAGGCTGGGGGCGCCTACCTGCCCCTCACTCCCGCCCGCTACGGAGCCCTCCTGGCCGGGGACCTGCGCATCTGAGGCCGCTCCACGCCGAGGCTTGAGGGACTGGCTGCCAGGGGTCTTTTCTATACCAGATTCGTAACCCTTATTTTGTAATAAATGCGGCTGGAGCCGGTCTGGTCTGTCTTTCTGACCTCAGCGTCCGTCTTCCCTGTCCATCAGTGGGACCCCTTGTCCCTCGGACGTCTGTCCTGGTCACTGTGCCTGGGCCTCCCACCCCTCGTTCATGCGGGCCTGAGCTCAGCGTCTGGACCTTGGAGGTTTTTCTCTCAGGGGTCTCCAGGTGATCCTTGTCCTTGGACAACCCCGGTGACTGACCTCTGTCTGTGCTCCTGCGAGTCAGCTCCTGAGTGCAGCCCCGAGGGCGGCGGTGGCTCAAGTGGCAGAGGTGGACAGAGGCACAGAAGTGTGGCTCCCCGTGGCGCGCTCAGCCGTCTCCATAGACCCAGGGGTGTGGGGCCTGGGGAAGAGACTCAACCAGGCCAAGCAACGGCTTGATGGCTTGATTCGGAGTATTCTGAAGCTCCCTGCACAGCTGTCTCTCTTAAGCCAGTCTGGGTGGGGGAGGGCGGGGCCGGTGCCGCCCCTGCTCAGCTGTTTCCAGTTGTGCCTGATCGAGGATCCATCCGAGGCCTGTGTTCCCAGTAGTGGCCTGGGTTGGGGCCCCTCGGGTTCGGGGGAGAGTGCCTGACACCTCTCCTTGGAGCACACTCGGAGCACCTGAGAAACGGGGTCTAAAGGAAACGGGTCTCTCCTTGGCCCCTGAATGAAGCGTCAAAAAGTTGATCACCTTAAAGCTGAAAGTGGTGGGAGTCCTTCTGTGACTGCGGCCCCCTGCGTTTTAAGCTGTGGGTCCCTGACATTTTCTGCGACTTGCCCTTAGGTTGTCATTTCCCTGACACCCCTCTCCTCAACATGAAAGGTCAGGAGATGCACCCCACTACCAAGCTAGCCCTCCTGTTCTAAACGCACACCTCACCTGCCCTCCACCAACACACCCCGTTCAGTCACCGACACTCCAGTAGAGGCACACTGCATGTGACCAAACAGTGTGGAATTTCGCTCGTTCTGCTCACCTCCCTAATCTGCCCCCCAGAAGAGTGAGTTAGGGTCTGCCTGGGGGTGGCGTGGGGCGGCCTGGCGGGGGCACCCCCTGCCGCTGTCCCAGTACAGCGTTAACTCGGCACAGGCTGCCCAGGACCCAGAACTGCGCGGCCATCCCGCCCCTCCCCCCTCCCCATCAATCACAGCAAGTTCTTTCTGCCAGGATTCTCGGGTTCTCGGCTGGCTTGGTCTAAGTGCGCGCCGTCCAGTACTGTGGTCGGTAGGCGCACGCACCCTTCAAGGACCGGAAGTGAAGCAAATCGGCGTGAGATGTGCGGTGAGCGAGAACTACGCGCCAGGTGTGTCAGACTCGATACCCAAAGGAGAATTAAAATGTGCCTTTAATCAGTTTCATATTGCTTACGTGTTGAGATACTATTTTGGAGGTATTGAGTTAAATAAAATACATTAAAATGAATTTCACTTGCTTATTTTTACTTTATAACCCAGGCTCCTAGAAAATTAAGAATCGCATATGAGCCGCGTTATATTTGCTGTCCCCACACCTCTCTTCGCAGACCCACAAGTGCCAGGTGTAACTCGTCCGTTGTACCTTTATGATGCTGGCCCCTGAGCATCTGCACGTGAGCAGGGACAGCTGGCAGCAAGGCTGCGTCCCGGGGGCGGAGCCTGGTGCCTGGGGCTGGCACTCGGTCCTCAGGACAGCCTCAGCTCTGAACCAGCTCTGTCATTCCCATTGCCCACTATTAAAACTAAATTAAGTTCCTGCTTAAAAATAAAATCGAAGTAAAATTACATGGAATTAACAAGATAGTTTGCAAAGATGGAAGTCTGGGCCTCAGGTGGTCAGTTTCCTTTCTCAGGAGGCTGGTGGCCCATCGTGGGACGCTGGAGTGGGAGGGTGGTGGGACCAAGGAACTCCCCAGCCGCGGGAATGTCCTGGGCTTCGTGTGTCTGGCAGTCCCCAGGGTACCTAGTCCACGTGTCTGCAACAAATGGAGGAGCCAGATAAGGGACACTGGGTCAGAAAAACTGCCTGTTTTAGTTTGTTTACAGCCAGCGAGCTAAGAATGGTTTTACATTTCACAAGGACAAATATTTCATGGCACGTAAAAATTACATGGGCTTCGGATTTCAGCGTCCACAGTAGTTTTATTGGGTCGGGCCGCGCTCGTTCCTTTATAAGCTGTCTTCTGTGACACAAAAGCAGAGAGCAGCAGTGACAGGCCGTAACGCCTCCAAAACACGAACTATTCACGGGGGGCCCTCGGCAGAAACGCCCCGCTGCCCCGCGCTGCACGGCGCGGCGCCCGCCGCTGCGGGCAGTTTTCCCGCGCACGGGGGAGCGGGGAGCCGGCCTCGGCCACCGCCGGGCGACCATTCCCGCTGCGGCTCGACGAAGTGCCCGAGCTTTGCTGCTGCTGGTGACCACCCGGTGGGGAAAGGCCCCGAGCCACCGGCCGCACCGATCGTTTCCGAGCGCCCAGCGGTCCCCGAGCACCAAGGCCGCCACGTCGCGGGGCGCGGGAGGCGGGGCCGCAGGGGGCGGCCCCACGCCGAGGGGCGTGGCCACGCTGCGTGAGCTGGGCCACGCTGCGGGGGTGGTGGGCGGGGCCACAACCCGGGGCGTGGCCACAACTCAAGGGGCGGGGCACGCTCAAGGGGCGGGGTCACCCTGAGGGGGCGGGGCGGGCCCCGAGCCCGCTGACCCAGGAAGGCGCCCGCGTACTTGGGCGCGGCCGTGGCTCTCCCGGCTCCCGCTAAAACGAAAAGAAAGACGGAGGGGCGGGGCCAGAGTACCTGGAGTTCTCCCTTTGGGCCTCTAGGGGGCAACTGCGGGGAGCGACGTTTTTGGAGATGATTCAGATACCATCAAATTCACCCTTTCAAAATTTAGAGCTCAGAGTTTTCAGTGTATTCCTAAATTTGTGTGAACACAGCCCCTAACTAATTATTAGGAGTCACTGCTTCCAGAGCAAGAGAAAAAAATGTGAACGTATAAAATAAAGTGAGCTAAGTAAATTTTGTATTCCACTAAAGCCGACAATCTGACAGCCACGAGAGTGCCTGGTGCCCAGCACCTTGGAGGGAGGGTGGATTCCAGGCCCGAGAGACCTAATAATGCTCAGGACAGCCGTGAAGTATCTGGCGCCAGACAGCAAAGATATCAAAGAACAGGTCGACAGCGAAAGGGCACAGAGCTCCCACTGCCTGAAACAGGGCAATCCGAAAGCCAGAAAGATTCATGAACGCACTTGAAACACTGGATACAAAACATGTAGCGATTCAGAGTGATACTAAAGGGGGCATGAGAATAAGGGGAGAGAAAGGGACACGGGACATGGCGCCAGCACCTGACTCAGAAAGCTAGCAGTTAAAGGAAAAGGACCAACAAGCGTTTGTCCCCATGTGAATTGTATCTCAAGGTCACCAAATCGTCCTATTCTGTGAGGGAAAGTTCTTTACCAAAGGCTTCCATGTAACAAATGAGAAAGGAATGCTAGAACTGGAAAGTCACCATTTTGCAATCCCTAATAAAATAATTGTCAGGCAATTATCAATGAATAAAATGATTAGATGGAAGGTTGACCGGGGAGTCTGCCGCCATGCCATCTGAACACGCCGGATCCCATTTGATCTCAGAGGATAAGCAGGGTCAGGCCTGGTTAGTACTTGGATGGGAGACCACCTCGGAGGTGGGGGCGGGGGCCCTGGGACAGCGCTACGGGGACAAAGCCAAGCCCGCCCTGCGGAAGGTCTTGCCTGGGTCTGTCCGGCTTCCACGGGGAGCCGAGGAGGTGGAGCGGGATGGAGCTGTCCACTTCCCTTGCCTGATGCGGGGGTTGCCCCAGCCCCCCAGCTTCCTGGGAACACAGTGGCACGGCCCTGGGAACCGCCCAGCCCCGGTGAGCACCAGCCGAGAGTGTGGCGGGGGGAGCATCCCCAGGGGTCACACTGCTGCCTGGCGGCGCCCCCCACATCACCGGGGTGAGCCAGGCTGACGTGGGCACCTACCGTGGCGTGGCACGCAGTGTGGCCAGCACCTGGCACAGCCAGGAGGCCCAGCAGTCAGCGAGGCCAGGGGAATCAGCAGGCACGGGGCAGGGAGCAGGGTGTGGGGCCATCGCCGCTGGGAGTGGCTGTGGCCACGTGGCAGTTCGCGGCGTGGATGCTGCGCACGGACAGACCTCTGGAGCAGGCGCTGCAGGCCGCGGTAGGCAGGCCTGTCCCTCACCGGCCGGAGCCCACATCCTGGTAGATGGGGAGGGGCTCTGGACCCCAGGGCAGGGGTCTCTAACCCAGCCTCGGCGTGGGCCAAGGGGTCAGGAGTGAGGTCTACCAAGCTAGGTGTTGACGGGTGAGTGGAGAAAGGCGGCGAGACGGTCAGCACGGTGGACAGGGCGGCATTTGCGTCATTTCCTTGTCCTACAGCACAGGGTGAGAAGGGCACCGGGTGCGGGCAGCTAGCTGACCGCGGCCGGACCGCAGAATGGGCGGAGTCCAGGGCCGCAGGACGGATCAGGCCAGGCCCACCGTGAGACGCAGCTGGGGCTTGATCCAGAGGGCGGTGGGAGCCCCGCGGGCGTTAGAGCGGGGGCCAGAGTCAGCCGCGCCTCGGCCGGGAGGGGTGCCCGGGTGCAGCTCTGTGTGCGTGTGCGCGTGGGGGTGCGACTTGCATGTTTCCTCCTCGGGGTGAGGATAAAAGTAGCTCTGTACCTGAGACCCCCGGTGCAGGCCGCGTGGCGTGGGGGAGGTCTGCGCCCCAAGGAGTTCGCGACGAGCGGGCGGTGAGCCGGGGGCGTGCCCGAACCGGCCACGAGGGGGCGCCGCGGGGGCGTGAGCAGCGAGTCTCCGGACAGAGCCAGGCGCCTCCGCACCTTCAAACATTTCGGACAAAACTCCACCGAAGGACGTTTGCTTTTTGAGTTGAAGACTGGAAGGGGAAGGGAGGGAGCTGTCGTGTCTCTGATTTTGGAACCCACTTAGACACCGAGAGCCAAGAGTGGGGATCAGGGGCTCCCCTACTTCCTGTTCCCATCAACCACCTGGGGCTGGAGGGCCCTGCGGGACACCGCGCCCTTGGGATGCTCGGTGCTCCTGGCCACGTGCCAGCCGTGGGCAGGCGCGGTTCCCCACGTGGCCGGGGGGCTTCAGACAGGGCGGGACAGGCAGGCTCCGCTGGGAGCAGAGAGTCGGCCAGTAACCGGGGGTCGGCGGGTGGCGCCGGGGTCGGTGTAGGCTCTTCCCCAGGGACAGCAGCTGGGGCCCAAGGCCCCCAAACATTCCCTCCTAAAGCACCGCCCTGGGGCGGGCCTCTCCCCGGGGAGCCCCCAGGGAGGCAGAATCGCCCAGACTCCCAAGGTGCTCCTGCTGGCGGGAGGGGGTGCTGCCGCTGGCCAGTGCTTCAAGGCCCCGGTCTGCATCCCATTTCTACCCGTCTGGCTGACATCGGACAAGTTACTGGACCTCTGACAGTGAGGTGCTCTCGTCGGTGAACTTGGAGGGAACTAACCATGTGAGACAGTGTGAGCTGCCTTAGGACAAGGCCCAGAGCCGAGGGCTGGGCCAGAGCGGGGACAGTGTGGCCATCAGTCCAGGCTCTACCCTGTGAACAGTCTGACTGGGCAGAACACAGCCTCTTTGGTCAAGGCCAGGACATTCCAGGACGCCCACAGCTGAACTCGAACTTGTCAGAGGCAAACTGAGGAGGGCCTGGCCGGAAGTGGGCCCTCAATATGTGGTTGAGTAATGGACGGATGAATGGAAGAAAAAAAAATGCTATTCTAGGCCTCGAGACATATTTAAAGATATGTGAGCCTTTATACGAGTCCTTGAGAAACTTTCGTTTTAGAAGCACAAAATTTTGTCGGAGAAGTTCTTAAAAGACATTTATGAAAGGGTTAAAGAAATGTTGCAAAGTCTCACAAAATACAAAGTGGCAAAGATGATGGTGATGGGGCGAAGGAAAACAGGCCTGTGTCTGAGCCTCCGCTGTCGGCCACCGTGCGGCCACCGTGCGGCCACCGTGCGGCCACTGAGCGGGGGCGCCTGGCCGCGGCACCCCCTGCCCCCGGGGTGACCTATGGAATAATTGAATAAAGTGGGAGGGGGCAGAAAACGAAGATGCTGTTTAGACCCAAATAGTGTATTTCAAAAGACGTTTACATCCTGAGTAGTTGAGACACGATGAATTCTTAGGGGGCCTGCCTTGCTTTCTGAGGGAAGGACTTCCTCCGGCTTTGGGGGTGATTCAGAGAAGGGGGACTAGGCCCTGTCCCTACTCACGCAGGGAGAGGCTCCCCATGGGGTGGGGCGGCTGGGGTTCTGACACGGCTGCAGGGCACCGGGGGGACGCCAGGGGGCGCTTGCACTCTGCTCTCCCTCTGCCCGCGTCTCGCAGGCGCCCGCGGAGCGCGCATCCTAGCCCTGAAGTGACCTGCCCTGGGACCTTGGGCAAGTCCTTTTCTTTATCTGTAGACAAGTAATAAAACAGCTCAGCAGGGCTCTGAGGTCTGGCGACCCGAGGACCAAGAGGGGCTCTGGGAGCAGAAGCATGGACTGGGGTGTGTGGGAGCTCCGTTTCCAGCCCCTTCGGCTGGCGGCATCCACCTCGCGGGGGGATCCCCGCGGCTGCTACGGGAGCCCGAGATCCGGTGGGGCCTCGGAACCTGACGCTCACGCTGCACCCAACAGTGGCGCTGTAGTGCATCGCCACCAGACACCCGCGGCCACATCTCCTGGCAGTGCCCGTGCGCGCCGCCCCGCGCCGCCTCCCAGAGACCCCGGACCCTGCCCTTTGCCAGCCCGGCCCCCTCGCCTGCCCGCGGGCGGCCGTGCCATCGGCGTGGAGGGCATCCAAGTCCTGGGCACCGGGAACCTCATCTCCGCAGTGCCGGTCCAGCACTCGGGCATCTGCGTCTGCGCTGCCAACCGGCCAGCACCCGGGGCAGGTGTGCGGCGCAGGGTGACCCGCTTGTGCAGGGTGAGCCCCAAGGGCCGGCCGCGAAGGGTCCTGGGCACCTCACCCACCATGGGATCCTGGGGCAGGGCCGGGAAGGGTCCCGCCCCCTTCTGTGCCCAGCTCCCCCCACTTTCTCTCGTGACCACAGTCCAAGCCTCTTGGCAGCAGCGCCGTCTTCTCCTGCGCGGCCCAGGGCGTCCCTGAGCCCTGGCTGGTCCGGCTGAAGAACGGGAAGCCATTCGGTCCCGGGGATGACATTTGGCTGGCCCACAACAACAGCCAAAGTAGGTGCCCTCGCTCTCTCAAATCCGCACAAACCGCAGTGCGAGCCCCACCTGCTCCACCCCGGGGGACGCCCACACGCAGGGGGTGTCCCTCTGCTCCTGGGCAGGTCTGTGGGGCTCTGCGATGGCAGCCGCCCGGCTGGGCAGGGCTTGGTGGGAAGGAGCCCCCAGCAGCCGGGGCGTGGTTCTTCAGGACGAGGCCATCTACCAATGCGTAGCAGAGGGCACCGCAGGTTCCAGGCAGGCCAGTGCCCGCCTGGCGGCGACAGGGGACCCAGAGCCACCGCCAGCCCCGGGGTGGCGGGCACTGGCTCCCTCCACTTCTGCCACTCGAGGGTCCCGGGAACTGTGTCCCTCCGACGGGGGCATCATCTGCTACGCGCTGCACCTCCGGCCTGTGGGAGGTGGGTGTGGGTGTCAGGCACCCACCCTGCACTGACCGGTGTGTCCCTCTCTCTCCTTGTGACCGCAGGCCTGTGTGGACTCTTGCCGGGGCTGCGTGTGGTCCCCTGGGGCCCCTCGGCCCCTCCTCACCCGCGGCCTGTCTCATCCTAGCTCCAGCTTCTGCAGCCCCTTCCCTGCTGTCTGGCCGGGCCCCAGGAGGGGCGTGAGTGGCCGACATGCCCCGCTCCTCCACCAGCTGGCCTGGAGCTCCAGGAGGCCACGGGCAAAGGTGACTTTGAGCATGTCTTCGACCTGGAGCCTGCCACAGCCTACTGCACCTGCAGGCCTGCTCGGGGGAGGGTGCCAGGCAGGACTCTGCCTCCATCCACGCCTCCGCCACAGCAGCTGTGAGTGGCAGCTCCCTCCAGCAGAGAGCCCCGGCCTCAGGCAGCCGGCTCCCCCCCGTTTCCTCCGCAGCCCCTGCTGCCCAGGGCCTCTCCACGGGGTGCTGAGCGCCACCTCTGAGCAGGCCTCCCGGGAGCTGCCGCCCCCGCCGGGCCCATCCAGGGCTTCATGCTCTCTTACCGCAAGTGGCCGGCGGCCCGCTTCGAGGAGCCCCTGCTCCCGCTGGCCGTGTGGGCTCCTCCACGCAGGAAGGAGTGAGGCCCCGAAGCTTCTCGTGCTTCCCGGGGCCCCCCTCTCCATGTGGCCCCGCCCCAGGCACTGCACTCCTGGACCCGGAAAGGCCCGTTCCCGGCTCAGTCTCCCGCCCCCCACAGAGCCCGCTGCGCTCTGCGAGGCGGCGGCAGGGGTCGGGGCAGCAGCTTGCTCCGTCTCTCTCTGCGTGTGGCGTCCTGGTCGCCCCTGGTGAGTGGGGTCCAGGGGGAGGGACGCTGGCCTTGGTCTCTCCCCTGAGACCCGCGGCGGTCAGTCCTTGGGGAGGCGGGCTGGGCTCTGCCTCCGCCCGGGCCGTCTGAGAGATGGGGGTGTCTGCGTCCATCTCCCCAACATGCCAATGACCTTGAACTAGACCGTGGCCGGGAGCGTTCCCCAGTCCCACCGGGCCTGCCTCACCTCCCCATCCAGTAGATCCTCTCGGTCCAGATACACCCTGACCCAAAGACGCACAGCCTCACGGGTCCCCTCCAGGGCGGGGCGGTGGGGCGGCTCACAACCGGAACCCCTCCTCCGGTTCCAGACGGTCCCCTGCCTAAGCTAAGGTCCTTGTGCTCTGAGCGGGCAGGTGGGCACAGGGGGTGCCAAGTCCTTGTCCCTGTCCCCACATGGCAGAGCCCTGCACGTGTGAGCTCACGTGAGCTGCCTCTCTGAGCACCCGAATGCCCGTCGCCCCTTCTGGCTCCGCAGCATGGGCCCCTCCCCCGGGGCGCCCCCCCCCCTCTGGTTCCTGTTTTTCAGGCGGTGTCAGTCCGAGTTGGGGTTTTGACGGCCTCAAACCCCTCGCAGAAGGAGGACGGAGGCGCCGCACCCATCCGTGGCCCTCGGTCCCAGGAGTCCCAGGCGCACCTCCTTCTGCTCCTCCCTGTGCCAGCCCGCGGCGCCCAGGCCCCACTGTCCCTCCTTGCCCAGCTCTACTGTCCCCTCAGCCGAAGCCCCAGGCTCTCCACCAGCCTCGCCCTCCAGGGCTGTCTGGTATTGTGCCAAAGTGGGGGGTGGGTCCTGGAGGAAGGAACACCCAGGGCTTAGGAGACCCTAAGCATCGCCCCTCCTGGGCCCTGGTGGGGTGAGGCTAGTACCGAAGGAAGAGTCCCCCGCCCCCACCAAGGTCCAGCCCGCACCCCGTAACCGCTCCGTGCGAGCGCCAGCAGCAGCTTTAACTGAGGCATGCGGCAGGAGACCAAGTCCTTGGGGAAGTGACATCGTCTCCTCTGTGTGGGCCAGGTCTAAGTGCTTTGTCAGAAATTAAAAAAACCAAAATGGAAACATAAATAGGATCTGGTTGAAGTCCTGGGTTGAGAGGAAAAGCGGGGAAGGGGTGGGGGGGTCAGAGGGTGGAGCTGGAGTTCCCAGGGGTGCGTCCTGCAGCTCGCTAAGAAAGGAGCAGGGTGAGCTGCTGTCATCCGGTCCCCACCTGGAGAAACCAGTGTGCTACAAAGGGCTCCGTTACTGGACATGGAGCGGTGTGACAGGAAGGGTGTGACAGCCAGGGGACACCTCCTGGGACAAGGGTGGAGACCGGCCGCTCAGGGAAATGCTGCCACCTCCCTGAAACCTTCGGACCTTAAGTCGTCAGGTCATGAGAGTGCAGCCAGAGGCTTCTGGAGCACTGCCTCCACGCAGAGGTGCAGAACTAGGTAAGGGCTTTAAGTAATGAAAAGGACACAAACCAAAAGCACCCCACGACTGCAGAGGACGAGCCACAGCTCATTCTCAACCACCCCGAAACCCGCCCCCCCCACCACCCCTGCCCCCGACTGAAGGACAAGCCACAGGAAAGTTTAGAAACCATTCCTTTCTTTATTAAACATAGCTTGCAAGTGATAAATATTACAAAGTTTTTTTTCTTTTAATCCTTTCTCCAAAAATTAGCTTATTATTTGACTCTGTCGCCGCTGAAACGCTCAGCAGCATCTGAAACCGATGGGAGCGCATTTGCCTTTTTGAAAACCAGTTTCTATTGGTCTTAGTTTTTTCATTTTAATTCCCAAACACAATGCAGAAAATTAGAATGAGTTAAAAAAAAACTTAAAGAGTTGTGCAAAAGGGTCTTGTTCCCCGCCCACCCACCCGCTCGGAGGCCACGCCCACCCACCTCCCTGCTCCCCGCCCCTCCCCGGCTTCCCCTCCTCCGCCACCGGGGCCTGCCCGCCCGCCCAGGGCAGGCACCCTCTCCAGGCTTTGCCCGCCAAGAACCCAGGGTGGGAGCACTCGGCCCGGGTGGTGGGGAATCGGGTCCCCGAAGGGGACAGACTGCGTGGGAGACGGCTGCGTTAGGGGTTCGCGTGCACACGAGGGAAGGAGACAGGATGCGGGCTCTCTGAGCTCTCCCGCTGTGGCACGGGATGAGGGGAGGGTGCACATCCCCTGGCTCACGAAGGGTGTGGGTCGCTTGACCACCCGTCTGGGGCACTCGCTGCTCGGCAGCCCTTAAGGGTCCCGTGGCTGCTTGCGAGGTGGGACCTGCCCTCAGGGGGCTAGAAGGACAAAGGTGTCTCATGTCCTAGACATTCTGCTGCCTTTCCCACACCAACGGGCAGGGCAGGGGCTGGCGGCCCGAGCGCACTGTCTCGCACAGCCTCGGCACCAGTCACTCCGGTCTCCCCCCTGGCGTTCCAGCCCCCCACTTTCCTCACCTCGAGCTGTTCTGTCTTAAGGTCGGGGAAGGAAGCACAGAATTAACTTGGTGTCCAGATTTCCACTGTCGCTGAGACCCAGAACACTAACTCCACCACAGCGAGCGAGTGGGGAATTTGGGACTGGACCCCGGCTCCCGCCTGTGCCTGCCGCCCGCCTGCTTTGTGGCCTGGTTCTGCTCACTCCCCGGCCGGGACTAGGGGCCTCAGCTGTCAGGGCAGCCCGGCCGCACCCCAAGTTACAAGACCTAGACCTGTGCAGATGGACACGCCTCTCCTGGGGCGACTTTCTTAGGACAACTTCTCAGGATCCTTTCCTTCTATCGTCCCCTGACAGTCCGCCCACAAAGGCCCACGACACTAGGTTCTTTTCTGGGGGGTGGGGTGAGGGAAACCCCTTGCATAAGAAAGCTGGACACTGAATTTTGTTATATAGGTATATTGTATATATGCTGATGCAATCAGAGGAAAAACAGTGCAAATACAATTACAATTCATAATAATACTTGGTTTCGATGCCCCCGGGAACTGCCCCATTCCTCGGCTACCTCCCAACCCCCAGCTCGTCCCCACAGTATCAACCTAAGGCTGGGGCATGGGGAGGGGGGGCGGGTTAGGGTGGGGAGTGGGCTCTGCCAAGGCAGTGCTGGTGACCCGGAGGGACTACTCCAGGGTGGGGAGGCAAGGCACAAGTGGGGGGCGGGTGGTGGGGGAGGCGGCATCTCTGAGGAGGGGCGGGGTTGGAGCAGCTGCCAGTCTCAGTG
The DNA here is from genome assembly GCF_014176215.1 of Rousettus aegyptiacus. Classification (NCBI taxonomy): domain Eukaryota; kingdom Metazoa; phylum Chordata; class Mammalia; order Chiroptera; family Pteropodidae; genus Rousettus; species Rousettus aegyptiacus. The sequence goes on along the minus strand of NW_023416292.1, from coordinate 25,950,632 downwards.
TGCTGGGCCCGGCCCGCTCCCCTCCCCGCCCTCCACAGCCCTGCCCCCCTCCCCCGCCCCTTCCCCAGAAACCCTTTTGCACGGATCATACACAAACGGGCACATTACAAAATGACATCACACAGTTTCACAATATCCATGGCTAGGGCTTTTTTTTCTCTTTTTCAGTTTTTTTTTCTACACAATGTACAATTCCTTTTAAATGGATCAAGAAATAGCTTATATACACGAATGAGTCCTTGTTATAACTTCTCGGCAGCAAATATCATAAGCTAATGAAGGTTTCGTTGGACGGGAGGGAGCCTGGGGCGGGGCGGGGGGAGAAGGGTTACGCCTTCTGGAGGAGTGCGGAGAACAGGGAGTGGTTGGGGAAAAGGAACAAAAGTAAAATATCAAGAAGCATCTTTACAAAGCAGTTCTATAGCTAATTCCTTTTAAAGGGGAAAGGAAAGGTAACCAAAGCAGGAAAACATTTATCTCTGTGTCTTAAAAAAAAAAACAAACAAAAAAACCAAAAACTGTCTACCATACATACATCCAAAAATGTGGAAAAAATATATTCCAGGGATGGAGGAAGTCCAGATGTTGTGGTCAAATGACAGAAAGTAAAAATGAAAATTAAAAAGATGACGAATGTGGACCTCTGTCCCTCGGCTTCACCGGAGCCTTGCCACTCGCGGGCCCATGTTAGGCTCCTGGGGCGTAGGCCACCGTCCGCAAACTGCTGCTTTTAGAGCCCCTGGGGATAGGGACGCCAGGCAGAGCTGCAGGGGTCCTCACTGCCACCCTGAGCCTCGGGGCGCTGGGAGTAAAGGGTAACTCTGAGCAGAGGGTCTCTCCTCCTGTCTGTAAGCATGAGGGTTAGTGTCGCTGGGCCGAGGCCTGGAGATGGACAGCAACGACAGACTTGGAGGGACACAAGGCGAATCAGTGATGAAAAATAGAGAAACAAGGAAGCCGGAGGACAGGGGAGAGGAAGGGAAGGAAAGAGGTGGAAGGCTAATACTTCGCCATGATTAGGGAAAGCTCGTCCCCATTCCTAACCCCTGGGAAGGGCACGAAAACGGGGAGAAGAGGGCAAGAAATCAAACCGCAGCGATCGAGCAAAGGGTCACGGAGCCACACCAGTCAGCACGCGGCCTCTCTGGACAAACGGGGACGCCCCCCCGCCCCCGCCGCCTCGGTGGCGCCCCGTCACCGCCCATCCGCTAGCCATCTTCCTTCCAAACCCCACGCAAAGGTGGCCTGGCTCCTGGGGAGGGGACTCAGCTCAGGGCAGGGACCGCCCGCAGCCAGACGGTATTGCACATTCTCTGTTCCTTACTTTTAATCTCAACTGACAAGCTCGGGGACCTCGCACCTTTGAGCACCTCTGAGCCGGGGCAGGGAGACACAACAGAAACGGCACTTCGTCGTGTGGGGTAGACGAGACAGGCAGGCCGCAAGGCAGGACAACTTGTAGGGAAAATATTTTTTTTAAAAAAGCTTCCAATTTCATGGAAGAGAGAAAAGCAAAACCAAACGATTATTCCAGTGCTTTCAAAGCACAGAGGGCAAAGAAAAGATGTAAGAATATATCTTTATATATATATATATAATTTTAAAATAATCCCACACCCAGTTCCATTGACCCCCCTCCCTCTCCCACCACTTACAGTCAGGGGCACCACAGTCCCCAGAAAAATACTCCAAACGACCCCATCGCTACCTGTTCCTAGTGTCTAGCTTCCAGACCATTTCGCCACTGGGGGAACCCGACACAGGCCGCATCTCTGCTCCTTTATAAGTGCTCAATGAAATTGGGGGAAGGGAGAAAAGACAGAAGCCAGGAAGGCCCGTAGGGCCAGTATAATCACCCACAGTGGCTTGGGAGTTCGGGGAGGAGCTGGGAGTGGGGAGAACTGAGCCTGATCCAGCTCCTTCTCCCATTCCACCCCCACGTTTCATGGAGATGTGCAGTGTGTGTGTGTGTGTGTGTGTGTGTGTGTGTGTGTGAGAATTTTAAAAGTGCCTTACTTTAAAAAAGTTATTTAATTTTAAAAAATAAAAGCGGGGGAAAGTCTCCAGGTGGCTTCCAAGGGCAAAATGTTAAACTCCTCTGCACACCTGTCTGAGAGTACCCCTTCCTGGCACTGGCCGCTTCCGGAGCCGGCGAGGCAGGTGGGCGCACCCCGTGAGGAGAGCAGAAAGCCTCACCGCCTCGAGACAGCCAAGGCGTGGGCAAACGGGACGCTACTCTCCCCGGTCCCCCGAACAGCAACATTGCACAATTCAATTCATTCTCTACATTAGTAGCACTTAAGAAAAAAGTAAAAACACAAAAGCAAAACAGAATTCGGGGTTGGGGGGAGAATTCCGTCTCTAGCAGAGGCCTGAGCCAGCGCGGGCGCGAGCTGTCCCACTGCGATCGCGCGGAGGGCCTGACGCGGGGCCCTCGCCCGCACCGCCTCGCACGCAGAGCGTGAGGACAGACGGGAGTGTCAACTACGGGGAGAAAAACCCCCCTCCTTGCCCTGCGTCTCCGTCCTCCCCTCGGTTCAGTCACGCCCACTCCAACTTCTAGGACGCCAGCGACCTCAGGGTGGGGACAGCCATTACCCCGCAGGGCAAAAGGGCGCTGCGGTTATCGGGGGCACGCAGGGTGAAAAACAAAAGTGGGGTAGGGGAAATTTTTATGAAGAAACTAAGAGGAAATAATAATTTTCGGCTAGTTGGCCTGGAACAGATTTCCGGCCTCCCCAGGGGGTGGGAGACCAGTCACCCCTCAGCACCCGGAGGGCCAGAGCCTGGACACCATGCCCCTCCCCGCCTCGCTCCGGGCAATTCCGGGGTGGCTGAGGTTTAAAGCTTCTCCCTCTACGCTCTTCCCGGAGCCCATTTCACGCTGACCACCTCGGAGCCCCCCGCGGGTGTGCGCAGCTGCTTCTCGCCTGATGCCGCCCCCTGCCCCAGGTTAAGTGCATAAGAGCTTCGGCCCTAACACCTCTAGTCACGTCCTACACGGCAGCCGGGGACCCTACGGCGACGCTCCTATCATTTAGCTGAATGTTGTGTTTACGGGGGGGAAAAAAAAGATGATAGAAAAATACTGGGGGAAAATAAAAAGGTTTAACCGTCCACTGAACAAAGGGAGGACACACACATCATTAAAAATGATAATAATTATAGCATAAAAACAAACTCCAGAAACACACGTCGGAGGGCTCGGACCCCCCCGGCCCTCATTCTGACCTCTCTCAGAGGCGGGGACCCACCTCGCTGCGAAAGAAAACCGGGGAGACAGTGCAGAACAGATGGCAGCAGTGTGAGCTAGCGGGAGGTGGGGGCGGGGCGTGTGTTCTTGCTGATTTCTATGTTTTGTCTTCTGTTTCTGTTTTGTTTTCCGTGTATGGTAGGCACCAGTACAGGCACTGCATGCGACGGAAGTTGGGGCGACAGGACGGGAGAGGGTGAAGGATTCGAGGCTGGGGCAGCGAGTGGGACAGGCGTTATTTCTGCCCACTGATGGACTGCGATATAGACCGGGGCGGGATCATGTCTAACAGGTACTCCCGCTGCCGGTCCGCCAAACTGGGGGCTTTGTGTCCTCCGATGCCAGTGTTCAAGTATGCGATGTTGACACCTAGACCCAAGAGACAAAAGTGGGGGCAGATATTAAAAGGGGAGCCGATGCCGTCTGCACCGCCCGGGCTGCAGACCTGGAGACGGGAGGGCACATCAGAGGCTGCCCACTTCTGCCCAGACTTAGTGAAGTTCTGCGTCAGTGCGACTCCTCCTGAAGTTTCGCTCCTCTCGGGAATAATGGCACAGGAGAGTCAGAGAAAGCAATGATGACAGGAAGATGATCAGGACAGAGAAAATCGCTGAATCTGTTTGGGTTCGGGAGCTGCTGGAGGAGGAGAGCGGTCCCTGGGGGGGCCATTCACACAGGATGAGGGCAGTGGATGATCCTGCAGGTCTGGCCAGAGCCACCTGCTGGTCTGATCAGTAACTACATGCACCAAAGGGGCGTATTAGACATTAACTTCCCAACAGCAGGGACCGTGTCATTTTCACTACCAAAACCCAAGTGCACTGTGCCTGCCATAAAACATGAAGTCAGTAAATATTTGATAGGAACAAGAGTGAAAGCAGTAGGACCTAAAGAAAGATCAGAAAACGAGAAGGGACAAGCCACCTAAAGAGGCAGCTAAAGAACTGAGTGCTAAAGAGCTGGACCCTGAGAGAAGCCCTCAGAGCCGCACCCCTTACCTGGCATGCCGAGGAGGCCACCTGGCACAGACAGCTGGGGCGCCTGTGCGAAGTTGGAGAGCATGGAACGGGCAGATGTGGGCATGCCGCGCTGGAGGCTGCTCTGGGGCTGTGGCGCCTGCAGTGATGGAGAGAGTGGTCATCACGACCTGCCACGACGGGCTCCGGGGGCAGTAAGGGTACACATGATTCCCACAGAAGAAAACACAGGTTGGGACAAATGGCTGACAGGCCCGCGAGAGAACTGCTCACCTGCCGAAGCGTGTGATGTCTCATTATGGTCTCCTGTTTACTGACGCTGGACACAGCGGGGGCCGTGGTGGGGGAGAGGGCTGCCTGCTGCTGTAGCCGCTGTTCGATCTCCTGTTGGGAGTCATCGGGTCACGGTGGGCGGGGCAGCCCCCAATTTCCTAACCAGAAAACCTAGGTGTCTTCTTATCGCTAATGCTGCCAGCTAGTTGGAGGGACATGGAAGAGGCAACAGAGTACGGCGGGGTAGGTGCACTGACGACTCTGGGTACAAGCAGCCAGCCTGCTTCACGGATTAAGGGGTGCCTCCCTCCGGGACAGCTGGCTCTCAGCCGGCTGGAGAGAGCTGGGGAGTGGCCGTGAGCTGATCGATATAATGAAGGCTAATGAGTTCCCGAGGTTTTATTTCTGACTCCCATCTACCCACTTTCCAGAAGGTTCGTGATGCTACTCAAAGGGGTCTGATAGGCGATGTGGTAGAAAATAGGACAGAGGAAAAGGACTTGAGGTCCAAACACACCCACGGCGCGAGGCCGCCCACGCGTTAAGGCCGCAGGAGGCGCCCGCGCGCCAGCCCCGCTGCCCTTCGCGGGTGGCTTCATCGTCCTCCCCTTCCTCTGCCATTTGTCAAATACGAAGTGCCAATAACTGCTTCTCTCAAAGAGGTTTCTCACACAGATACGAATCCTTCCCAACGAAATGCATTTGTCTGAGGAGGAAATGAAGTCGAGGGCGGAGGGGTTGCTCTGGTGCTACGAGGGAAAGCCACGCGTCTCGGCCTCTGCCGTCGTCCCTTAATCTCGGCCACTTGGTATCACTCAACGCTCCCACCAATCAGAAGCGGTTGAGTGGAAACAGAAAACACAAGGGCGAGGAGAAAACAGGGGCCCCAGGCCTGTGGGTCCCAGGAGCCCAGACCCCCGGCCGCGCGGGGGCTGGCGGGAGGCCCGGCGTCTCACCTGCTCCTGCTGCAGCGCTTTCACGAACGCGTTTTTCAGCCGGTTGGTGTGCTCGGCCTTGAGAGCCTTCTTCTGGTTGGAGGTCATACATTGCTCACACAGAATCTTACCGCTCTTCTCCTGCTTCCAGTGAGGGGTGAAGTCCGTGCGGCACTGGGCACAAACAAAGGGTTCGACCCGCAGAAGTGAGGCACAGCTTTTGCCTAGATGCCAACAGAAAGAACCATCAGTGCTTCCTCCCCATCGCCCGTTTCTCTTCATCAGACGACTCTACTTCCAGGAGTACACTGTGCTGAGTTGAGAAAGAGGCCACAAAAAGAATACCCCGTAGTTTACAGAACACTTGTATCTCCTTCGGTTGTAACAGCATTACTTTAGTGAATTCGAATAGGACGCCACGTACAGATGAGGAACTGAGCCTAAGGAACAGCCCCTAAACGACAAAGCTGGGACGGGAACCCAAGCATTCGGATTCCCTGCCGTACCACAATGAGAAGAAAACGTGCGTCGATTCAGAGTTAGAGGTCCCCGCCTCACTCAGCCACCGCCGTGCTTCCTGGCACCTCTACCTGAGTACACTTACTCTTGTCGCACGTCTGTAATTTTGGTTACCAGTGCCTACGTCACTCACTTCGTGACCTGTTTCTAGCCAACACTGAGCCCTTCAGGCGCTTTGCTGCGGGAGTCCCCCCAAGTTCGCATGTGGGAAACCCAGGCTTAGTGCGGACCGCGCGGTGTCACTACTCTGCAGCCGGTTCAGTGCTGGCTGACCAGCCCTCACGTGGCCAGAGTCATCTGCGTCGGCGCCTGTGTTCTCAACCATGAGCGCTCCAATGGCAGGGGCTGAATATAATGGGGCAGCACAATGTCCCATAAACAAACACTGACGTTAAAAATCAGTGATGCCGTCATTAAAGTATGCATGCATCCTGCCAGGCACCCTTTAAAAGAATTAAACGATATATTGCAAAAAAATACACAAGACACACAACCAAAGCGTTAAGCCTAAAACATACACACACACAAAAGGCTTTGCTGAGATGTTGCTCCCGCAGAGCCTCTGAAAAAGGAATGGGAGGTTGCTCAGCACCAATAAGAAGAGGCTGCTTAAGATGACGCGGTACCCTGCGTTACTCTGCTCACGTCAATGAGGCGTGGCAACCTCTTCCTTAGAAAGACTGACCAGAAGAATCGGTCTTACCTTGGCTGTCGATGACACTCTGTACGACTTCTTCCAAGCCTACCATGTAGATGAACTCGCTATTGGCCGCACTAGGCAGGAAGTGAAGCAAGGGAGCGGGAGGTTTCGGGGGTGGAATCTCCAGGAGTGTCTTTTCCAGCTGTTTGCGAAGAGCCAGTTTGGCTGCGGCCTGCGAGTTGGCAGCATCGGTCATGGCGCTGGGGCTAGGAAGTGGTGAGGACACTCTGTTCACGGTCCCTGGCTGGATGTGGGAGGCGAGGTTCATATAGATGGCAGAAGATGTTGTGCGCTGACAGGGAACAGAAGAACTTGACTGCTGAAACAGAGCAAGTGCAGGGGTCAGTGCTGCTAGGTGGAAGAAAGGCCCAATTCTTGCTTCTGGGGCAGAGAACACTGTCAGATCCTGGCCTAGGCTACTTAGCTTCCCCGAAACTCAGAAGAAGACAGGAGGTGTCCAGCTTCACGGAAGAAGAACACCAGCACACGGGAAAGGAGAATGCTAGTGGCTCTGAGCTGCGCCCGCCTCCTGTCACCCGCCCCGTGCTGCTCCCGGCCTGCCCCCCCCGAGTGGGTGTCGGCTCACTGCTGCTCTGCTGCACAACCTCCCTTCTCCACTACTATTTTCATGTAATTCCTCGATGCTTCCGGTTTTGAGACAGCTGCCCCAGCTCCACCAAAATTATCCTTTTTGTCTTAAGAGTTTCTTTCTGTCTGAAAATGTAAAACCTATGGTCCTTTCAACAGGAAAGGAAGTAAAGGATTTCCCCGTTTCCAAGCTGGGGCTCTTACCGGCTGGTAACTGATGGCGGGGTTCATGTTGGGCGTTGTGGTGCGTACGAGGCCGGGCTTAGGCGGGCCCCGCTGGCCCTGGAGCTGGGCTGGGTTCGGGGCGATCACACGCTGGGACATCAGCATGTGTGGGAGGGTGGTATTGGTCGCTGAACGGATGACGCTGTGACCCTGAAAGAGAAGAAAAGAACAAATCGTAGGTCGTAAAACGCCCCACAAAACGCTCAAGGGAAAACACTACCTATAACACACAACTGACTAGAAGCTCAGACAGACTTGGCGATTGTCTAATGATCTGTGAGAATTCTACCATCACCGCGAACCCTTGTTCGCGGCTCGGAGTTCCTAGCTTTTGTGCTATCAGCTACCTAACCGTACATGGGAAAGGGCCAAGCTGGAAACCTTCCCTAGAGAAGAGAAACTACAGTGGGAGGAAGAGGGTTATTCATCCTTCTATTGCAGACTAAATCATGTCATAAAGCAAGGGTCCCCAAACTCCCAGGCTATGGACTGGTACCAGCCCATAGCCTGTTAGGAACCAGGTCACACAGCAGCAGGTGAGCGGCGGGTGAGCTGGCGAAGCTATAACTGTATTTGCAGCCACTCCCCAGCACCAGCATCACCGCCTCAGCTCCGCCTCAGATCATCAGGCATTAGATGCTTATAAGAGCACCGGTTCCCAGTGCCAAAAAGGTTGGGGATCTACAGGACTATCTCATATCTGCGGTGATAACACCTCTGTCATGGCCGGGTTCTTCCGTAACCTTCACACGAGCCCTAAAACAAAAGAAGGGATAAGCAGGACCCTCTGACACTAAGACCCATCACAGGTCACATACCTGTAACGTCCTCAGATTCTGAGGCTCGACACCTTGGGCCCCCGGCCGGGAGGGGAGCTTGGATAGGCCCTGCTGCCCCACATGGGCCGGTGACGGCTGAACAATAGACGCCGCATTCTGTACAACTGGAGTCTGGGGGAGAGAGCAGCAAATCAGACAGCAGAAAAGCTAACAATCAGAGGTAAGAATCCGGTACGTTTCTATACTTTTAAAATACTTTGTCAGTGTGAAGCTCCTACTGACCAGGAGGAAAAGGGAGAAAAACAGAATCAAGATTTTCTTGATTAAGGCCTAAGGTTAAAAAAAAAAAAATCACTCTTCCTAAACTTAAAAACTATGTGACGACAGAATAATAAGCCGGCCCGCTGGGCCCGCAGGGGCAGGGCCGTCTCTGGCCCGGTCCCCTGCTGCCCCCCGGTCCCCTGCTGCCGGGCTGCAGTACCTTCTGGACCACGTTCTCCTTCTGCAGCTGACTCTGTCTCAGCTTCTTCAACAGCACCAGCCGGGCTTCCTCCAGTCGCAGCTCGTCCCGCAGCTGCTTGATGAGCTGCTGCCGCTCCTCGATGCCTTTCCCCTAAGGACACAGAGACTGTCAGCTACAGCAGCAGGGCCCAGCGTCCCCTCAGGCAAGACGAGCCCTGTTTTAAGGTCTGAAACCCTCATCTTCCCCAAAAAGCAGAAGTGTTGATAGGACTGTTATCTGTGTCCTTGGGGCCTGGGCACAGAACCTGGTATTCAGTAGGCACAGTAAGTCCTCACTGAACATCATTAATAGGTTCTTGGAAACTATGACTTTAAGCTAAGTGACATATAATGAAACCAATTTTATCACAAGTTAATCACTATAAACAAGAGTTAAGTTCTTATAGCATGTTTCTGGTTACAAAAACACTGCCAAACTGCTAAATAAAAAACAAACATTTTTAATTTTTTCTTGGTTGACCTCACAGATTGCAAGGACCTGTCAACTTACAATCCCTTATTTTTTACACCTACAGCACCTGGGCTTCCTAGGTGGTCAAATACTAACCAGGCCCGACCCTGCTTAGCTTCCAAGATCAGACGGGATCGGGCTTGTTCAGGGTGGCCTGGCCAAAGACCCAAACATTTCTAATGTTAAACACTGAAATAGATGTGAGCTATATATACATTTAAGAAAAATTAATAAAAACAAGTAAGGTAATTATTTTTCAACAGGCTTGTTCCAGTCCAGGGTCACAAGCGCCCGGAGCCTCTCCTAACAGCTCAGGGCGCATGGCGAGAGCCAGCCCTGCACAGTGCGACCCAGGCCCACTCACACTAGGACAATCTGGACATGCCAGTTAACCTCATGTTTCACAACTCTGGGATGTGAAAGGGAACTGGAGACCCTAAAGAAAACCCACACAGACATGGCGGGTAGGGGGGACAAGCAAACCCCACACAGACGCTGGCCCCAGCCGGGAACTGATCTTTTTTTCTCGTTAACACTATGAGAAAATTACAATGAACAAAACAGCATCAAAGAACCTGCTGTCCTCAGAAACGCTCACAGAATGAGGGGGGACCACAGGCATGCCAGCCAACCAGATTCCCGGCAAAATATGGGGCGGCTGAAGGGAGACAGCGCTTCCCCTTCAAACAATGCTCCCAAATCTTTTAAAGCCATGTTTCCTCTAGCAACAGATGAGAAACGTAGGAACCCCCCATACTCTGAGACCCAGGACGGTGTAGGAGCTGTCTTTCCAGCCAAAAGTTCACTTCAAGAGACCTGAATTATAAAGCTGTTTTCATTTTCCAAAAATAAAATATACTGAATATGCTTTTCCAGACTATCTTTCTCCACTTGATTCTAACGGGGCATGCCCTTGAGGCTGAGAATCACTCATCCAGCTTCGTCAATGGGTAGCTATTTAGATCTGAAACGTAAACCATGAATGAAAATAACAGACAGGGACTCTCACCAAATTCAACAGAAGCATGAAAAACATTTTTCTCTCTTTCTTAGTATCTGCCTCTCCCCACCTCCCTCTTTTACCTTAAACATCTCTAAGTTGGCTGCTTTGAGTCTTTCTTCCATTCGGGAGCTGGAACGGGGACTGGAAGCCTCATTATCAGACAAAACAATGATGTCTGGGGAGGGAGTTAGCCTTCCTCGGTCTGGCTCACTAGACAAGATAAGAAAAAAATTAAGGTATTCCAACAGTGAAGGTTCACAGAAAAGTTTTAAAAAATTCTTTTCTACACTGGGAAAAGAAATCCAAGGGACCTTTCAGGTTTGTCTCGATGCACTCAAGGGAAGACAGGGAACTCGAATCCTATCAGGATAAAGAAGACGCCAAAATGTAGGTGACGCTAAAACCTCAGCAAAAACCCTCTCCCTGTCTAAATTCCTCACCGTGGCGGGAGAGACAAAGCCTGGTTTTAGTAATGGAAATGAGAAATGAGTGTTCTTATATCACTGCCTTAACTCAAATTCGAAATGTTTTCCCCACATCTCACTCTCCTTTAGGTTGTCTCTTTAGTTACGTAGGGGCTCGAGAAGAAAATGGCCAGCCTGACAGGGGACAGCAGGACAGAGGCAGTGGGGCCCACCTGCCCGGGTCAGGTACAGAGGATAAGGAGGCAGCTCATCGTACTGGCAGCAGCATGGCCCTGGGTCTCCGAGGGTTTACCAGGACGGAGGTTAATGGCCAATTCCAGAGTCTACCCTGTGAAAAGCTAAGGCATACGAAGGTCCTGCTGTCACTGGCTCGGGGGACCGGACAGCGCCAAGCATAACACCCACGGCCTTCTGAAGGGCCGCAACTCTGGAACTCGACATACGTAGCTTACATGTACTTGCCAGAGTTCTACTAAGCACCTTCCCTCAGAAAGAAATGTCTAGAAACGACTCTGAGTCCCTAGTCTTCCAGACTGGCTGCCTATTTATTAAACACCCCAGTTCTGTCTTTGTGGGGCTAGCCTCAGAAGAATCAGACTCGTCTCCCTAAGATGATGAAAAACGACACCCACTGCTTAAGACCTGGATGACAAGAATCCTGGAAATTCTGACTGAGGGTCCCAGATCGATGACCATGTCTTCTTCCTTTCCTCTAATTTCTGAACTCAAAGACATCTTCCCAGACCCTGCTTCGGGGTCTCCACTGCGTGTGCAAAGTATAGGCCTCGAGCAATGTGCTCTTAGGTCCTATATGAACGTGCAGCCCCAGCTCTCACCACCCACAGCTCTGCAGTCCTCAGAGCCTCTTTCCCACGTCCCAGGGCTTCTTGCCTCAGCTGCTAAGGCACAGGTACTGTTCGAATAAGGCACCCGGGACGGCTGGGACAGGCTTTCCATTTCTCAACTGAGTTACCAAAATCAACAAAATTTAGCTGAGGAAACGAAAGAAGGTGCCAGGTAACAGGAGTGACTACGGCGCGCATGGGCAGCTCGACCAGCTCGGGTCGCAGGCAGTGCGCTGATGATGCAGGGTCCTAGGAGGCGCTGCCGCTGCGGGGACAGAGAACCTTTTGCTCTCTAGGCCCCCGTTCCGACAGTAATGCTCAGGCCTAACAATGTGATTCACGTTTTGGTGAGTTATTTGTCATTTCCATATTCCTTCCTCCCCGCTGTCCCCAACACTGACATGGGTGAACAATTTTGAGCTCTGGCAGATTTCAACTTCTACTTGACTCCCTAATGCTTACACAAACGGTGTTTACATCACGTTCCGCTCTGGTCCTGGGTGGATGTGCGCATCACAGATGACTTCTGAGCTAAGGCATTCGTCCTCGCTCAGACGAGTGCCACCTACTGCTTAGGGGCTGCACAGCAACAGGGCAGGCAGAGAGAAATTCCTGGATGGAGATTTGGAATTGAGCGGCATTCATCAAGAAGCTGTATCTGAGAACAACCCTAAATGATATTTTATTTCCAGATATAATCAAACCTACATTAGACAGCACAGGTAAGATAAATCCCAAGTCAAGTTTAATTCTTAAAAAAAAAAAAAAATAAAAATAATTTTTTTTTTTCCACTTTGACCTGGGATTCTGGCCTCATTTAGCAAACTTTCCAGGGACAGAAATTATTTTCCTACTTTCTCCAACTTATATATATGATTTACAAATTTGGTGTTCTTAAGTATGAAACACTACCTGTCACAGAGACATTAAAAGCTGGGCTTGCTGCTGACGTCACATTTGACTCAGACTGGCAGATTCCCAAAAGCTATAAAATGCCTAACCCTCAACCCAGCAGTAAAAACAACGAAAAGAAAACTGCCATGTCTCCCTAGCATTGCAAAATATAAGTGGTATTAGCTGGATGCACACCTTACTGCACAGACACATCGTGCCCCAGTCATGGGGGAATAAAAAGATACTTAGGGAATCACGATATGGTTATCATGTCAAAAGCTCTTCTTTCTGCTTTTTAAATTCTTTCTTCCTTTTATCCATATCAAATAAACCATTGTTCTCCTTGCTGAGCAATCTATCAATCTTATTCAGTCTTATAAAAAGCTTGAGGCTAAGTGCAAATAGCTGTCACTATATCTGATGAAAGGGAAGAAGAGAGACATAGGCCAATAGGGCCTATTTTTTCCATGTGGAATGGGATCTAGATGGTTTACTTCGAGCCTCTCTTCCTGGAGACCACTGAAAACAATTCCCAGTTTCTAGAGGATCAAGTTTCAAAAGTTCATCCCTCAAAATAAAATTAAAAGCAGTGGTAGGCTTTTCAAGGTAGCCTGACTTTTTAATACAGAATTTATCTGTGATGCTGGACAATTCCAATAGCACTGAGGTCTTACCAAAATATGTAATATTATTTCTGTGAAAAACGCATCTTTGGTTCCAATTTGAGATATGAGGAATCCACCCAATATTTTTCCTCTTCTTCCTCCACAATGAAGTGGTAGTACTCACTGGGTCCAGAAGGGAAAGGGGGTTATGGGGCAAGTGGGGTGCTCGGGTGCATGATCTCATTCACCCACACTCTTTTTTTTCCCCAAAGGATCTAAAGATTAATCTACTTTCATACTATTCTGCTGACACTACCTACAGCTTCCAAGGATTTTTTCCCTCACCCAGGACCGCTAGGGAATTTATCTAAAATTTCCTAAGAGTTTCTGATACAACACCAAGAATTATGTTTCCTCACTGGGTGTTCTTTAAAAGAATAACCCTGGGACAACGCTAGAAAGTAAACATTAAAAGGTAGAGGAAGAAACCCAGGTAAGGTTATAACCATTCCACCCTTCCTTCCCTTTCCCCATCGGTCCAGCTTAAAGATCCTGCTTTGGATCAGCTCTAAGACAAACTCAGAAGACCAGCTGGAGGGCGCCTGGACACTGAAGAGTGATTTGCAAACTGAATGTTCTTAAAACTACGGTTTGTCCACACGGTGATTCACTTGTCAAGGCAGGCTCGGCCTCCAGCCGGTTCTAGGTGCCTCTTCCGAGTGTGTGCTCTGCAGCTGCATGTACGCGACAAGACACCAGAAAAAAGGCCTGTGAAAACTGATGCTGTACATGCGAGCGCGCGAGCACAAGCATGAGTGCACACGTGCGCGCACACGTGTCTGCACGTGTGGAGGCTGGGGAAAGCGGCACAAATGAAGCAGGGATGCACAGAATTACCCCGTGAAGACAACGTCTTTGTTGACAAAAGAAAAGATGGGCCCGGATTTCTGGATGTAACAAAAGCTGGGACTCCACAGTAAATAGATCCTAAAACTCATGGGGTGATCGGAAGACAAGGCTGTTTTTCCTCCTAAAACAGCCGTAAGATTAGAGTGAAAGTGTATATTAACTCACTTTTAATTGGGGTATCAGCTCTATAGTGTCTCCTTTATCCAGAAATGACCACTTTGTCTTAAGAGCGAGAACTACGATTCTCTGTATACTAAGCAAATTTTTGAGGCACCTAGTTTCATTTGGAAATGTGAGGAATTCAGGGTCAATTAAGATGGCACAGGTATGACTTCTTTCAAGAACCTTAAGGATGAAAACCACCCTGCTGTCCTTGAAACTCACCCCACTCCCATGAGTTTATAGTTTATGAGACGATCCTGCCCACGGAGGCAGGTGACCTGGCCATACCTGCGCCTGGCGCTCATATCCACAGGCTCGTCACTGATGTTCTCCTTGCCTGGCCTTCCGGCAGTCCTGCTGTCGCCATGAGGCCTGAGATTCCCATTGAGTTTCTCTTCATAACCCTTGACACCGCTGCCGTCCTGTTTGGTGGGTAACTCATGTGGCACCTCAAGATTTGCCAAATCCTTCCGCTTAAGCAGTGCCAACATTTTCAGACGCTCCATAGCCTCGTGCCCCTCCATTTTGAGTCGCTTGGCCAGGACGTCATCTCGCTCATCTGCTGGGTCCAAGCTCCGCTTCAACAGATTCAGGCGAAGAGCATCTTCCGTCATTCTATCCATCCTGTGGAAAGAAGACAAGTCAGATCAGAGCTGAAGCCCTTACACAGTCCATAAAGACAGAGGGAGGGGGTAAAGGTATTCAGAAGATAGAAGTTCAAAGTTACCTCAGCTAACCTTCTACCTGGTATCTTTCTAGAAACTAAAGAAACTACGAATACTCTCCAGTCACTGAGGCCCAAACTGCACGCCTGAAACCAGGCACCACACTCATCTTGACAGTCCATTAAGAACCGACATCTCAAAAAAGAAACCTTGTTTTGTGCACGCATGCCCAGAGTCAGATGCTTTGGTTTTAGCTCTCATACCAAATTTGTTTCCTGGAAAAGACTCTTATGAGTAGGAAGTTCCTCAGGTCACACACATGTACCTTAAATTGGCCTATCTTATGAATGGAGAAATATGAGTAAGATGCATTAGACGAAATGTATCTAAAAGGAAGACTCAGTTGTCTGGATACAGCAAATATCGGAGGAGTCTACTGTTATCTGCCCTCAACTCCATACAGAGATAGATTCCATACCAGAAGATACTTGGCTTTGTTTAACGAAGAACTCAGGTGCTTAGGCTGATAACAGGTTAGTATTTTCTCTACTCATGCAGCAAAATGATTAAAGGTAAGCGAATTATCATTTCCACGTCTTTGCTTTTTTTCACACTAACAAAATCTAGATGCAGAATTTCTCCAGCACTTTTAAACCCAGGGCTGTTCCGTGGTAGGAAACAGCAATGAGGCACTGTGAAGACAAAACTGTGAGTCATCGCAACACAGGTTCGAACTGCTACTTACTTTAATAAGGCCGAATAGTCAACGTTACTCTCTCTCTCAATTTCATCTGTAAAAGTGGACTCTTAGATTGTGCTAAATGAAACTTAATTTCTATACCCTTGGGCTATGACTTCCATACCTAAAATATGAGATAAGGCCTGCCAATTCAAACGCTCAACGAGTAAGACAGAGAGGACTACACATGTTAATTGGTGTTCATGTGAAGAAAAATATGCATGTGCTTGAGGCGTCTTCCTGCGGTACAGAGTGAAATAACAGCTATTCAATTCTTTTCTGGTTATAATGAAGAAAGAGAGTAACCAACAAAAAAATTTCCAATAAAAAGAAACAGACTTTTTGGAAACCAGAGAAGTCGGAACTCAGATCTCTGAAATTCTGGGGTAACGTTTCTTAATTCTCTTTAAAGGCCAGATTTATGGATATATAATTCACATATCATACAATTCGCCTAAAGTATATAATTCAATGGTTTTTAGTATATTCACAGTTAAACAACCATCATCATGATCGACATTTTAGAATATTTTCATCATCTCCCCCCTAAAAAACCCATGCTCATTAGCAGTTTTTCTCCTTTCTCCCAAGCCCATGCCTGTCCATCACGATTTACTCTCTGTCTCTGAGTTTGCTCATTCTGGACTTTTTATGTACGTGAAATCATATGTAGTCTTTTGTGACTGGCTTTTTTCACTTAGCATTATGTCTTTAAAGGTTCATTCATGTTGTAACATACATCACTACTTCTTATCTTTTTATGGATGAGTGATATTCCACTGCGTGAGTATCTATTTATCCATTTATCAACTGACGGACATTTGTCCCCCCCACCCCCCCACTTTTTGCTATTATTAACAACGCTGCCGGGAAGTTTGTGTACAAGGTTTTGAGGAGCACGTGTTTTCAATTCTTCTGGGCATATGTGTACCTAGGGGCAGAATTGCTGGGTCCCGTCCCGACTGCTGCCAGAGTGGCCGCGCCGTTCCACAGTGCCGCCGGCGGTGCCCAAGGGTTCCCGTTTCTCTGCGTCCTCTTAGTTCTCTTTTTAGTTTCGGATGTGAGACTCAGGATATATCATAGAAAAACATCCTTAAGTTACAGGTCTCCCAAAGATTTATTCTGACATGTGTTACTTCTAAAGTGGTTTACCTCTGAAAAGCACCCCCAGATGGAGTGACTGGAGAGCTGAATGTCACATAGAACACCAAAAGCCTAAGCCCCACTGTACAGCGACAGCGTCCTGGGCAACTTGATCATCACCTTATGTTGAGAGCACAATTGAGAATACTGTGGGGAGGTGTGGAGTGTGGGAAGAGTCTGTCATTCAACTAACTACGCACCTAGATGCTAAAAAAGAAGAAAGTCAGGAAAGTACACAGCAAGATAGAGAAATGTAAATTAATATAGTACAGTGTTCTAAGTTTTGAGATAAATTATTTTCATGAGCACTGAAGATATATAGCAAAACTCAACAACCCGGGGCTAAATGGAGTTTGGGATGCTATCGTTGTCTTGGTTTCATGAACAGACAGTTATACAAACAAGTGAAAGCAGTTCAAATATATATAATCCCCCTTATTAAACTACAAAGACGCAGATACACTGAAAGTTTAGAGAAACCAGACCAGACGGCTGAATGCCTAAGGTGAGTAATCTTTCCCAAGCGATGGCTTAAGAACTCTGACCAAATTTTCCTTGCCCACTTTTTTTTTAACTGAGGTAACACTGGTTTATGACGTCATCACAGACCTCGCGTGCACGACAGCCACATCCACTACAGTGTGCTCCCCACCCAGTGTCTGCTTTCCACCTGTCACCATGCCATGGCCCCCTTTACTCATTTCACCCTCCCCCTTCCCTCTGGGAGCCACCGGCCTGCTGTCTGCATCTGCGAGTTCGATTTTGTTTTGTCTGTTGTTTATCTTCTACACACGAGGGAGATCACAGGGCGTCTGTCCTTGTCTACTTCACTCAGCACTAACACCCTCGTGGTCCGTCCACCTGTTGCGAACCCCTTGCCCACGCTGGGCCTTACAGACCTACCAGCCCCGACTGCACATGCTCACAGCTACGCCTGCCGCAAAACCCAGGGGAACACGAATCCGTCCTGGAAACGTCATGCCAAGTAAGCCTGACACAGAAGGACAGACATTTTACGGTTCCACTCACATGAGGATGAGGTACCCAGAATAGGCAAATCCCCAGAAACTGAAAGTAGAGGCTGCCAGCGGCTGAGGTGGTGGTGGGGAGCCTGTGCGGGGTATTATTTAATGGGAACAGAGTCTCTGGGATGAAGAAAAAGTTCTTAAAATAGACAGTGATAATGGTTGCGTAACACTGTAAATGCACCTAAAGCTGCTGAACTGTACACTTAAAATGGCAAATTTTACTTTATGTATATTTTCCCACAATAAAAAAATTTCTTAAAAATTCGACGTAACAGAGCCTGATTAAAAACAACACAATCTTTTTGAGATTATAGAAATGTTTTAAAACTGGACCGTGGTGATAGCTGCACAACTCTATAAATTTACCAAAAAATAAAAAATAAACTCACTGAATCACACACCTAAATTATACTCCAATAAAGCTGTAAGATATTCAACGTAAACTTGTCGCACATAAATTTCTCTCAAAAAAACCCCACAGCTTTTGTACAATGAATGGTGTTACGTTGCCTTTTAAAGCCCAACCAACCTTTTTTGTTTCTCCTGGGCTGCTAGTAACAACTAATATTTCTGCAGTACCCACCTGAATGCCAAACATGCTACTAGCCACTTTGTCATGTGCTCTTCTTTAACTTTCCTCAACAAGTCATAACAGGTAGTATCCCTACTTTACAGGTTGGGACAAGTGTCAAATCAGAAATCCCAAGACGGCAAAGTTTTAGGCAGTGAATCTGGAATTCCAACACTGGTCTAGCTCACTTCAAAAATCTATGATACAGTACGTCTCCCTGCTCAGAGCTCGGCTCTTCAGAAGTGGTGTTGTATATTCGCATGTTTACACATCCATCCATCCATCCGCCCCCTCCCCCCAAATATTTAGTGTATGCCATGTGCCACATTCAGGGTTAAGGTGTGAGGAATAAAGGTAAAAAAAAAAGACTCAGTTACTGTCTTTTAACAATTTCATTCCAACAGGAGACAGATGTGCATGTAACTTAAATACACACTCAGATGTTCGCATGAACTAATTCCCCTGCTGTCCTATAGCCTGCTTTTCTTCCTCGTATTTCAGTGAAGAGAATTCAGTTCATCCAGAGGCAAAAACTAGAAGCCTGGGAATCATCCGTGATTGTTCCTGACTCTTAAATCTAAGTTACCAAGTCCAATCAATTACTCTCTTCTTCTGTATGTGAAAGAGAAGACACATAGCCCCAGCCACCCTGTGACCACGAGGGAAGGCAGCTTACAGATCCAGCAGGCCCTGCATGGCAGAGCACTGAGATGCAAGCTAATTACAGATAACCACCCTAAAGCCAGGCTCTGGATCCCCTGACGTAGGCCAATACACTCCCTTAATGTCTCAGCCAGTATGAGCTAGGTTTTCTGCTACTTAAACTGAAAGCATCCTACAGAAAACTGTTAGAAATGCCAACGTGAAATCAAGGTGAAGATATCCGATAAACAGGTGCACACATGGCAAACACACAAAACAGCCAGAGCTCCAGCCAGAAGTGGAAACAGACAAATACGTGAACAGGTAAAGGAGGTAACTGAAAGGAATGTATGGGGATGAGAGAAACTACGCAGAGCTAAGAACAGATCCCTGGGCAGTACGCACATTTCAGGGCTGGCTGTTCAGAGAACGGGCGGATGAGAAAAGCATGAGATGTCGACAAGTTAATGTCAAGAGCAGTTAACTGTGTCCAACAATCACAGCAGAAAATGCCCGGCTTTAAATTTACTGTGGACTGTTGTAAAAACAAGAATGACCAGAAAGTAATACAACTCTAGACACATGCTGGTCAGGTTTCACTCACTGTCAAAGTCTCTTCTGCAAACCAAAATCCGGGTCTGCGGAAAAGTCTGAGAGGGAAGAGAACGGAGGGAGAGTGGGCAAAATGAACAGACACCTACCGAGGGCCTGCCACTTACCAGGCAGTGGACGAGGTCCTCTGTATTTGTTCTCTCATTCAGCACATTTAAATTGTCAGCAAAAACCTCCAATTCTCAAAAATGATGAAATGTAAGCCTATAATAATTTACCATGACTTTAAAAGTTTAAAGTAGCAATAGTCTAAAAGATCATGGTACTTCATGAAGAGTTTTCAGTATTTATACTGAACAAGACACAACAGTCCTTACAAAGCAAAACAATACTTCTTAAACATAAAAAAATACATCTTATAAAAGTCTTTTGGTTTCAAAATTCTAAGCAGCAATGAATGTATTTTCTTTTAAAAAAATTCTAAGAAAATTAATAAGCAAACGAATATTTTCATTCCCCGTGTCCGCCATTTCTTCTTACTGATCTTTCTCCCCCCGACCCAGCCTCCGAATGGCTGCAATACACGGCTGAGAATTTCACGGCTGAAGAAACTGCACGAACTCTTTCCAACGAAGTATGTTAGCATGGAGATAAGCACGGACGATGATGAAAGTCAAATCTTAGTATTTGTCCCTATTGCATGTTTTAATGCAACTTTTCAGTTGGGAGTAATTACACATCCTTATGAAGTTTTAAGAAATAACACAGAAAGATCCCATGTACCTTTACCTAGCTTCCCCCGATGGCAACACCTTGCAGAACCGGCACGTAGCGCCATGGCCGAGGCATCGACAGCGGCACACCCTACGGACGCCACTCACCGCGTGGATTCAGCTGCGCGCGGCCTCGCCACGTCTGCGGGTGCACACGCCCACCGCCGTGAGGCTCCAGGACGCTTCTGTCGCCTCGAGGACCCCTCGCGTCGCCCTTTTGTAGCTGTGCCCACCCTCTCCCCACAGCCACCCAAGCACACCCCAAACTTCGGTGGTCACTAATCAGTTTTCCATATTTAAAATCTTCTCTTTTCAAAAATATACAACGGGAACCGCGGACAGCCCGTGACGCGGGAATGCCCTGCCCGGGGCCCAGGCCCGGGGCGCACCGTGTCTCCTCACCTGCCGAGGGATGGCTGGTGGCTTCTAGTTTTTTGCTATAACAAATAAAGCTACTAGAAACATCCACAAACAAGTTTCTGTAGAAACATAAGATTTTGTTTATCTGGGATAAATGCCCAGGAGTACGACTGCCATGTCACATGCAAAACGAACGTTTAGTTTTACGAGCAGCTACCGGTCGGTTTTCCAGAGTGGCCGCGCCGCCGTGTGTTTCCACGGGCGATGTCTGAGAAATCCAGTTTCTTCCTATCCTCGCTGGCATTTGCTGTCGTCATTATTTTTTATTTAAGCCGTTCTGATAGATGTGTTGTGGTATTTCACTGTGGTTTTGATTTCCATTTCTCTAATGGCTAATGATGTTGAACATCTTTTTGTGTTTATTACCATCTGTGAATCCTCTTTTGTGAAATTTCTGTTCATGCCTTTTGCGCAGTTCTTTTTTTTTTTTACTCAAGTTTTGAGAGTTCTTTACATATTCTAGACACCAGTCATTTGTCATATATGCGGCGGCTTCCTATTTTTAGTGAAATTAAACATTACAGATCCAGCTGAAACACCCTGTGTTAAGTTCACTCCAGACTATTCTCTACCTTCTCTGCTCCTTCCCTTCCCGGAGAAAGGCATCATGATGACGATTATGTTACAACTCTCATGAATTTTTTATAAACTTCATATATATACAAAATAATATATGGTATAGTTTGTGTATTTTTGTAAATTACATTTAAAAAAGGAGCTCTTACACATATCCTTTTTTTATTTTGCTTTTCAATGTTTAATTTTTTAATATTTAAAATTTATCCAAATAAATGCAGGAAGCTCTAGTTCATTTGTTTTAACTGGTATGTAGAACGCCATAGCAAAAATACAATTTAATAATCCATTCTCTGTTTCAACATTTAGGCAATTTGTAGATGTTAAAACCAAAGCTATGAGCTCCACTTCTGGCCAAGATGATGTAACACGATGCACCCTCTCACCTGAAATAACAACAAAAAAACCCAGACAAAACACATGAAACGAGGGTCTCAAGACAGTAGACATTAGGGACAAAGGACAGTGATCCCAGAGGAACAAGAAACAAACGAAGTGAGCTCTACAACTGCCCTGTAAACTGCCTTGAGAGTTTCTAGGCCACTGTGTGGGGAGGAGAAAACGCGGTGGACCCAGACTCTTGAGTCGAAGGGATGGAGGTGAGGTTACTGTGAGACCGAGGCAGCCAGGCTTCAGAAAGGACTGAGCACCATAGAAGAGAGTGCGCAGAAAGATGGCTATAATAAGACAGACAGATAATAAGTGTGGAAGAGCATGTAGAAAACTGGAACCCTCAGAACACTCATGAACTGCTGATGAGAATGGAAAATGGAAGAGTTTGGCAGTTCCTCAAAGTGAAACAGTTACCCAACGACCCAGCAATGCCATTGCTAGGTATATGCCCAAGAGAACTGAAAACATTATCTCTACATAAAAATCTGTACATAATGTTCATAGCAGCACCATTCGTAATATTCAACAAGTGGAAACAACCTGAATGTCCCCAACTGATGAACAGATAAACAAATGTGGCACTTCCGCACAATGGTATACAACGATGAAAAGTAATGAAGCGCTGATATGTGTTATAACGTAGATGAAACTTGAAAACGCTGTGCTAAGTGAAAGAAGTCAGCTGTAAATGGCATATATTGCATGAGTCCATTTACATGAAAAGTCCAGAAAAGGCCTGGAATAGAATGGAAACAGAAAGTAGGTTGGTGGTTGCCTAGAACTGAAGAGGGGGCAAAATGGGGAATAACGACTAAAGGGTAGGGGGTTTCTTTCTGGGGTGATGAAAGTGTCTCCTCTTAGAGCATGGTGACAGCGGCGCAACTCTGAGAGCATACTAAAACCAGCAACCGTGTACTTCGAGTGAGTGAACTGTACAGTGTGTAAAATATATCTCGATAAAGATGTCAAAAAGAATACAATGGATGATCGATACTACAGAAAAAAAGATTAGTGAACTAAAAGAAGACATATCAACAAAAATTATCTAAAACCAAAGATGGAAAAGGAAAAAACAAGGAAGAAGAGCACCAGGGGACTAGAGAAAAATTTAAGTAGCCTAATGTACCAGTAATTGGAGTATCTCAAAAAAGAGGGGGAGAGCAGGTAGAAAAAAATATATGAAAAATGGCCAAAATTAACAAATGATGAAAACTATAAACCTATAAATCCAAGAAGCTTAAGAAACAAAGCACGAGAAACAAAGAAAACTATACCAAGACATGTCATGATGAAACTGCTTGACTACAAAGTCTTAAAAGCTGCTGGGGCACGCATGCGACGTGTTACGTGAAGGTAAGAATACTACATCGGATTTTCTGTTAGAAACAGTGCAAAAGAGAAGACAGCAACATCTTTCAACTAGCGAAAAAGAAAAACCTGACTAC
Organism: Rousettus aegyptiacus; assembly: GCF_014176215.1. Lineage (NCBI taxonomy): Eukaryota > Metazoa > Chordata > Mammalia > Chiroptera > Pteropodidae > Rousettus > Rousettus aegyptiacus. The sequence continues at coordinate 25,927,620 of NW_023416292.1, read as the reverse complement.
CTACAATACCATACTTGTCAAAATATATCTTTTAAAAACAAAGGTGAAACAAGGACCTTTTCAGTCATTTCAACTTCCTTTACCAATCTTTACAATTTATATTTATTTATATCTTAAAAGTTCCTCAATTATGGCCTCAAAGATTATTTTGCCTGTCATTAATATGGAAACATCAAATTTCTGATTATTTGCCTGGAACATTTTTCCATTCTTAACGTTTAACTTCTGTGTCTTTTTGACAGCATCAACCCAAATTTGTTTTTCCATTCAGTCTGATAATCTGTTTCTTCGGCTGGCTAGTTTAGTTCATTTACATTTATTATTATGATTACTAATATATTGCTTTTATACCATCTCCTGTTCATTCTACTACCGTACTCGGTCTGTACTTTACTCTCTCAGTATGACTTATTTCACTTAGCATAATGCCCTCAAGGTCCAGCCATGTTGCCGCGAATGGCAAGATTTCTTTCTTTTTTTTAATGGCTAATACGTATGCGTGTGTGTGTGTGTGCGTGTGTGTGCGTGTGCGTGTGTTTTCTTCACCCATTCATCCATCAATGGGCACTTAGGTTGCTTGCATGTCTTGGCTATTTAAACACTGCAGGAATAAACTCGGGAGTACATGTATCTTTTCGAGTTAGTATTTTCATTTTCTTCAGATAGATACCCAGAAGAGGAAATGCTGGGTCATGTGGTAGTTCGATCTTTAATCTTCAAGGACCCTCCATACTGTTTCCCACAGAGGCTGCACCAATCCACATTCCAAGCAACAGCACACAAGGGTCCCCTTTGTCCACATCCTTGCCAACACTTATTTCCTGTCGTTTTGATAACAGCCATGCTAACAGGTGTGAGTTGCAGTTCCCTGATGACTAGTGGTGTTAAGCACGTTTTCACGTACCTGTTGTCCGTCTGCACGTTTTCATGACCATTTGTTCTTACACTCCCGCACGAGTTTCTTCTCATCTTCCTAACTGTAGGTGTGCCCCTGGGCTCAATCTCGTACCTTTTCTTCATCTGCACTAACTCCCTACATAATCTCACCTATTCCTGAGGCTTTATTTAGCATCTTAATGCTAATCCTCAAATTTACGTTCCCAGCCCCCATCGCCTTATATTTTCTATATATTCAACTGCCTACCCGGTACCTCCATTTGGGTGTTTAACTGGCATTTAATGAACTTATGTCCAAAGCTGAATTCCTTAACCCCCCGGATAAAAACCTCCTCCTCCCGTAGCGCCCCCCACCTCGGTAAATGACACCACCATCCAACCAGCTGCTCAAAACCACACACTCTGGAGTCGTTCTTGGTTCCTCTTCCTCACACCAGACACGCATTCCAACTGTAAACTCTGCCAGCACTACCTTCCAAATGTATTTTAAATCTGAGCCCTTATCACCGCTTTCAGGGGCTCACCCCAGTCCCAGCTGTCATCAGATCCCGCCCAGACTGTCACAATTCTTTTTCACTTTGTTCTGCTCTTGCCCCTCCTTCAGTCTATGGAGACTGAAACCAGAGTGATCGTTCTAACATTTAAGTGAGATCATATCGACGCCTTTGCTCGAAATGCTTTAATGGCATCTGTGGTGGTTTACAAAGACTGTCTCCCCGAATTCTCTGAAACCCCTCAGTCAGGAGCAGGAGGTAACTGTGCCACCATCCCTGGGAGCTGGGCGGGTCTGGGACGGCTCCCAGGAGTGGAGTACAGCAGAAGTGGTGCTGGGTGACTTCTGCCTCTGGGTCCTACAACTCAAAGCAACTTCTGCCTTGTCCACTGAACACTGAAGTCTGGAGCCCTGAACTGCTTTCTGAGAAGTGCAACTGCCCTGAGGCCACCATGCTGTGAAGAAGCAAAGCCTCAGGGCGAGGTCACCTGTGGACACTTCAGACGCTGGGCTGCTCTCTCTCACAGTCCGGGCACTCAGACATGTCAGTGAACCAGGCCAGGGCCGACTCCGGGTCCCGTGAGCACACCTGCCCCGCTACTGCTGCTTCCTAACGGCACCCAGACGGTGTGAAGCAGAACGCCGTCACCACTGTGCCTGGTTTAGACTAATTCCTGACTGACAGAACCGAGAGCATGATACAATAGCTGTTTTAAATCACTAAATTGGGGGATCATTTGTTACAGCAGAATAGCGTTCCAAGTCTTCACCACCGTCCACAAGGCCCTGCATAATCTGGCCCACGACGGGGTGACTCTCTACCGCCTGTTACCCCCATCGCACTTTCCAGTCACTCTCGCGTCCCTGCTCTCCCTGTGGCCACACGGCTGGCTCCCTCGCCTCCTTCAGCTCTCACGGGGCCTTTCCCTACTGTGTCCGGGAAGGAAAGACAAACGCCGCACCTTCCCTCGTTACTCTCATGCCCTCACGCTTTCCCAATGCTCTTCTTCATGGGAAATCCCACCGCCTGGCCTATTCCGCATCTTTACATATTACATTTGGTTCTTTTTTTCAAATCTGTCTCCCTCGAAGTATTTTTTCTTATCTTTTCCAATCTTTTTATTTAATAGTTTAAATATATTTTTTTTATGGACTGTAGTAAATTGATCTTTATTTGAAGTTCTCAGCTCCTGCTGTTGGTTATATCTGTGACTATTGTTCATGGCAGATGAATTGTTTTCTTGGGCTTTTTGTCACTTTTTAATTTGCGCCTTGTCTTCATTGGGATTTTATCTGTAAGAATCCCGTATGGCTTGGATTGTGGACTTGTTCCTCCAAAGTAGTTTTTCACGTGCTTCTGCAAGTTACCCCAAGGGTATAAAGGGTTCTGAACAATTTTTTATGTTTATTTCTTAGCTTGGGGGATTACAGATGAAAATAATTTGAACCCATATGGGGAGTAGGCCCATACTTAAATTTTTGAGAGAGAGTCCCACCCACCCCTAATCAGAGTCCAGGCTGAGACACATAAGTTTGCTTGTCTCCTTGAACTGAGGGATGGAATTTTTATGGTCACCTCTCTTCCCTGAGCATGAGCCTTTAAGGCTCCCGGCTCCCGACAGGGAGTCTCATCTCTAACTCTGCTCCACACAGGCCGAAAGCTTCGTCTCTGGGCCCCTTGTGAGCATGAAAATCAAGTCTTTTGGTTACTAAGCCTAGAAACGGCCCAGAACTGCCGCAGCAGTAATGTCACACACACGCTACTCACATTCAGCTTCCCTTTCATTTGTGGTCCCTGAGGAGTTCCCGTCTTCTTTCAGGCTCTGGTATGCGTTTAAAGAGGAAACTTTTTTTAAAGTTTATATATTTTATCCAGCATTATGAGGTGTTTTTCAACAGAATTGCGAATGGTTTTAAGGTTATATGGTCTGGCATACTCCAGAGTCAAAAACGATGGCCTGGAAGTTTTAAAATTTTCTTACTAACTGGTTCAATATATTTTCAGAGCAGACAAGTCTCCCACCTTCAAATAAATAACTCCACAGACTACTAACTGCAAAAAGGAAAAAATACCTTAGCAATGGCAAGATCTTGCTGTCACCTTAACCCAGGTAAATAAAACTTGACAGTGCAAACAGTAAGACAATTGGATATTGTGTGCCTCCTGATGTGATGCAGTATGAAGTACACAGGATCTCCTATAAAGTGTTTTTGCCAAAACAGAACCTTTACACCAAAGTCCAGTTTACAGAAAATACAGAAAATCAGAGAACAAGCTAAATAATACCATATGGAAACAATCTGACAAATTTACAATGCAGAACATGTTGCAAATCAAGGAGCTTGGTCTCTTCAAATGTTGATATAAAAAAGGGGGAAGGGAATGTAGACTGTTCTAGATTAAGAGACACTTACAGACATACCAAATGCAATGTATAATATTTGACTGGATCTTGGTTTAAAAAGAAAAGCTACCAAAGATACTCCCGGGAACAACTGGAGAAATTTCAAATGGACTGGGTGTGTTAGATATGAGGGAATTGGTGTTAATTTTCTCAGGTGTGATAATGGTATTGCGGTTGAATGGGAAATTGTCCTTATTTTTTGCAGAAGCAACTGTATTAGTTTTCTATGGCTGGTTTAACAAATCGCCACAAACTTGGTGGTTTAAACAATACAAATTTAGTATCCTACGATCTGAAGTCAGAAGTTTGTCAGAGGCTCACTGGGCTAGATTCAGAGATCGGCAGGGCTTCTACATTCCTTCCGGAGTTTTCAGAGGAGAATCCATTCTTCTGCCTTTTCCAGCGAAGGGCTGGCTGCTTTCCTTGGCTCACAGCCATTTCTCCATCTTCAAAGCAAAGTTACCAATGTCGGGCCCACGTCGCCTCATGCTGCCACCTTTGTGACTCTGCTCAGCCTTTTTCTACTTTGAGGGCTCTGTGATTACACTGGGCCCACCTGTATAATCCAGAATAATATCCACTTTTTAAGGTCAGCTAACCAGCAGCCTTAATTCCATCTGCCATCTTAATACCCCTTTGCCATGAAACTAACATATTTACAGGTTCTGGGAATTAGGATGTGGACGTCTTGGGGCAAGGGGCATTATTGTGCCTAACACAGCAATCTTACATATTTAGAGACAAAATACAAACTTATTTTGAAATGGTTCAGAAAAAACTATGTTACATATCAATGAAGCACATATGGCAAAACACTCATGTTGACTCAAGATGGTAGTTATATAGCTGTTAATCATACTATTCTTTATATTTTTCTATAAACATTTTCTATTTTTAAAAAAATTGAAAAATTTTAGATTGTTTTAATTAAAAAAATAAGCCAAAGAGAACAGACCCCTTTTTCAAAAGGAAGACTTTAACTGGACCACAGAGAACCGGAAAGCAGTCTGGCAGAAGAATGCAGGTAGTGCGTGACACTCGGCTGGGCAGCGGTATCAAGGTGACGTGCAGGCAGACCTCCTGATGTGATAGGCAGGCTACCTGCTGTGCTTGTGCAGGATTAAGGTGCTCTTTACATGCAAATGACAGGGTCTCAACTGAAGAGCAAGCTCATTCTCTGTGTTATGTCACAGTCCTACTAGTTGCCTTAGGGAAAAAACAACACATCGCATAAGAAATCTGGACTCTTTATGTCTTGTTTTTATATTTAAAAAGGAATAAATAGTATGCTTTATAATTCTTTATAAAGAACTAAAAAAACATGTAGCTCTGACTTGCCTTTGCTAGCGTCCTTTCATAGAAATAAGATTCCCTTTCCTACTGCAAGCACTAATAAGACTAGTTGCACCTGATAAAATTTTCATGTTGATAAAACATGTAATGATTAGTCACCAAATTCACTCTACTCATCTATTCAAATCAGTGATAAAAAGGAAGAAGAGATACAGGGAGAATTCAGAGTACAGACATCTATGGGGTGCAGAATGGGATAGTCTGGTAAGTAAATATTTTTTTTGACAGTTAAAAAAGGAAGTACTAAAACCATCACCCACTCTTATATCTGAAGAACAGGCAATTCTTGGTTTGCTTTCTGCCACTGGGAGACAACAATCAGCCAGAGGTCTAAGATCTGTTCACTCCCAGGCAATATTTTAAATAACTCCAAAAAACACAGAAAGAAGGTTGGTGGAAATAAGAGCCTCCATCTAAATGAAGGGATCAAGTGAAGATTCTCTTGAAATAATTTGTTTGAAGCACCTAGTATATACATAGTACGGTAAGAAATACAAGTAATTTGAGAATGAATTCAAGGATCATATAGTAACTGAGAAATCTAGAGACATGTTTACCTTGATATGAAGAAGATGGAACCTAGTAATAAGAATGTTAAAACACGGAGGACCTGAGAATATAATCTAAGTCCCAGTTTTTATTTCTTCCCCCTTCCTACAAGATTCTTCTTGCTTCTGCTTTGTGAGCTACACGACTGTGAGGAGGTATCCTGTCCTCTATCAATCTTACTCCTTCTTTCCATATTTACAATAGACGCCATCATTCCCTTTGATCAAGTTAGAAAACCTGAAGCCATGTGAGATACTCTTTTCTACTTCACTCATTCAACAAATAACTTTTCATAGACTCTAACACACATATTTTCCTTGATTTTTAACCTCTGGTATCAGGATATGTCCTATAATCTACAGCATCTAACAACTGACAGCATCTTTTCTTTCTTATTAGTCCATAAAATATTTATTAGTTCATAAAATCAATGGCATGCATCTTATATTCCCTGAAATACAATATTTATGAAATGCCTACATTATTAGCATCATTCTAGGCACTGAGGATACAATATTGAAGTCTCCATACTCATGGACTTAACATCCTAGTGGGGAAAAGAAATAATATGTAAATAATACACACATGTAAAGTAGTGATAAGCACCTTGAAAGAAATTAAGCATAAAAAGGGGATAGTGTGTTAGATGTGGGAAAAGCCTATTCTTAAAAGCACAGGTGATAAAGTCCTGTCTAAGAGAGAACACTGGAGATAAGTGAGGAAGTGAGCTATGCATGTACCTGGGAGAGAACTTAACAGGTAGAGGCTACTGGTATGTGCTTAGCATGTACAAGAAACAGATAAAAGGTGATGATGAAGTGCCATATCCAAGAGGGAGAGCAGTAGGAAAAGAGGCAAGACAGAGAACCCGGGGCCAAGTCCTGTCTGGTCTTGCATCACAAGTATTAGTTAGGCTATACCTTGAAAGAAAGGCTATTAGAAATGTTGCTTAGAAATATGAAGCAGTAGTCATGGATGACTCCAAGGCTGTTAACTCTACAGCTGAGTGAATGACGATGACTTTTATGAAACTGGTGAATTTGGCATGTTTGGAGTAAAAATGAAAAGTAGAATTTTAACATGTTAAGTCTGAAATGCCTAGTAGACACAAATCTAGAGTTAAGAAGAGATGTTTGGGAAGAAGATACAAGTTCAGGTCTCATAAACATACGTAGACAGAAGTTAAAGTCATGAAAGCAGACAAAAGTCCTTTAAGGAGTGAGTGTAGACAGAGAAGAGGTCTGAGGACCGAGCTCTGGGGATACACCAACGCTGATAAATTGACGAGAACCACCTAGCAAAGAAGACTGAGGAGTGGTCTGTGAGGCAGGAAGAAGAGGTCCGAGCAGTGTACTGGGAGCCCAATGCCCTTTCTTCCACAAATCTAAGTATCTCTAAAGATGCAAGTCCCTCCGGGGTCTCTCTATTCTTTCCAACTTTCCTGCCCTTCCTCAGTTCAGGATATCGTCTTTTCTCTCCTAATTCATAGCGAACACTTTAAATGATCTTGAGGTCTCAGTATGCAAGCTCCATCCCACCCCACTGCCCCTAAGTATTTCCTGTGCTAGGTGCACCAACATGTTCATGCTTCCAAGTTTTTCTATGTGCTATTTTCTTTACCTAGTAAGTCTTCCAACTCTTATAAATATAAATATATACATATACATACATACATATATATATGTGTGTGTGTGTATGTATGTATGTATATATATATATATATATATATATATATATATATATATATATATAGGCATTTCTTTTACGAGTAGGGTGACAAGCATCCGGGTTTACGTGAGACGGTCCCAGTTTATGCCTGCCGTTCCCTCATGATGATTAAGTGTCCCTTTCGCCGCTAACAGTGTCGTCGTGTCCAGAGTAAATCAGATGGTCACCGTGTCTGTGAAACCTCTTCCATTCCCCTAAGCAGTTTTTCCCTCCACTGTATTCTCACAACTTTTGAACTTATTAGAACCTGTCTCATTACTGAATTACCTGTCCATTTCCCTTAAAAAATTTTGAGTTCCCAGAGGTCGGGAACCACATGTATTATTCATTTTCTTATCTCTTTCGCCTAACCTGAACATAACAGGCACTCATATTTTTTTCTGGTGACTAAACTCCTGGCTTCCAGGATCTCTCTCTCTTGCAAACACTCATCTGAGGAGCTGGGCAGAGGAGAGAAAGGGCGTGGAGCAGGGCAGCACGCCTGAGACAGGGAGCCCCCTGGCAGAAGGGGTGATCCGCTCCCAGCATGAACAGGAAACGACCATACACAGTGAGTACCAGGAACTGTGACTCGAAGGGGTGCCTGCCTCCAAAACACTTCCAATCTATTAAATATGTTACGTGCCTTCAAAGAGCATTTAGAAACTTTTAATTTCACAGGCTAATTTTATGCCTGTTAAATATAACAATAAAAAATACTGGTCTTGAAGTTTGTGTAGCTTTTTTAATTCTCCTTTTCTAGGAAGTTGTTTCACCGAATTACAAAAGCATTGATCCATGCTATATTAGAAAACAAAACAAAAAATTTGTCCTTCACCACAGAAGGTCTGGATATGGATTGCTATTTGGAGAACGAAGCAGACCGATGTGTGACTCATGGATGGAACCTAATAAATTTGGTTTTGTCATTTTTCTTTTACTTTAAATCAGTGTTCCTCTAAGTATCATTTTAGGCCACCTACATCGGAATTACTTCAGCTATGTATTTAAATGCATCTTCCCAGACCCATTTCAAAGTAATAAACTGGAATTTCTCAGGGTGGGGCCAAGGAACTTGCATTTTCATCATGTTTTACTAGTGACTATTAAACACTCTATAGTTTAAGAATGACGGTCCTAAACTTTCACAAGAGAAATAGGCAAATAAGCAATCTGTGGAGTATATAATTAAATAAAGGAATAGGAGTTAGTCAGTTTTCCAACCTCCCTCATAATTTATAAAACTATCGTTTTTCTTTGTGTGAAGTAGAATAAATGTAGGCTTTCCTTTGGAACACTTAAAAAATAATACAGTTGACCCTTAAACAACATAGGTTCGAACTGCATGGGTCCACTTATATGCGGATTTTTTTCAATAAAAATACAGTTGGCCCAAGGGACGGCTTAGGTTTTTGGGGAATGAAATTATTCTTGGGAGAACGGGCTGAAGGGTTAAAGCAGTACAAATCTGTAGTTATAGATGGTCGTGGGGATGGGGAGCATGGCAGAGGGAATGCAGTTAGCATCAATATGATGGCTAGGTGGAGGGCCACGGGAGGCAGGGAGCAATCAGGGGGATTGTTTTATAAACTATGTAAATGTCTAACCATACTTGAAACTAGTACTAAATAAAATTTTAAAAAATAAGGTGAAAAATAACCACTTGAATTGACAAAAAAAGTTATTCTTGGATTTTCGACTGCGCAGGCGAGGGGTGGGGGCACTAATTCAAGGGCCAACTTACTTATAGGAAGAAAACAAAAAATCCTTTTCCCGTTTTACATACCAGGGCACTGACCAATGGGCAGCAGGAGAGAAGAGTTTTGCATGGCTGTGATCTTCCACGCTGCTCTGAAAACCATGCTCGCCCAGGTCCATTTCATACAGACATACCTGGAGAGCCTCTTCTCGGATAAACCATTTTTCGAATCTGATAACCACTGCGGGGAAGTGCACTTCAACGGGAAGGAAAATAGCGAGTTGTGTGTTGGGGGCAAAGGAGCTGGGGAAACAGGACAAAGGATAACGTGTGAGTGACGGCTAAATACCAACGCTGCGTGTGAAGAACCACGGAAACAGCTCACTTAATTCTCAGAACCTCCCTGTGAAGTCCCTATCATCCCCAGTCCACGAACGAAGTAACTGAGACCCACACAGACTAACACGCCTACCCAGGTGACACGGTGAAAAGGAGAGGCAAGACGAAAACCTCGGTCTGATCCCAGTGCTGAGAACACGCCCCTTCCACCACCCCAGGGATGGTGAGTGGGTTTCGACTTCATGCCAACTCCATTTTATTGACGGTAGTCACCTGTTCCATTCTGTTGCACCAGTAAAGACTTTTATTCGGGCACAACATATGAGAACATCAGAACACACATAAACCAAGTATTTACCACATCCATACTCTCATGATCAGACATATAAAGCCATAGGCATTTGAATTCAGTGGCCTGTGAGGGTAACCACATTTTTTGTACTTTGAGGAAACAAGAGCTGGGAGGTGGTCATGACAGGGAAATAGCAGTGACCTACAAGCCTTTGGAAAACCTCACAAAAGTCTTTGCTCTCACAAAAATGTCTCCACATACCCCCCCAACGATATTCATAGCTCGCCGCAGCACTAAATTAGTCATAACAGAGAAGGGATAAGTATAAGGGACAGGTTATAAGTAGCAGCCTAACTAGTTATTTATTCCACAAAGAGTAAGACTAATAAAGTTTCTCTAATGCCAATTCATGTACTTTAAAGGAACAAACATAATCATACAAATAAATTCTATCTCAACGGTGCTTCAGAGGTTAGTGGGCTCATGCCCTCTACTTGCAGGTGTATGGATGAACGCAGGGCCCTTTGTCTCCCACTGAACTGGAAGCAAACTGTACTCCCAGGTCCTGGCAAAGATCACAGAGCAATGGTCCTGTTCTGCACATCTCCATCCTCCCCTTAATGCAAACCCCACGACTCAGCTCCTTCCAAGGCTTCCTACTGCCCATCACTGCCAGCAAGTAACTGCAGTTTCCAAGGACGCAAGCTCTCTAGTTCGGTTTCCTCAAGAAACACTCTCACTCACACTGACTCTCTCTGTGTCTGTCTCTGTCTCTGTCTGTCTCTGTCTGTCTGTCTGTCTGTCTGTCTCTCTCTCTCTCTCTCTCACACACACACACACACACACACACACACACAAAACTGTAAAACAAATTCCTCACAGAGGGGTTAAAACCCCTAAGGGAAAACAAAATGGCTACACAACAGGTTTTCTCCTAGGGGCTACAAAGAGTGACATTATCTCTGAATGAACCATTTTATTGGGTCAGCTTAGAGGGTGCCTCCACACAGCCCTAGAGGTAGCAATCTCTGGAATTCGGCAGTGTGTGGAACAGAAAATAGTGTGAATGAGGGTTGAGAAGAATATGCACCTACACGGCTGTCTAAGCGCCATCAACCACTTCTCACTAACAGGGTATTTAGAGAACGTGGAACCAAGAGAGACCGGCCCGATCCCTGTATAGGATAGAAAGAAACGCGCAAGGCATTTCAGACCCTAAAGGGCGTGCTTATGATGCTGCAATATACACGGTGAGATTGCCAGTGAGAGGTTAGAAACGAATCTGGCAAGTCGGGGAAAGCAGCCTGACACGACTTCAGGAGGCACTGGCAGAGCATCACGAAAGCCGCTGTAAAGAAAGAAGGGGGTCCAAAAAAAGTACAATTCACTTTTATGAACTCCCCGCTGAGCCAAGGTTTACTTCTCCAAATTAAAGCTGTAAAAATTACAAATGACGCTGAATTAGAATTTGTCTTAAGCCCTTCTTAGGCAGGATGCCATGAGTTCTACTTAAACTGATCTCCTACACTGAAAACAAGAGCACATCAACCCTTTCGCCTAAACCCTACTTTATTTTTCTGACGTGGTATGCATCTGCTTATTGCCCGTCTCCTTCCCCCATTACATTTTAAACTCTATGGAAAGACTTGTCTACTTTGTTCACTGACATATCCACAGTACTCAGGTAAGTTCCCAGCAGTTTAAAAAATCACTTGCTAACTATTTGTTAAGTGAATAACTGGATTCTTCATCTGCACACTGTTTTAGTAGAGGCATAAGACTGAGCAAATGCTACAGAATTCTAATTTCAAGGGCGGAATGGATTAATTTCCCCTATTTCGGATCATTCAGCCTTCTTTCTAGATGGAGATTTCTGATGGTTATCTTGTATGTAAACATCTTTTCATTTCTAAAGAAAGAAGCCTCAGCCCCTGTACAATACCCCTACCCTACTGCAGGCAGTCGGCCAAATTTTGGCTTCCCAAATTTTTCATTTGGGTTCGTGGTCCAAGGAGGTGAGTGAATATATACATACGCCACTGCCACCTCCTAGGGTCACATTAGGGAAAGTTATGGATCAGATACACATATTAGGGTAATAAACACCAGGGCACCAACGGTCCCTAAAATGGTTTTGTGATTACGATTTAAAGTGGGAAGACAGCAGAACGAGACCTTTAAAGCAGGAGACAACAGCTTCTCAGCTGGCTCCTTGCTGCTTCAACTTACCACATAAATCTAACAAGCCTTCTTGCAATATGTTATAATACCTTCCATTATTTACGGCCTGGCCTCCTCTCCTCTGCCCTCCTAACCCAGTTATTCTGTCCCTAGCTTCCAAATTACGGTCTCACGTCTATATTTGCATATACCACCCTCCTAGGCCTTCTCTTGCCACACTTCTAAGTAAATTCCTGCTCGTTATCTGATAGAACATGTTCCCTGGTTCATCCTACCCAAGACCTTATTCTTCCAATGTCTTGATCTGGCTGTTCACTGCCCATCAAAACTCATCCTCTCGCTCCATGGTGGCCGCTCACTGCGCCACATTTCCCAGCCTCCCTTGCTGACTGTTAGGGTAAGTAAGTTCTTGCCAATGAAATAAACTCTCAAGCTCCTTCCCCAGACCTATGAATCAGAATTTCTGGGGACAGGGACTGTGTTTTAACGAGCTCTGCAGGGGACTCTGACACACACTGAAGTGTCAGAACCAATGTCCTAGTGAAAGAACCTGAGTCTCTGAATCACCACATGGTACAAGAACCACTCATCCTGGGCAATTACATGAAAATAATACTTTCTATCCTTTCTGGGCCACTGGATTTTTTAATTTTTGTCATAACTGTTAGGAACACTCTCCTGGTTCTCAAAACTTTTTGGTCTCAGAATCTCTTAAGAGGATACTCCTAAAAATCGAGAACTACAAAAAGATTTTGCTTGTGGGCTATAGCTATCATATAGTCACCATATATGAAATTAACACAAAAAAATTTTAATATTAATTCATTTTAAAAAACAAGCCCACATTCCACGCTAACATAAATATCATTTATTTATTTTTTTTAAAATAACTATTTTCCAAAAAGAACAATTTAGTGGAAAGAGTGGCATTATTTTACATTTTTGCAAATCTTGTTAATGTCTGGCTTAATAAAAGACAGCTGGATTCTCATAGCTGCTTCTGCATTCAATCTGCTACAATATGTTGTTTTAGTTGAAGTATATGGGAAAAAATCTGGTCTGACACTGATATGTACTTTAGTTAGAAAGGAAAGAGTACTTTATTAAAACTTAAGATTTAAAGTCTTTAATGAACTCATTATTTAAAAATAACGTTTCCAACTCTGAAATAATTTTAAAGTTACAGAAAAGTTGCAAAAAATTATTCAGAAAAGTCCCATATACTCTTCATCCTGCTCCCCTGAATGTTAGTATCTTACACAACCACAGCAGGATTACTGCAACCAGGGAACAAACAGCAGCGCCACAACCCCACGCTGGATTTGGCTGACGTGGCTACCTGCTCTCCAAGCTGTGACAGTGTCTCAGTCTTCCTTCACTTTCACGTTTTTGAAGAGTACTGGCCAGTTCTTTAAAAATGCCCCTCAATTTGAGTTTACTTGATGTGTTTTCATGATTAGAATGAGGTTACATGTTTTTGTCAAGAATATCACAAAAGCAATGTTGTGCCTTTCTCAGCGTATCGTATCAGGAAGAACGTGATGTGGGTATGTCGCGCTGTGGTTAATGCTAACTTTAGTCACTTGACTGAGGTGCTATCTGCCAGGTTTCTCCCCCAATAAGATATTATGGGAAGGTACTCTGAGGTTATGCAAAAGCCCATTCTGCTCAAACTTCCACTCACTTATTTTAGCATCCATGGGCAATTTCTGCCTGCAGCAATTATTACTGTAGTATCTGCCTAATGTTTTCATCAGTCTATATTTATTAATTTGTATTTTACTGTAATAATCAACTCTCTCCTCTCCTGTTTACTTATTCAAATATTTTTATAGCAGTATGGACTTGTGAATATATTTATTTCATCCCATGAATTATAATCCAATACTAACATCACTTATTTCGTTCTTCGAATTGTCCCAGGTCAGTCATTGGGAGCTCCTTCGAGTTGGCTCCCCATCATTTTTTTTTTTTTTAGCATTTCATCACTTTCTGGAACCACATGTTTCAGGTTCATGTGATTTTTTTCTCTGCCTCTGTCATCTCTCCAAAGAGCTCCAGTTTTATTGGAGAACGGCATTTAGAAACCAAGGTCCGGTGTCGAGTGTGTCACTGTTAGGGTGGTGTCACTGTTTCCCAGTGTAACCACACACACGGCCCTTTATTTATTTCCATACCAGTCTGCGTGTGCACGTGTGCACATACATATGTGTATCTATTAAAACTCATGACTTCGCACTGATACCAGAGAGGGGTGTTGTAATAGTCTTTCCAAATGATCGTAATTATAGATATTTTTGTCTTTGCTATACTCATAACTCAATATACGTGGGCACAGGACATTAACAGACATTTTTCCAAGAAGGTATACTCATGGGCAATAAGCACATGAAAAGGTGCTCAATGTCATGGGAGAACTGCAAACCAAAACCACAATAAGATATCAATTCACACACTCTAGGACGGCTATAATCAAAAAGACAGAAAAAAACAAGTTTTGGTAAAGAAGTGGACAAAGTAGAATATACCCTATTATATTGCTGGTGAGAGTAAAAATAGTACAGCTGCTTTTAAAAATGGTTTGGTGGTTCCTAAAAAAGAATCATCAAAAACAGAATTATCATATGACCCAGGAATTCCATTCATAGATAAATATTCAAAAGAACTGAAAACAAGTCTTCGAACAAAAACTTGAACAAAAATGTTCATAGCAGCACTGTTTACAATAAGCAAAAAAGTGGAAAACAATCCATATGTCCATCAACTGATGAATTAACAAGCAAAATGTGGCATACAGTAAGTCCTCACTTAACATCATTGGCTAGGTTCCTAGAAACTGCAGCTTTATAATGAAGCCAGTGTAATTGATATCAACAAGAGTTAAGGTCCTACGGCATATTTCTGGTCACAAAAACATCACCTAGCTTCTAACTAAGACCCAAAACACTTCCAATGCTAAACATTGCAATAAATATGAGTTATATATACATTTAAGAAAGATAAAATAAAAACAAGTCAGATAATTATTTTCCAACCTGCCTGTTCGATTTCAGGGTCGCAAGTGGCTGGAGACTATCCCAGGAGCTCAGGGCATGAGGCGGGAGCCAAGCCAGGACAGGACATCCTTCCATCACAGGGATGCTCGCACCTACACTCACTCAGACTGGGACAATTTAGACATGCCAGTTAACCTAATGTGCACATCTCTGGGACATGAGAGGACAATGCAGTCCCGGAGAAAACCCATGGAGACATGGGGAGAACATGCAAACCCCACACCACACAGTGGCCCCGGCTGGAAATCTTTTTTTTTTTTTTTTTTCCATCTTCAACATTATAATGGAATTACATTAGTCAAAGACTACTATATTCCCACAGTGGAATATTATTCAGGTATAAAAAGGAATAAAGTACTGATACATCCTATAACGTGGATGAATCTTAAAAATATTATGCTACATGAAAGGAGCCAGACACCAAAGGTCACACATAATGTATGATTCCACTTATATGAAATACCCAGAATAAATAAACCCACAAAGACAGAAAGAGCTTAATGGTTGCCAGGTACTGGGGGATGGAGAAACGGGGGTGATGAAAATGTTTTAGAATTTGATTTAGGTAGTGGTTGGACGACACTGTGAATGTCCTAAGTGCCTCTGAATTGTACAACTTAAAATGGTTAATTATATGAATTTTACCTCATTAAAAAAAAAAGCCAACAGTAGTTTCTAAGGGTTAGTTGCAATGTGAAATGTGAAACCTTATCGTACTGCTACATTAAAATCTATTGGTCGATCTTACACTTTGAATGCATCTTTTATCCAAATCTGATTTTGTTACATCAAACATTGATTGGTCACTTGGAAAATTCTGGTCCACTAAGTCATGTGGATATCAAACGTCTACACATTTCATTATACAATATTCTTTTAAAATCACATTTGTTAATATCACCACTAATCTCATCAAAAAAAGCACTTAGGTTCTGGGAAGCTGTCAAACGCATGGTTTAATATTTATTTGAATGTTATCGCTGGGAACACATACAGCTGTTTTCCTTGAAATTTTTCAAGAATATGTCTGCCAAACACTCCGAAGACCGTAGTTCACTGATCATTCTTTCATCAAGTAAAAACAGTGTTCTGTGAAGAAAGCAGTACTCAGTTGTACTGCAGTGTGTAGCACTAAAGCGTGTAATGACTACTTCCCATTTTATCACACAAAATATTCAAAAGCCATCTTCTGAAATGTCAAGATTAAATAAAATTCATTTTTACTCCTTTATCAAGAACATTCTTCATGGCACTGGATTTTGTTTTTTAACTGCAAGTTTAAACTGCATGGCAGTGGGGAATACAATGCTTATCCATACAGCCCGATGCTACTGCTTGATTAGTGCTAAAGCGCCAGCAGTTTTTCTCATTATTGGTTTTGGATCATCAATGACAATGTCAACGCAGTAAAAAACACAAATAATGCTTTTGTATTATTATCAACAGTTGTGATCTCACGACCCCCTGAAAGGGTCTAGGGGATCCCCGGGAGTCCACAGACCACACTTTGAAAACTGCTGCCCCACTCTAATTAATATACTATAACGGTGGTCTCCAACCTTTTTGGCACCAGGGACCAGTGCTCCCATGAGAATCTAATGCTTGATGCTCTGAGGAGGAGCTGAGGCGGTGATGCTGGCGCTGGGGAGCAGCTGCAAAATGAAGATTCAGATGAAGCTTTGCTCGCTCACCTGCTGCTCACCTGCTGCTCACCTGCTGCTCACCTGCTGCTGTGCGGCCCAGTTCCTAACAGTCCACAATAGAACGGTACCGGTCCATGGCCTGGGAGTTGAGAATCCCTGCTATAGATACTCTACCAATTAATATTATTTTCCAGGTTTAATGCAAACTACTTGACAGCAAACCTTTTTCTCTGTATTTCCCTTTAATATCCACTACTATGAAATGCCCCTAAAAGTCTACATAAATACTATTACCACCTAACCAATTCCAAAGGCACCTACTTTTTCTTTACCTGATATCAGCTGTATCCTACTACTGCCCAGACCACAAAATACCAGTCCCACAGCCTGAAATGATTAATTCCTTCTGGTCCACTTAAACCTTGTCTATTTTAATTACTTCCTTATTGATTTCTAGAACATGCTTCCTGGCTCACTCTTCTGGATAAAAAAAAAAGACTCTTATCTAGACCAGGGACCTGGAAACTTTTTCTGTAAAGGGCCAGACAGTAAATATTTTAGACATTGTGGGCCAACTACTCAACTATGCTGTTGCAAGCAAATAAGTGTGGTTATGTTCCAGTAAAACTTTATTTACAAAAAGAGGCAGTGGTGGTCTACGGCCATGCCAGCCTGAACGTGCCTGATCTCATCTGATCTCGGAAGCTAGGCAGGGTCAGGCCTGGTTAGTACTTGGTTGAGAGACCACCTAGGAAAACCAGGTGCTGTAGGTGTTTAAAAAAAAAAAAAAGAAAGAAAGAAAAAAAGAAGTTTGCTGATTCCTGATCGAGATTCTTCCAACATATAGGTCAATCGATCCAGTCTAACTCAAAAGATCTACCCAGAGCAAAAGGAAGAGGCAGCCACAGACTGGCTGAAAGACGCTAATAAATGGCAGTAAACAAACCCAACGGTAAGGAATATTACTAATAGCAGCTAATACTCACTAAGCTCTTATTTGCTACAAATGGAGCTAAAAAGTGATTTACAGTGCATTATCTTATTAAAGCCCTTTAAAAAAGGTTTTAATAACGTATATAATTCTTTTTACAAAACAGAAAACAGAATAAATAAACTAAGTAATTTTCCAAGGTCTCAGTCTGATTTAAACATAGGTCTTTCTTACTGCAAGGTCCATGGTCTTAATCATTGTACTATTCTATCCATCTATTGTCATTTTGTTTTTTTAACCCAAACTGGTAAGATAGTAATTCTAAATAAAAACGGACAGACCATTGTTACTTACTTGCTCTTACCATGTCTTTTCGATATCACTGACTTTACTACACAAACCTTGGCTCACAGCATTGAATGGAAGAGCCTAGGATCTTGCTCTCGGTGACATACTGTTCAGTAAAATGCGCCAAGGATCATAAAGGCTCCTGTGTTTAATTGTGACAAGTTAAGATGTGCTGCCTAAAAAGCTAACGAATTAGAGGTAAGCAGCCCTTTCCGACTGTCACCTTGTAAGTCAGCACAAAAATAATCGTATAATATTAAATACTATAATAATGTAAGTCAGTACCAAAGTTCCGACATATACCAAAAGAAATCTGCCATACGACATGTAAAACAGATGATACTAGAATGAAGGATACAGAGAGGGTCAAGGGCAGATTTCACACATCCTTCAAAACTAATCTTCACACTCCTAAACATTAAGAAGGGCCTATGAGAATTAAGGAAAAAGAAAGAAAAAAGAAAAAAAAAATTGTCCACTAATAGAATGTGCTAACTTATGTCTCATTGATTATAACTACCTAATCATAAGATTATTCCTACTAATTGGCTTCCAGGCACCAAGAGGAAAGTTAAAAAAGGCTGTGATAGATCTTTGAAGCCTGTCAGTCCAATAAGCAAGCATCATACAGACCGAATCTTAGGACGGTAGAGTGAAATAAGCCTTACATCTTCCCTTCCCTTTATATTTAATGTAAACCAATATAAAAGGTGAAACATAATACCACACATACACACATGTAAAAAGGCTGGTTCCCACAGCATTACCAAATAATAGCATAAGCATAAGACAACGCCAACTCAAAAAGGTAATTGTTAACTTCTAAGAACTAGGGAATCTCACAGCTCTGAATGTATTTTTATCTAGCCTATAGGTTTGAACTAGGCTGGCCTGTTGCTGTTTTCTCTTCTAGTATTCAACTGACTGAGAAATGATCTCCCTTAATTCATTTATAAAGGAAACTTGGAAGAGTGGGCTCCAGCTACTAGGGGGTGAGTAGATAACTGGGGACAACAGGGAATGAGCAGGCCGATCACTCCGGCAAAACTCACCTGGCAACCCTTAGAGCATAACATACATATCTCCCAACATTTCCACCAAAACTCACATACCAAAGGGAAAAACATACATATGTGCAAAGACTGTTGCTTGTGAAAATGTGGCCAAAACACAAATTCAGAGACTGTAACAAAAAGATACAAAAAGACTGAATTAAGAAGCTACCTCTAGACTACAACCTGACAAACCTTATGATAGGATAAACTAGTTCAAAAGTTCCCTCTCCCTCCAAATTCTCCATACCTAATGCTTGTATATCAGCACCATTATTCTGAATGGTCAGATGAAGGAAAAATAAACGCTCATAAAACAATTGCAACAGTACGACTCTTTCATTCATTAATACATGTTATTTCACATGTCCGCCTAACACAAGGTTGCTTCATGTATGCACCACACCTAGGAAAGCCATAAAGAAAAATTAAGAAAAAAGGCACCATGGTAAATCTGTGGTAAACTGAAATATAATCTCTAAATTAACGATGAGCTCCCAATGGCCAATGAACAACAATCGTTCCAACTGAGTTCCAAAGTTCGAGCACCTCCAACGCCTGCAAGCTGAGGTCTCTAATTTTTCCCCCTTCCATGTGCTGCTTGACTTCCCTTTTTGTACAACTCTAACTCTGCAGCAGACAGCAGAGAGAACACGGCATTTCTTTAATACAGTAAATAACTAGCACACAGAGAAAAAGAGAGGGACTCAAAAGAGTAGCTAACAGATATTTTTTGCTCTCTTATCTGGCCTTTTGCTTCTCCTTCAGATTCCCCCCTTGTCCACCTACCTCTGTACCCTTGGTAACTCTGAAAGATTAGACACAGTTTGAAAACAAAAAAAAAAGGTATCTTAAATTACAGCTGTTAAACCCAGGAGGCATTTCTCTTCCAGTCGCCCGTCTTCCTCAAGCAAGCACACTTCTGAATGGGGGCGGGAGGAAGAGAACCCAAACAAGCTGCTTCGCCTCTCACGAGGGCGACTGCTTCCACGAGGAGCACAGTCACCACCCCGGGACAGAGGAGCCCCCTCTCACACTGCCACAACACAAATAGGTTTTTTGTTTTTTTTTTAAAAGACAGCAAAGAAAAAAAGTGTGTGTGAGTGTGTGTGTGTGTGTGTGTGTGTGTCAAAAGGGTATTTTTCTTGCCCTAAGCCTTTCCCCTGTCCATCAGCCCAAGTAAGCAGAGATGACGCAGACTTCCTTATATAATAGCCTGTGATTTCCTAGACTGCAGGCCTTTCCCTTTGTGTTCCGTGTACACTTACACACGCGAGCGCGCGCGCATTCTCATCGCTTCGCAGCCCCTGGCATGATGCCAGCACTCAGTCAGCTGGTTGACTCCATTCACAGAGCAGGGCTGGAGCTGACATGGGAAGGGGGGGCGGTTAGTGAGCGTAAGGGGGAACTAGAACCATCACTGCTACAGACAAAAGAAATTTTTAAAAAGAAAGGAAAAAAGAAAAAGAAAACCTTAGCATCACATTCCTCTTACAGCTTCAACTCAAAGAAAACTGGAAGCCGAGACCATTACAGGGAAGGGATGAGGCAGAAGGGCTGAGGATCCAAACGGAAAGGAGCTTTGTATGAGAAACAATTACTCCGAAACAGATTTTAAACCACGACAGTATTTATTACTTCAATCCCATGAGAAACCTCAGCACACCACCTTCTGCACATAGTCAGGACAAGGCTGTGAAGAACTCAGAGCAATTCTGAGTTTCTGCTTTCAGGAAAAGAGAAGGGGTGGGGGTGGGAAGCAAGACAGTTAAAAGTACTTACAGGTATACATTTTTCTGCTCCCTCCTCTAGCTGCCAGGAAAGCTGGAGACAAGAAAAGAGGGGAAACAGAAAAAGGAGGAAAAGAAAGAACAAGAGGTGGGTTTAGGTTCTGGTTTGAAGGATTTTTGGAGGGGAGGAAGGGAAAGGTTCTCTCTTTCTTTTCTAGCGCTAGAGAAGCTCTTTCTATGGCACGAGAGCGGCCCCCATACGTGCCAGCCCCCTCGAGAGACCTGCACAAACCCACTCTCCAAGCGGGCACTGCCCTGCCAATCACATGGCGTACTGTTATATTAAACAAAAGAAACAGGGGGATGCTTACTTTTACCCATGATGCCTAGCGGGGGCAGGGGAGGGGGGAGAAAAACCAGTTGTAGCCGGTTTATAACCTCAGGACATGGAATTATCTCTTAATTTTTTAAAGTCATTCCTGGTACAAAAGTCAGTCAGTCTCCCCACCCTAACTACCCCCCCCCCCCATTATTCTGGCCTAGTGCCAAACTTTGCCTTCATTCATGAGAGCTAGTTTCCTCTCAAATCATGATGCTTTAACTGTTTAGTTTCCGAAGCCAACATCTAAGACAGGAAATCACAGCATCAATACCAACACACACTCCAAATGACGAAAAGCCCCACAAAGACATGTTGCCAGCCATGCTCCTTTTCTTTATTCCTTAACTGCTAGTGCTAGGGAACAGACACCAATGCGACAATAGACGTGTTCATTCAAGATCTTTCCCTGAAACTGTCCCACAGGCAGATATCTGATTTAGCCTCAGCAGTTCACGCACACTCAGGGCAGCTGAATCCACACTCTGAAATGAATCATGGCAAGGTTTCATAGCAAAGTGGTCAAGACAGGATACGAACACACTATTAAAACGACACAGGCCCTTGTTATGTATATATATTTACCACAACTAAAAAAGAATAAAAATTTTTAAATGGCTTAAACCCAGCCATAGTATGGTTACAGTATCATTCGACTTGTCTGTGTCCCAGCTAGAACTTCCTTCCTCTTCGTGTTCCAGCAAACTCCTTACCCACCGCCTACTATTCACCACGCACATCCTGCGTCATTCTACAGACAGCTCAAGAGTCTAGACCTATCTGAGGCTGGGATCTTGATTAACTGTCCTTCTTCTGTTTTAGAGCAACTGTCTCTGATCACTTTAAAAGGAGTTTTCATTTACCAAAAGTACTGAAAAGGGTTCGGAAACCGGTGAGAAGAAATCCCAGCAAAGAGGTAAGGCAGTGGTAACTGTTCCAGAGGTCTACTGGCTGGGGACCTTTACTCAGGGATCTTTGTCTGAGGAAGTTCTTCACAAACAAGGAATAGGGAGGGAGTGCGCGGGGGAGATTTCCTTACTTTTCAACTGATATCCCCTATCAATATACCACTCCAAATGCTTACCTCATTTGAGCCTCTGAAACTCAAATCATAATTGTACTCACTCCATCGCTCATAAAATACTTGCTTTTCCCAATTAAGGCTTCTAAAATCTAGAGAATGTCGAGAAAAATAATCTACACTATACCTAAAGATACTAATTTGGAAATAAAAGTTTTCCTGAGCAACCTAATATTAACTTCAATTTTCAGAAAACAAATGCTGAGGAAAATCTGAAATAGACGGTATTGGCCACTGGCATAAGGCATTCGATAACTTATAAACTACAAAGGAAAACCCCACATCCAAGCTTCAAGTGGTGGACGTTGTGCCATCTCAGCCACAAGAAGTTGTAGTTAGAGGTCTTCAGATTTGGGCACTGCCATCATTTTAGGAGATAAAATATCACCTCTGTGATAAATGAGGCAAAGAAAATAACTCATTTTCCTCTTACTCGAGACATTTCCACAAAAGACCAACTATGAATTTCAAACTGAAGCTCACTATTTCTATGTTTAATCAGGGTAGGAAAGACTCTTTACAAATCGTTAGAGATCATGCCCATTTGAGTCCACTGAATACATCTGACTGCATTTAAACACTGGTCGATTTTTATGTCTTTAAGATAATATAAAAGGCTTAGATAAAATTATCCTGTCGGTGGTGATTACCATCACCCATGAGTTAATTCTCCAACTTTAAACAGGCTGAGGCAGTACACTGTGTTCACTACAGTATCTGCCTTCGTATACTGATTAGATGTCCAGAGGTACCAGAAATGCTCTCAAATCAACAGGTATTTTTCTTCAGGATCCTGGAAAATTAAGAACCATATGGTGGCCAGCAACCCTGCTCTTTTCAGCTAAACTGTAATCATCCACACCAAAGGTGCTTAATTGTGCAAACTGAAAACTGCAAATTTAAAAAAACTTTTTGGTAAGTTATTCAAGTTGTGATGCTCTGAATATAAAATTCTTTAAGGAAAAGAAAATATCTAACATTCACTGAGCATTTAATGCACTAAATATTTATTTAACCCACACGACCAACCAGGAAGTAGGGTCTTTTTCCTGTTGTATAGATATAAAAATTAACTTGGTGAAATAAAGAAATCTGAATGAAGTCCCTCATTCAGCTGACAACAGATGCTGGCTGAAAAGCTCCTACTCTTCCACTACACCATGACAACTTGAGGGTTTCTTGGCCAAAACTCAAGAGCCAAGTTCACTATGCCTGCCTTGCCAATCTCAACTCCAAACCATTAAATTAAAGAAAATATTAGCCAAATACAACTTAAGTCAAACTCTTTGACAGGCCTGTATGATTTTTACCCATAAAAGATTTCATCCAGGACTTCTTTTGAAAGGCTAATAAGTACATACCATCTAGATATATACAAAAGAGATCTGATAAATGAGATGTCTGGGAAGGTCAAATTATAAAGGATAACCACTAAAAGAAATGAGGTGATTATCAAATCTAGGCTCAGAAAACAAAATTCAATTTAATTATAATTAAAAACTTGAAGGTACTCCTACAAAAGAAATATGAACTTCATCGAATCAAACACCTAAAAAAAATTCAGCAATATCAGAAATAAATTTGCAAAACATATATATATAGTCACCCATCTTTGCTCTTCATAAATTTTATAAGAAACTTACTAAATTATTTGTGCCAATTTTAACATATATCCTTGGGCTCAGAAAACAAGTATATTAAAATAAGAACTACCATTGGAAAATAAAATCTATTTTTTATTAAAAAGCCAACCTAAAATTTTTAACCTATATTTAGATTACTTCATATACAATTCACAATCTATTTATTGGCGTTCCTCCCAAAACAAGCTAAAACTTATCTAGCTGTTAGTTCTCTCCTACAAACTCCCTACCTTTCTGTTTTCAGTGGGTCTAGTCTATCTGGAGAATTCAGATCCTGTCTCAAAATTGCTACTATTACAACAAGAAGTCTGGTCACAGAATAGCAGAACCCCATTCCTATGATCAAGCAGCTTCAATTTTTTCATTAGGTGTATAAAAGCTCAACTAGTTAAAAGGAGAAGTTAATTCTTAGGAGATGGAGAGTTCCTCTCTACATATTTAGACATGGCACACCATGCAATCAAACAGTACTACAAAGAAAACCATTTTGCTTTCCCAGTGCAAGATATATGAATTGGGAATTACTTCCAAAATAATGCACTGATTTAGTCTCTAGAAACAGGTGTACTCTGTACTCATTAGCTAAAATAGAATAATTTCTATTTTAATGGGGAAAAAATCTATCTTCAATTACTTGAGTTATAAATTAGTGATTGAATGACTGATACTAAAGCATCTACCACTAATTGGGAGGATGTATTTACTAAATTTTTGTTTAAAGTAAAATAAAAACTAGATACATTGCCTTACAAAGGAGAATATGGATTGGGTCTTACACAGGTACAGGAGGGAACAAGACTCCCTGTCCTGACACAGCATGTAAATTAGGGAGTACACACTATTTTTCTGTATAACTTAATGTGTTCACTACTTCTGGGTTTACAGGAAATAAGACTGTTATAGAGACCGCAAAGACCTCTAGTGACTCAAGTGTTGCAAATAAGCATAAAAAATTGGGAATACTGCGCCATGTGTATACATTACCTATCCAAACATTTAGTAAACTTTAAAAATAAAAATACTAGTTGAACTTAACATAATTTTAAAAGACATATATGCACAAGGGACAGGGTTCCTAGGCCTAGCCAGAAGGGGCATAAGCTACCAGAAAACTCAACAGGAAGACTGGTAAGAAGGCTATTATAGTAGTATACAGAACGCTAGCAAAGATACCTTTAACCTTTAGGTTAAAGACCAGCGATCTAGGAAAAAAGATTTAGCTGACCAAATACTAAATATGCTGTAAGTTAAAGGGTTTTTTCAGGGCCAAAGTAGCAATACTCACCTAGAATTGTCATTATTATACAGGGTTACACTGATATATATCTGCTCAATTAACTTGTAAATGGTCGAGAAGTTTAAAATCAGAATTGATGGATAAAATATTCCAAGATTGTGTTTTGAACATTCATCACTCCTCTATAGCAATATATAAAAATAAGAGTCTGGGCATCAAAATGGGCCCAGGGTTAGATGTATACTTCATCCAGTAAATGAGAGAACATATTCATGCAAGAATGGATAAAATGCTCTGAAATTGTACTCACAGTCCAAAGGGGAAAACTTGCCTGGTCTAGATTTCACCTAGGGGCAGCTTCTCCCAATCCATTAGTAGAGGTTTGCCTATATGACAAAAGTTATCATTTTTCTTCAATTCAGGGACAAAGATCTAGGACTGGTAGGATCTGGTACACTGGGCAAAGGTTTATCATTTACCAGGCAGTAAATATTCACCTTAATAAGTTTATCCTTAAGAGTTCCTTGCGAAGAGAGATTTTTTGATGATTTCTCACGTAAGTTTCAAAAGCAGAATAGGTTTTCAATGATTCACTGTATCACTTATTGCCATAATCACTTCAACAGGCTCTAGCTATTAGAAGAGGGTTGATTCTCAACCTCAGTCCTATCGACTGACACTCTGGGCCAGATAATTCTTTGTCACTGGAAGCTGTCCTGTGCGCTGTAGGATGCTTAACAGCACCTCTGGCCGCTACACATGAGATGCCAGTAACATCCCACTCCCCCAGTTCTGAGAAGCAAAAATGTCCCCATACACAGCCAAATATCTTTGGGGCAGGGGGAGGGGTGTGCAAAATCGTCCCAGTCGAGAACTATTATAGAGTAAACGACGACATGATTTTACCCACGAGGAGGGCTGTGGCTGTTATTACCAACAATTTCAACGCTGCAGCTGAGCACAAATACTACCAGAGGAAGCCCGAACAGTGGTTCCCGTAGGGGTGGGGAAGGCTAATGCCTAGGAGGGACTATGCAGAGCTTCTGGGTGCAGGTAGTCTTCTACATCACTACCTAGGGTCACCTTACAAAACTTTTTCTGTCTGTATATTATACCTCAGTTAAAAAAAAGTTTATCAAAAAAATCAAAACAAAAACTGATAAGCAAGAGATTGTTATTTTTTGCCTCAACGCTGCTGGAAGTCAGGTGCAAGAGGTACGGAATCAAGACACCTGAGGAGATGGAAGACAAGTCCCTAAATATTTCCTGACAATGCGAGGATTTACCCTTGAATTCAAGACACTTGACTGTATTCAGGTCCTTCCTTTAGCTACACAGCTCCACTTAGTTACGCATTCCTTCTTACCTATAAAGCTTTCTAAGATAATTACATTTGATGTCAGGGTCCTGTAACCTATTCCCTGAGGCTTTCATACCTTTGGCTTTGGAAGTTAAAAAAGTCTCTCTGAAAATCCCTCTAACAAGGAAATCTCTAGCATTAAAGAAAGCTGTAAACAGACAAACATGAAACATACTGGCTCCTAATAACAAGAAAGTTGCCTATCTCTAAGCAAAAACGCCACTCAAACAAAAACTGGATTCTCTACTATAAGAAGTAGGGCAGATAAAGGGAATAATCTAGTGTGTGTGGGGGGGGGGGAGGGCAGTACAAGGAACCATAAATACAATGGTTTGTGGGCCTTCGAGAGTGGACAGAAAAATCTTCAGACCAAGAGAGCAGTAACAATATTGACTGAAATTTTAACTGTAGAGGAGTTTATTCTACTTCTATATCCATAAAACTTTTAGAGGGAAAAAAACGTCATCAGACTAGATATTTGTTTCATTGCTTTTTACATCCAGGGCAACTTTATTAAGATACCATTTTGAAGGGTCTCTTAAAAAGAGAAATTAGTTCAGCAAATACTTCCAGATAATTAATACTGTGGCTATGGCTTTGAAAACTGAAACAGTATCTTTTAAGACACCTTGTAAGAAAGAAGAGTAAAGAGCAGTCGAATCATCTAATTTTGCTTTTTCTATTTTTTCTGATATGATAATAATCTTATGCAACCACGGGAGAATGTGAACAAACGACAGCTACCTCAAATAGAATTACTTGACTTCTGGTGCTGTGTCTCAGACTACCCACTGGAGTGCAAGGGAAAAATCAGTGCTTCTTGAGGAAATACTGATGACTAAGTGAGTCAATATTTTTCTACAAATGATCAAAATTAGATCATGTTGCTCTGAAGTGGAAATATCTGCTTAAGAAAAATTTATTCTATAGGGACCCAGCATTATGTCTTTAAAAAATGCCAGCCATACTGTAATGGACTCAAATCACCACTCCTGCTCTATGTGTTAAGTATCCAAAGCTAAACTTGGCCAAAGTTCAATACATCTTAAAACTAAAAGAAGGATTGCTGAAAAAGATGCCCTTACTGAAGTGATTTCGTACATTTGCTCATTCAGATATTGCAGTCCTCTAAAATGCTGATTTGCTGAAAATTGTTGGAAATAAGAAATAAAGGCTAGTAAAATACCAATCCCAAATCATACAGCTCTGGTAGGTAATTACAACTGTCAAATACCAAGGGTTAAATCAGAATCAGTAACTTTAATAACAAGCAAGCTAAAGATTTAGATTTATTCAACAAGATGAGACTATTAAGGGGCCATTTTGAAACTTCCATGAAAGTCAATATTTGGCTGACCAATATTCCTCTGATTAAAATGTTCTTTCAAAACAAAACCGAACCACCACCACCACCACTACCCAGGAATAACTACCTCTAACATAATACAAGTAGTCACCAAATAACAGCCCATTTGTCCAGTTATACATCATTAATTTAGGACCAAAATCGATCCACTCCACAGACTGGCCTCTTTCTATAAGGGACCTGACAGTAAGTACTTTAAGTGCCAGCGACTTACCTTCGTTGTGACTAGTAACTCACACCGCAGCACTGTGAGAACAGCCACAGACAATATGTAACGAATAAGTGTGATTATTTCCAATGAAACTTTACTTAGACACCAAAATATGAATATAATTTTTGCATATCATAAAATATCTTTCTTCTGCTTTCTCAACCATTTAAAATTGTAAAAGCCATTCTTAATTCTTAGGCCATTGGACAGAAACAGGCAGCAAGCAAAATTTGGTCTACCAGCCCTTAGTTGACTGCCCCCTGATCCAAGTAAACTTTCTCATTTGTTTTTATTAAACATTTCAAATTTACAAAAAAGTATACCAAATAATACAACCACCACTTACTTAGTATGTAGTTTAAGAAATAAAACACCACAAAATTTAACTTAAGATCTCTCAATAACTATTTCAATCCCATTTCCCTCCCTCTTTTCTTCAAAAGTAACCACTATACTGAACTTGGTGTTTATCACTGCCATGTTTTTAGTAAAATCTTACTTTACGTATGCAGATATATCTACATAAAAAATATTGTATTTTTCAAGTTTAAAAATTTTTATGGTATTATATCATACATGTATATCCCTTTGCAACTCTTTAACGGTTACCTCTGATTTTTATCCAGTCGATACATCCATGTGAGTGGTGCAGAGAATGCCAAGTATGAGTACACCACAATTAAGTTTTCTATTTCCTGTTTATTCAACAAATCAATCACATGTTATATCAGGGATTGTTCCTGACACAAAGGCTACCACAGTGAATGAGGCAAAATTCTTCCCTCCATGGAGCTGACTCTGAAGGACATTCGCACTTTCTTTTTATCGGCACTATCTCCTTCCCTTGTGAGGTTTCAAAAGTGGCCCTAATATAATTTTCTCTAAAAAAAAAAAAAAAAAGTGAAGACTGTGAAGGAGGAAAAAAAAACACATCTATTTAAGCAAAAAAAAAAAAAAAAAATCCTTTCCCCTTCATTAGGTTCATTTAAAGATATTTCTTGTTCAGCTAAGAGATAGAGGAAAACTCCAGGAATAAATTTCACCCCAAATATCAGAACTGTTTCAACATTTGAAACTTAGGACCTCCTTCGGAGTTGCCTTCATTCGGGCTCACCCTGCAAACAGGTCAGCAGTGATGGGAAGACAACTGAAGCTTCCAGTTTCTTTTCTTCATTTTCAAAAAACAGTGTCAAGCAGCAAGGAAGATAAAGATCAGCAGTGGATCTAAATCTTTTGATCAATCTGCTGAAGAAAATATCTTAGCAATCCAAAACTTGAGAGAAATGATACTAACAGGCCCAGAAGACGAGCTTTGCTGCTTGGAGTAAAATGACAGACTTCCTGAGTAAGAATGAAGCAAGGCACCACCACCCACAACAATAAATTAATGAAACAGTTCCAGTACTCTCTTAATCTCAAAGGAGATGGTAACTTTGAACATATCCCATGCCCTTGAATTAGTCAAATTTCCTGTTACTCCTTAAGAAAGTTTATGAAAACTAAGTTTGTTTCACTTTACTCCTGACAGTAGGACCAGAACATGGGATCAAAGAATGAATGCATGTGGGGCCATGGTACCACCAAAGGTGACCTCACGCCCTACTCTGAGCCTACTCTAGGCAGCTGAAAGCCTACGAGTAAGTTCTAAATTCATTCAACAAAACGAAAATCTACTAATAAAACAAATCACCTCCACCCTAAAAGCAGAGAAATGGGATGAGGAGGATGACAACTAACCCACTGAGAAGGAAGACTAGTCAGAAAGGAAACCTTCAGCCGTATAAAGCACTTCTCCCACTCAGCACCCCATTCCCTACACCCCCTGAAACCAGTACTCCCCGGGACACAGCCCTGCTGGCTCTGCGCCTCCACCTGCCGGGAGCTCAGCAAGACCTCAGGAACGGTTTCCACGTAAGCAGTCAGCTGAGAACTGTACCTGCTCCTTACTCCTAAGGTGTCCTGATTTTAGAAGATTGTGATGACAAAAGATCAATTTATCAAAACTGTTACATTTGGATTCACAAGGGAGAGGTTTGAGGGACAATTTCAAAGAAGAAATTGTTTCTTTTAAAATGCCTACTCTTCTTTCCAATAACTGGCCAGAGTCACTGGCTAATAATCAAAATCCAAAGATATGTGCTTTTAAGAATGCTAATAAAGCATATAAGTATTCATAAAGACACTTCAAAGATAGTTCTCATCACTATCCAGCCAAACTACTTCCCTCAAGTTTAGATTTAAATTGAGCTGTTTTAGAAAGTCTCATAGCCTGTTAGTATGAATGTAAATTTGTACGATTTTTTGGATAATTTAATACTATCTAACAAAATTTTAAATGTGCATGCCCTTTAGTCCAGTAATTATATTTCTAGGAATTTTACCAACAGCCTACAGATACACTAAAATGTACCAAGATTACAGACAAAAAAAGTTCTATGGAAAGTAACCTCACAGGGTGATCTGATGATAAATTCCTAACTGGGAAGGTCATGATGGGTAGTCATGCTCTAGGCAGATAACTTCTTTAGTAAAAGGTTTATCTTTGCCTTAAGCAACCCCTATCCATTGTTTTTTCTGTGTGTGTATTCAGGTTAACACATCTTCAAAATAACCACCCTCGAGAGAGCATATAATCTTATTAACTATGTGTACTCCAATCCTCACCTTGCTTTCTAAGACCTTCATGTCATCCTTCTTATGCCCCATCCTTTTCAAATGCATAAAAGAAACTGCATAGCTCCTGGTCTCTGGAGCATTCCAAGCCTTGCTTCTCAGCAACTGTCATCAGTTTTGGTTCAAATAAACTCATAAAAATTTTCTACAGGTCTGGATGTTTCTTACATCAACAAGATGTATATTAAGTTGTTTCACTGGAACCCTGGTTATGACAGTACATACACGCACGAACTGGAAGCATCCTAAACGTTCCTGAGAGGGGACAGATTAAGTAAAATATATTCATACAGTGAAATATAATACAGCTCCTAGAACAATGATATACACGTGTCTCGCATATATGTATACATACGTATACATGGATAAGAACACAGTATGACACTCAAGAGTTTGAGCTTGAGTCAAGACTTCCTGATTCTGTATCCCCAGCTCTAGTACTTACTAGATCACTTAAACTCTCTACGCCTGTTTTGTTTTGTTTTGTTTTTTCATTTGAAAAACGGGAATAACAGCATGTATCTTTAGAGTATTGTAAGGATTAAAGAAGTTAATTAACATGAAGTGCTTAGAACAGTGCCTGGAAAACAGAAAAGCCCAAGTAAGTGTTAGTTATGAAAAACATATCTAAGGCATTAAATGGATATGACGGAGCAATCACAATGGCTAAAATTAAAGAGAAGGCGGGATAGACACAAATGGATGGAACAGAGAAGTCTTCAAGTAAATTTTCAGGATTTGGTAACCTGTCTCAATGCTCAGAGGTGAGGTGTGAAACATGCTGAATAAAAGTACTGTTTAAGAGCACTACTTAAGAGGCATTTGTTCCTAATTGGTCAATTTATAAACATTGTATCTAGTATTATAGTTATTTTGATACACATCTTCTCTCCTCCTCTGGACTATATATCATCTTGAGGACTGAAGTTATGCCATGTATTTTCATATACTTTACGAAATCTATGTATATGTTTGGACACAGTAGGTGTACATGTTCTGTGAATTTATGAATGGTCAAGCCATTTCAGTTCCCCAAAACCAGTGGATTTAAGTGGTTACAAAGTAAACAGCTCTGATAGGTGGGACAAAAGAGGAGAGACCCAAGTTTTCTCTTTATCAGAATAATTGTTATTTTTCTAGAATGAGCCAGTCCAGGATAGAGAAAAACACTTGGGCTCTACAGGAATTGAAAAAATAGCCCCATATCACTGATTAGAGCCCTGGATTTTCTGACATAATTTGGGATTTCAGACTACGGGTGAAATTACAGATTTCATGAACTAAGTAGTCAGCATTCATAAATTAAGTTTAATAACCTAGTAGTACTCACATTACATTATTCAATGCTAACAGGATAATGGAAATGAAAGTCATGTAAGAGCAAGACCTGCAGGCAACAGGAAAGGTACACAGCCATAAACCTAAGTATTTTTCCCCAATAAAGTTCTGATATCCATAAAAAACTTTTGGCCTTTGTTTTTTCAGTTAAAGGATAAGTAAATTTTCTAGGTAAGGACTTGAAAAAAACTCCTCTATTATTAAGTGCACAAAAGCAAGATGTGGAAAACTATGCTTTTGTGTAAAAATAAGAAAAACAAAAAATAAATTTATATTTGCTTGTATACATATAAAGAAACTCTGAAATGATAAAAGAAAGGAATAACAGCAATGGGGTTTAAAGGTAGGCAGGTAAGAAACATTGATGAGAAACTTTTCATTATTTATCTCTGATTTTCAAAATTTAAAAATAAAATGTTCCAACCATACCAATACAATTCACATACAAAAGCAAAGCTATCTGGAGTAACCTTGATTCCAATAACATAAAGAAAAGTACTGTGTCCCAAGGAGCTGGGTAACAACAGGTCTACAACAAGTGGTGGGGTGGAGATTCGAATCCAGGACTTCTGACTGCACAGCTATACTTTTAATCGCCATGGTAACTAAAAATTATTCTAGTTTGACTAAAGAGCTTTCAAGCAATTCAGTGGAAAATATCCATTAAGTACCAATATAAGACCGTTTTCTCAAATCCGGACATCAGATTCAATTTATGCACAATACTGAGAATAGTCGGTTCTGAGACAGACAGGGAAGGAGAGTGACCGAACCTTTTCAGAATGGCCAACAAAAGTTCATGTGGCAGTCCAGGTAGCACATGGAAGATGTGCTGAACAGCCCTGGCAACAATAAAATTAAAATGTCAACTTCTAAAGGTTTCTTCAGTTAATTCAGAAAGCTATAAAATAAGTAAAAATCTCACTGCCTAATAACTGCACCCGAAAAGTACCCCATATACAGTCCTTTTCACACCCTCATCCAACTGAACCCAAAAGGCAGAACAAAAGTCACACATCACTACACTTTCAAGTTTTATTTTTTTTATGTAACTATTATATTTCACTCCCTCCTGTGACTATTACTACCAGGTACTGAGCTAGAAAGATTTGATTTAGAAATGAAGACTGCCCAGATTCTAATCCTAGGTATACCCTTCATGACATCTACCACTCTGTACCTGACAAAATTGGGAAGCTACAATTTCATACCAAGTATCAAGGCCTTGGTAGTACAAAGTCAAGCAACAATGAAAAAAAGTTCATAACAGGTGGTACATATTTATGTGTAGTAATTCAATAGATCGCAGAAAAAACTTTACACCCTTACTTAGGCTAAAAAAAGTCTTATTCCCTTGAATCCTCAAAGTTTTTTAAAGATGTACTTGCTATTTTTAAGATGTTTCTGTCCACTATAAAACACAGCTATAAAAGATCCTTCTGCAGTCACCCATATTCCTTGAAAGCCTTCATTCAGTTCAATATTAATGCATTATACAGAATTCAACTGGGAAATAGCTCTCCAAGCAGAAGGTGAAGAATTAAAAACACAGCCTCATGAAAACTTAGGATTGGATCTTGGTGCAACAAGGAACCCATAGTCTAGTTTGCATTCATTTGGCAGAAAATATCGGGATTTAAAATATCCTAAAGCAGCAAAACTTTCAAATTCACAATGCGACTCAGCCGAGAAACTCAGCATTCTTTACTATCTGAATTATAAAATTAGAAAAGAATGACATCAGGGTAACATTAATTTATTCATGGACATTTATTATAGACCAAACTCTAATATGTGGGAAGAGTGTGATGCTATTCACAAATTTCCACAGAACCTAACAGTCTTCTAGCCAACCTGTCCAGGGTAGCAGCAACACAGATGACCAATGGCAACACATCAATCCAGCCACATAAATGTTAAGAGTAGTTAGAAAACTGCCCCTCCCTCCAAAAAATATTATCCTATTGGGGAAATATTTTCAATATTTTTCACCGGTAGCTCAAACTACGAGATAAGTTTGGAATTCAGGAGTGAAAACCATTCCGGTAACCTTTATGCCTTTAAATCATATAGAATAAGTTTCTCGAAGTTTTGTTTTAACTTCAAGACTAACACATCACCTTTAAAAGGCTGAAAAATCAAAGGTATTGTTCCTTCTCTCCTCTGTTCCCCAGGTCTGTCTGCATGCCTCACAGAAGAGAAGGAAAGATGGACTTCACAGATTTCTTAGTGTGATTTTACCATCTTTACAGAAAGGAAGGGTTTCTTGCTCCTGGCTCACTCACCAAGCTGAAACCTTACTCTCCCGCTCCTAGCACACTAGATGAAAAAGGTGGGGGCAGAGGCTCAGTTACAGTCATCCTCCTGGGAACTCAATGAAGGTGAGGGCCAAGCTGGATGAGCTGTGCCACTTGCCTTAAAAGGTTCATGGGGCAGAGGCGGGGGGGAATACAGCCTCCAAACCGGTGACGTTTCTGAAAAATACCACACTAGTTCTCTGGAAAACCTGCACACAAATAAAGTCAATTCCCTCATTCCAGAGTTGCAACCCTTTAAAAAATTCGAACCCAGAGGAAGTTCAGGGAAGAACAGCGAAATGCAGTATTCTCGAAGCATTCCGTGAGATCGCTAGTACTCTAAGATGCTCTTTCATTGTCAAATAATTTTGAGCAGCTCTGCATCTTTTAGCCATTCTCCTACCACTCCCCATGTATAATGTGTACTTGAGAGACACGCAAGGCTCTGCGAAGTCATGCTGTAAAGAACTCTGCCTTAATTTAACCCAGAATTTTTCAAAACCCTATTTGACTATAAAACTTCTTCTATATAAAAGCTATCAATACTGAGGACTATAGTGGGTTTTATTGTTGTTTGAAAGGCAAAACAAAACTAAAAGAAATGTTAGAATGATAAGATCACAACTTTTGGAGTCAGGCAGAGTTGTTCGAATAACACTAGCTTTATCACTTTTATTAATGTGAGATTCCAGCAAAATGACAACCTCCCTGGGAACCGAGTTTTCTCGTCCGTAAAATGGTTATAAAAGAACTCCCTCACAGAGTTACTGTAAGGATTAAAAGTGAAAAGCCTTACACAAGAAAGTGTTCAACAAATGAGTTTACATTTATATTTTAAAATTTTTTAAGTTCTGAAAGTTGCAAAAATGCAATTTTCTTTTAATCTGAGAAAAAAAATACAGCATTCATGACTGAGAGACTCCTTGGGAAGAGTAACTTCTCAGGATTTTGCAACCTTTCTTCAACTACTGGGAAACTGGGAAAGCCTTGAAATTTGCCACATTTAAGATGACACACAGGAATGCACTACACCTACTGATGATTTGGATGTGAACAGAAGAGTATTTATGGCTTCAGCGATCGAAAGGGCCTCATAGCAAATGAGGAAAAGTGAGTTGTGAGGGAAGCGCAGCTTGTGTCAGCTCACAACAATTAACAACTACTCAGTGCTTTGCAGCTTACAAAGCACCTTTACATGCGTAATCTCCCCTGACTGACACAGAAACCTAGTGAAATAGATAAAGCGGCTATTGATCCTCATTTCTAAGCGTAGAAAACTACCGCTTAGAGACTTTAAGAGATTCAGCCAAGGTCACAGACATGATAAATGACAGAACCAAAACTCCAATCTTGCCCTTCTGTCCCCAGAACATAACAAAAGGGGCATCTTCTAAATGTACGAAGCACTTTTTCAACTCACGGGATTATTCATACTTTTAAATACCTTTTAGGTAACAGGCACCATGCTAGGCACTGGAAACACAACAGTAAAAAGACATGGTATCTTCTTCTTTCAGGATGTTTACAGACCACTGGGGGGAGACAACAATATTTATAAATTAGAGTGAGATCAAAGAAGAAAGCCTATCAGAGTCTCTTTGGGCAAGTCAGGGAAGGCTTCCCAGAGGAAGTAGCATTTGAAATGGATTTGGAAGGCTGACCTGGAAACTAAAAGAACTGTTATTTGTTCATGTATAAACTGTAAAGGAGAAAGGCAAAGGCCAAGATTACAAAAGGCCTTGAATACTACGTAAAGTTTAAATTTTACCTTTAAATGGTTGGAAACTATTGAATATTTTTGAGAATGGGAAAGAGAATAATCAAGTCTTTGTGTCAGACCATTTTGAAGACAATATGACTGAGAGTTTGAAAGGGAACGAGACTAAAAACAGAGAGAACTGTAAGAAATCATGGCAATATTCCAAGTAAGAGTTGTTGTGGGCCTGAATTAGGAGACCAGCAGTGGATACAGGAAAAAATATAAATTCAAAAATGTTTAGAAAGTAAGGGATATGAGAGAGAACTGACAACAATGCTCACTTTTTTGGCTTAGGTGACTCAATGAATCACACTGGGGAATAGATGATAAAAATGTTGAGTTTGAGGTACCAGTAGAATATAGAGGTAGGTATGTCTAGCACATAGTAGACCACTAGAAAAAAGGGACTAGAGTTTAGGAGAAATGTGATAATATTTGTGTATATGAAGGGTTTTTTCCAACAATCAAATGTTATTTACCATTTCAATGGGAAGGCAATCGTTTTATCACTATTATTTGTATAATGCTTCGAAGTTCACAAAACACTTTAAGATCCCATAATATGCTATCACATTTCATATTTTTGTTATAAACAAACATGAAGTTAGGAAAACTGTTATTATCCCTATCTGACCAACAAATATTTGAGTATTAACTATAGGTCAGGCACTGTACTAGGCATTAAAACACCAGAATAAACCCATGCCTTCACAGAGATCATACAACAGTAGGGGAACCAAAAAACACTAAATGTCACACACAATTACGTTATAAAGTTTTAAGCGAAAAAGAAAACAGGGAAGGATTAGGAGTGAGGGGTAGGAGCTGAAGGTAAGTTTATTTTTTTGATCTTTTTAATTCTTATTTTTATTTTTTTTAGGCGAGACAACCCTTGGCTGACTTCACAGACTGCAAGGACCTTGCTGACTTACAATTGTTTTTCTTCTTCTTTTTTATGTCTACAGCACCTGGTCTTCCTAGGTGGTCTCCCATCCAAGTTCTAATCAGGCCCAACCCTGCTTAGCTTCTGAGATCAAACAGGATCGGACTGGTTCAAGGTGGCATGGTCGTAGACTTTTTTTTTTTGAATTTTTATGAGTTCAGGTGAGTCGAATTGATGATAATTGCCAAGAAGCAAAACCTCAGCAGATTGAGAAAATGTTCCTGAAAGTACAATTTTAAATAGGGGCAGGATAAAGTCTCATCGAAAAGATAACATTTAAGCAAAGACTTGAAGGATGTGAGAAAATTAGTCATTCCTTTGTGGGAAAAGCTTACTATTTCCCACTAGGGGCTACAGCTAGCGCAAAAGGTCCTGAGATAAAGTGTGGCTGATATATTTAAGGAAGAAGTCAACGTGGCTAGAACGGAGTGAGCAAGAGAGAGGATGACAGGCGAGAGAAGAAGGAAAGGGCAGGCGGACCCTGTAACACCTCATAGGCCACTGTAAGGTCTAGCTTGTACTCTGAGAAATGAGAATTCAAAAATTACAAGCCTTACCCAAAGTCACATAGCTTATAAGTGGCAAAGCAGCTAGGATTTGACCTAGGAAGTCTAGACTCTCTACACCTGTGTTCTACGATTCCAATTTGCCACTTATTAGCTCACAACCTCCCTCCGAGGAAGTCTGAATTTAAATACTCTCGAAAAGCTAATTTTATAAAAACCTTCTAGGTGAGAGATACACAAGCTCTCCAGTTAATATTTCTAATCCCTCACAACCAAAATGGGAATTTATTAATCCTGGTGTCTAATCTAAATCCTACTAACATTCCGGCCTATATTTTAGGAGATTATAAATCCCACCTTCCCCCCAAATGAGATGAGATCAAGAAAGCTTTGATCAGAGGCTTAAAGCATGATTTTCAGGTTCAAGTAACAGTAACATGAATCATTTTAAAAGTGTATATTACCCAGATGTGAACAGTAACAAGATAATGGCTCAGGAATGTGGAAGTAGTGTCATTTCCCTCAGTAGCTTACTGGTTAGTATTAACAACTAAGTTGTAAAAGAAGCTCCTGCAATCACTACAACTCTTTAAGGTCTGGGACTTGACCACTTCATACTCCAAAAGTAACAAAATATGTGTTCTTATTTTCATTCATCTGTTGCTTTCGGTACTGTAACTGAAAACTCTTGATACCTTCTTGCCAGTTGATGGCAACTTAAGGCAATGGCGAAGATTAGAGGATTTTGAGGGAGACACCATCTGTGAAGCATATCAGACAGCTTAAGCCCTTAATGGCCCTGGGTCAGTCCTTTCCCACTGGATGAACTCAAGCTGTACAGGAATATTTCATACATCCATAAGCGAGAAAGTAAAAGATGGAACATGAGGAGGGAGCATTTCAAATCAGACCTACTCTTCAAAGGCTTTCATCATTACTGCACAAATATAGGAGGCTGTTTCATGGACCCTGGAGCCCCCAACCAGTACCTATTAGAAAAAGCATCACAGCAATTACTGAGGATATACCAAATTATACAGCTAACAGAAACTTTCCACCCAAAAGCCAGTCATTTTCAACAGAAATTCAACTTCCTTCTGTTATCTTTTCCCAGGCTTAGCCAATGCAGGGGAACTGCAACTTTGTGTGGCATTGTCTGATAGGTTGGATTTTTTTCTGAGCAACAAGTGGACAGCTTTACACCAGAACTAGATTTATAGTCAATCTGGGTGTGTGTCTTTTTTTTTTCCCTCCCCCTCCAAACTGCCTTGGAAAATGCCTGGCTATTGTGCCTTCAGACGTAACGATGCGGGGCTTTAAGTACTGCAAAGGATCTGGTACAGAAAGTCCCTTGGTCCCAGTTATGGTTCAAATCTTACGATTTCTATAGCAGCTGTTTTAATCGACCAAAGCTGGTTTGGCTTTCCTCACTGAGCCAAACGTGAGCCTTCTGAGCTGTGTGCAGAGGGGCTGTCTGTCAGCATGGGGTGGCTAACATGGAATATGCTCCAGAGTCTAGAAACCAGGACAGCACAGATGCTGTTTCCTACATATGCACCTCCAGTTTGGTGGGTGCGAGATGCAAGAAAGAAAAAAATCAGCAAATTGAAAAAAGAGGCATGATTTACATATAACATACAAGACATGACTTAAAGTTAAGATGAATCCAGAGGTCCCAGCACATAATTAGGATGCTATGACACATCGACTCTTCTTCCATACATCTGTTCTCTAACCAAAACTCACCCTGGAAGTCTGGCCAGGCCCAGCCAGGGGAAAAAAAAAAAAAAGAGGTGTGGGGGGAGGGGAGGAGCATTTGCCCAAAAAAGGGGAGGGAGTAGCACATGGGGTTTTTTGAATGTACTTTAAGACTACGGGGTCCAGAACAAATTTCTCACGTCTCCCTCCTCCACCACCCTGTGTCCTTACACTAAACACAATAGTAAAAGTTACCACCAGAACTTAGATGCAAAAGGCTGATCTGGGAACCTGGTTAACATTGTTCCTGGACGAGTATCTGAATGTAGCCTCTATTCAAACCCAATTCCGACTGCCTCTCAACAGGAAGTTAACAGACATCACACACAGGGGAAGCAAACCACAGTGTCATAAAGATGGATGCTGCCGTCAGCTACGAATTACTCTCACCTCAAAACCATTCTCAAGAATAAGCAGGACAAAACTCCATAAGCCTCACCTCTTCTCAAACTGGGTCACTCAGCCCACAGGTCCAGCCCTCTGATTCCTGCTGTTTACTTATCTACTTCACTCTTATCACTGTCACTAGACTAAAAACAGAAGACGTAACTACCAGATCAGTACTCCTTATTACCTTATTATTCATACAACCTGTCTGCTCAAGAGCCCAAGGAAAGACTATCTTTGACCCAACCCATCCCAAAAGTCAGAGACTGGATATCAGTCACAAAAAAAGCAGCACCATTTCCAACAGGTGCGGGCCTTCCTTCAAAATGTACTGGGCGCCTCCACAGTACCACCTTTAGCAGGTCCAGATAGCCTCCCTCCCTACCAGGTATCAACGAAAATGCTACTCTAGGACAATGTGCTAACAAGACTGCTCCAGCACCAAAACCATGAATCCCAGCGGTTGTCAGACTTCTAGGAAGAGTCAATGTATCAAAGAAAGAGCAACAGAGTTAGCACTAAACTCCCGAATAGATGCATCTCCAACATATAGAAAACATACAGCCACCATGCTGCTGCCAGAAAACAAGAAGTCATCTATGCCGCGAGAGGACAGAGATGGAAGGGAAGATTTTATTTTGTATCACATGCATGGTCTGTCTATTCAGAAAATAAATTTGTACAAAGAAAAATGTTTCAAAACTCAGAAGCATCAGTTCTTCTCCAACACAGGTCTATGAAATCTGCTTTAATTCCAGCTGCTGCAAGTCCAAGTCTCTGTTGCAGACCGGCCTGAAAGCTGCTCTTCTGCTTTGCCGAAATTAATTTATTAAGTATCGCCCCGCTCTCTTACACGCACACAAAAGGCCTTCAAATAATCACTTATCAGAAAACTGGCTCTCGGGAGGCTACCTGATTCTCAGGATGACAGGAGAAAAAAATGGTTGCTAGTTAGCCACCCGCCCACCATCCATGCCTCCACCTCCACCTCAGCGCCAGCCCTGCGCGCGAACATCTTGTGTTTGGAGGGAAGTTGATGCCGGGGGAGAGGCCGGGGGGGCTCCCATACCTTTCGGGGGTGGGAAGCTGTCCCGGGCCGGCGAACGGCACCCACACCTCCGCGCTCACAGGAGTGGCTAGCTCCTTAGCGTCCCTGAGAGCAGGCGAGCAAAAAGTACTCTAAGTCCCGGTGTGGTTAGGGAAGGGTGACTTCCAGTTCCATCGACCCTCGGGCACTTAACTGGGATGACCGAAGCCCAGCGGAGGAGAAGGGTGGTGGAGTCGCTACGCAAGGACCCACACGGACCGAGACAGTCCCCTTCTCCTGCGGGAGGGCGAGGGACCGGGGGACGACGAAATAAAGGGGTCGGGCTCGGCGCTCCTGATCCCTTTACCTAAATCGAGATAATCATCCCGCGCTTCCTTCATCCTCAGGATCCCCCATTTGTCCCAACCGCCGCCACACACAAGACGGAAAGCAGGGAGCGGCCCCCGCACCCCGAGGGCACCACTGGGGGTGGAGAGAGTTAAAGGGGGGGCGCGCTCGAGAGAAAAGGAGGGGAGCATGGCGGGCATGAGGCAGTGAGTGAAAGCGGGGATGGCGGGGGAAACGGGGCGCGAGGGAGGGGAGAAAGAGTAAAAGCAGAAGGAATGGAGGGACCCGAGCTGCGGGCGCGCGAGGCCGGAGTGAAAGACCGGGGCGCGCGCGCGGAGCGGGGGGAGGGGACGAGGTGAAGGGGGAGCGCGAGGCGGGGGCGCGCGGTGCCGGCGGGGGGAGGGGGACGCGAGGCGGGGGCGCGCGGGCGGGCGTCGGCTCGCGGGCGCTTCCCCTCCCCCCGCCCCGCCACCTTTCCCTTCCCCCACCTCCGCCACGGCCGCCTCCTCCCAGCCTCCCTCCCTTCCTCGCTCCTCACCGCCCCCGGGCGGGCGGGCGGCCAGGCTGGCCTAGGCCGGAGCTCCTCACCTGGCGGTGGCGGTGTAACTCCCGGCTAGCTCGCCTCCTCAGGCGGCGACGGAGGCGTCGAAAAAGGAAGAGGCGACGGCACAGAGGGTTCCGGACCCCGCTGACGGGACCGGGGGCGGGGGTGGGGGAGGGGGGCGGGCCGGACCGGGGCGGGCGGGCGGAGCAGACACTGCGGTACAGACGGGGGCAGCGGCGGCGGCGGCGGCTGCACCGGCGGCGGCGGCACCACACAAACAAGGACGCTGATTGGGCAGCTGCCAAGCGCCTCGGCTCCGCCTCCCCCACACGCCACGACGCCCATTGGGCAACCTGAGCCGGCCTCCCCGCCCTCCTCTTCTAGGCCATACCAATAGGAGAGGGGATGCCGGGACTACACCCCACCCTTGAAAAGTGAATGGCTGGAGAAGTGATGATTGGCGTGCTTCACGCCCAATCCTACACGGAGGAGGGGGATGGTCTAGCGGGGGCGCGTTAATGGGTACCTCGGCCAGTCCCAGACACATCCGGGTCTTCAGCAGCCCATTAAGTGTCGGGGGTCAAAAAATCGCTTCGGGCTGCAACTTTACCTTAGAGACGTTTTGGTCCCCAGGCAGCCGCCGTACCCCAGTATCCCAAAACCGGGATTCCCCTTTGGCCAGCTCTCATTCTTCCAATTCTAAAGATGGAGGCCGGCGGGCAGCGCCGGGCTCTGCCTTAGGTGGTGTTTCATCGCGACAGAATCCAGGAATTTCACGATAGAAATAGCTTTAGGCGCTTGGGCCTTGCAGTCTGTTTGGGGCGTGGCCTGACTCGGTCTGCCAAAGGCCTTGAGCTTCCTGGTCTCCGTCGTACCCCAGCACGGTCCGGTCGTGACTAAACCACGACAGCAGAGAGAAAGGCAGCTTAGCCACAGTGCCGAGAAGTCACCGCGTGCGGAGCCCTCGCAGCCCCTTCCCTCGGGATCTCCCGGTCCGGTTGGGTCCACCGTGAAGGAAACCGCTCCCACCCCAACCCGACTCCACCTAGTCGACGAAGGCCTCTTGCTAGCCTCCCTACTTCCCCGAAGCAGTTAGGCCCGCCTCAACTTTTTTAGCGTTTCTCGAGCACTTGACCACAAGAATTGTTCTGGGGCACCTCGAGGACAGGGAGCAAGTCTCAGAGCGAGTTGAGGGAATTATAATAGCTAAGGGTTCTGGGAAGAGATTGTGCGAGGCACTCCGCTCTCTTATTCTTTTAAGAGCTTTACGTGGATCATTTTATTCATTCCCCATAGCTCCGTGGAGTAGTGCTGTTATCCCCATTCTACAGATGAGAAAAGTGAGGTACATTACAGATCGAATGACTTGCCCAAAATCACACATGGTAAATGGCAGAGCTGAAATTGTAACTCAGATAAATGAAGAAACAGGCTCAGAGAGGTTAGCTAATTTGTGAAAGTCGGACAGGTAGCCTGTGATCTGAACCCAGAAACAGCTGGTTCCGGAAGCACTAGAGGGTGTTTGTCAAATCATTGAGAAGTCATGCTGTGTGAAAAAAAGGTAGACCCCGGGCACACACACACACGCCGAGGCGTGCGCGTATTCTTTTTTTATGGGGCGGGGGGACCGTTTCACTCTAGCACAGTGTCCAGGTAAAAAACATGGTCTCTGGAGTCAGGCTTCCTGAGTGTGGGCCTTGGCTCTGCCTCCTACCAGTTGGGTGATTCAGGCGCAAGTTATTTAACTTCTACTCTATGCCTCAGTTTCCCTATCTGTAGAATGGAGATGATTGCTAAGAATACCTAGGTCAGAGAGTAATTGTGAAGATTGTTAAATAGTCCGTAGTCCGTTTAAAAGGTTCAGGACGGTGCCAAAGATATAGTAAGTAATCGATAAGCATAGTAGTCACGCTATGAGTTTTCCTCACGTTTCCGACAATTTCACCCTCTCAGTTCTCAATTCTGCTTCTGTTGGTGTTCCGCCCCTAGTAATTAGCTGTCTTGTACTGCCCTGAAAATTGGTTCTGAACTAACCCCTCATTTTAATGCTTTCACTGACTCAGTTATTTCACACACGTGATAGAGGGCCTGTTATGCTACCAGGCACTCTTCTATGTGCTGGGGACATGACAGTAAATGAGACAAAGTCACCGCCCTCGTAGGAAGTACAGTCTCCTCTCCCTATCCTGCCACTTTGCCCACGATCCGTCCAGGGCATTCTTGGTGTTCGAAGGGCCAGTCTTCAAAGACTGCGCGGAGTCACAAGAAACACGGTGGTGGAAGATACCAGCAAGAGGAAGGCACTAGTGGACCCTGAGAAAATTCCTTTCAACAAAATGAAAATCAAGCCGTGGAGGGA
The DNA here is from genome assembly GCF_014176215.1 of Rousettus aegyptiacus. NCBI lineage: Eukaryota > Metazoa > Chordata > Mammalia > Chiroptera > Pteropodidae > Rousettus > Rousettus aegyptiacus. The sequence continues at coordinate 25,883,729 of NW_023416292.1, read as the reverse complement.
GACGGTCGGCCTGGAGCGATGGCGCTCCAGGGGAGACGAGCGAGGCCACTGTGGTAACAGGCACGACCGTCGCCTTATGCAGCCTCCACCCATTTGTTCCTTTTCTTTCCGAAGCCAACACTTACCGAGTGTGCTTAGCATTTTATATGGATTATACGATCGATCTTTAAACAACCTCTCCGATTTGCAGGTGAGGAAAAACTGAGGCTCAGCAGTTTTCAGTAACCTGTCTGATAAAATAAAATTGGTAAGTGGCAGAGACAAGGTTTAACGAAAATTCGTCGTACTCAAGCCTGTGCGCAGTAAAGTCTGGGGAGAAACTGGGCCAGGTAATTCGTGCACATCCTTCCCCCCATACGGGGCAGAGAGATGTCAGATGCCACAGTGAGTACTTTGCTATTGGATTCCCAGATCTTTTTGCAGTTAAATAATTCTGTAGTACTCCCATCTGACTATAGACCTCTAGAAGGAAAAGCCCCCAAATGAACCCCTAAGCCCAGAGCAGGGTTCATTACCATTATTATCCTTGAACCAAGAGGCACTCTAGATCGTGGTCTATTAAGGTAGCGACTGAGCCCTAAAATTCTTATTCCAGATGGCTTAGCATATTGGCCGCTACATTACACTCAATAGAAACAGGATTTCAGGAAAGCAGTGGCTCCCTTGCAGGAGGTTTATGAGGATGCCACGGAGAGAGGTTGATTCTGAGGAATGAGGTCTGATCAGAACCTGGGGTGACGTGGGTGTTCCCCTCTGAAGAAGACATCTCCCAGTCCTTGGCAAAACAGATGATGTCTCCTGAACCCATGCCTCCATCCTATGAGGCTCCTTTAGGACACTTGGAAAAGTGTCCTCCCGTGCTCAGGACAGGCTGGTGCAGGGGCCTCTGGCTTGATGGTCTCAGAATTCAGAAGTAGTGCTTTTCCCTTTGTGCACTGATCTCACGCCCAGAAACGTGCGCTAAAGACTCATTCAGTTGAGCCAATGACGCTCCCGCCCTCCTTCCCCAAGGTCTTTGTTTTATTGGCTAATTCCCATTGGTGATTAGTTTTGCAGCTCAGTTAGGAGTTGTTTCCTGTGTCCATTTCATTATATGGGAGAGAAGGGGAGAACTCTGAGTAGGCCAAAGGGATTAGAAAAATGACACCTGTCTCCCTGACGCCCACATGCAGGGAGCCCCTTAACCCTTGTCCCTGTCTTCCTGGCACTGTCCCCAGGCTTCGACTCCGGTTGGAAGAGTACTGACTACAGCTTGGGTAACCGAAGAGGCGTAGGCCTAGGTGACTAACAGGGCTCCAAGGATGCATGAGGGCCACCAACCCTGGGGAAAGGGCTGACATCCCTGAGGAGGTATTGGGAAAGTTGGGAGGGAAAGCCGGGGGAGAGAAAAGACGACAGAGATGAGCTCAGGGCCCCCAGAGAATGGAGCCTTTGTGTGGGGTGCAGATGAGGGACAAGGGGGTGATTGTGTGGGAGGGCCGGAAGTGCCACACAGACTGGCACCACCACAGCCAGCACCGGATTCACCCCTCTCCTGCTCCGAGAACTCCCTGTGCCTCAAGGGCCCAGCCGCAGACCTGGTCAGGGGAAGCGGGGTGTGCCTGAAGGCGGCAAGGGATGCAAAGGCGGGGGGGAGGTTGCATGGCCAGGGCAAAAAGCGGTATCCCCGCCATTGTCCCAGACTCAAGAAACGGGAGGCAGAAGGAAAAAGACAGAAGCAGCTTTTATTATATTTACATCCAACAAAACTTTGCAATGACCAACCCTTATTGCACAGTCAGGGCCCTCGTGGGTGAGACGTTCCCCAGGCAGGAGTGGACAGGCGGGTCAGCACGCGAGGGGGCGCCAATTCTTCCAAAGGGGAGCCTGGGGCTCCTCTAGCTCCCACCTCCTGACTTTCAAGGACCTAGAAACCGCTGGACCACGGTGCCCCTTTTCCCTTCTCTTTCTCACATCCATAAGAACCTCATAAGCAAGGGGGCTGTGGCTCCAGAATAAATAAAACAAAATACAAACACTAAGGTAGAAAGGCATGGAGAGCCTTGGACTCCTTCGGCAATTCCAGGGACCGTCCTTGGTGGGGAATGACGTCCCTTCCTCCCATTCGGGGCACGGGCTCGGTAGCTCTGTAACTTTCTGGTTGTTTTTTAAAACAAAAACTTATAAAACCCAGGGCAGTGCAGGTCTGTGGGTCCCCTGGCGGGGAGTCCCCAGTGTGGGACGGAGAGGAACAGAGACGGGCCAGCTGCTCCCCGGCTGCCGCCAATGTCAGCGTGAGCATGTTGGGCGAGCTGGACACAGGGAATTGTGACCTTCGGTAACAGCGGGTCCCTCTTCCTGCTGCCCCCACTCGGAGCCTACGGCTGGACGTACTTCCCAGCCCGTCCCCGATTCCTGTAGGAAAGGGACAGGGAAGCAGCTTATCTCCAGAATCCTTCCTCCCTCGCCTCACCACCTCAGGCTGGAGAGCAAAGCTTCAGGGTCCCTAGCATTCCAGAGGAGCTCCAAAATATTTTCGGCAATTGATGGCCTTTGGGGTGGGCATCTGTGCCCGCCGCTGCCTCAGCTCTTCCTTGCCCATGCTGCTGGCCAGCTTGTTAAAGGCAGACTTGTACTTCTTGTCGAAGACGCCTACGGAAGTGGGGGAGGGAGTCAGCCTACAAGGATTCCCACCTCCCACACCTGGCCCCAGATCCCCAAACTCCTCAGCCCCCTGCCTGGCGCCCACCTATGTCCATGTGATCCTTGCCCATTGCAGCCATCGTCAGGAACAGGATCTCACGGTAGATGCCCCTAGAGTGCAGGCAAGAGGGCATGAGCGAGAGGAAGCAGTGCAGAGCCTGGCACAGGCCGGCGACCACCCAGATGGGAGCCCCATACCTCTGCAGGTGCAGGCCGCTGGGAGGGGGCCCTAGTGTTTCCAGCAGGAGCGCTACAGCCCTGTGCACCTCACTGAGGCCGACGTGGCGCAGCACCGACTCCAGCAAATCCAGGCTCAGGGATGTAGGTACCGGGCCTGGCCATGCCACCCGCTGGGGGATCTGGCCTGGGTGGAAGAAAGGAAGGCGGCCAGGGTTTATGAGTCCTCTGGGCATGGGCTCCACCCCTTCCCACCCCAGGCCAAATACCAGACTCACTGTGGACCCTCCAGAGCACATAGAGAGGTGGGCAGCTGTTAGGGTCAGGGGTCAGGACATCCCACAGCAGCCGCACCTGCACGCACGCTGGATCGGGCATCAGCCAAGGAGACGGGGCCTGCGGGGAGCCGAGGAAAGGAGACAGGCTCACGGAGGACAGGACAGGGACAGGCGATGTTCCGAGGCACAGAGGGACATCACAGGACACGACCAAAGAGAAGCGGGGCAGGGACTCATTTCCCAGGAGAGCACGAGCTCTTTGAGAGCGAGGACTGTTTCGTACTCCGCTGCGCTCCTAGCGCCTAAACGCTGCGCCTGGAGCAGGCCAACGGCGCTCGGTCCCTGTCCAGGTTCCCTGTGCTGCACAGGGCATGGCCAGCGGCAGCCCTGCAAGGGGAACCCTCGGTCCGTTTCATAGATGAGAAGATCGAGGCTCGGGAGTAAAGAAAGAGCCAGAAATCAGACCGGGCACACCAGGCTCTAAAGCCTGTGCTCTCTCACAGTGAGGAGGACACAGAGGACTGAGACAGAGCTGGGAGTGGACGAGGGAGCACGTGAGAAGCGGAGGCCCCGGGCCAGCGCTGACCAGGGGGCGGCGGGAAGCAGGGGCCGTGAGGGAGCTGTCCGGGGGCAGCAGGAAGCGGGGGCCCGCGCGGGCACTGACCGGGGGCGGCGGGGGCCCGTCGCAGGAGGCCAGGACCAGGCACGGCAGGATGCTGGGCAGGCGCAGCCGCTGGAAGTACCACAGGAGGTTCCAGAAGATGATGGGGTGGGTGGCAGGCAGCTCGGGCAGGGCCAACACCTCGCTGCCCTCGTTCTCCACCAGCGACTCCAGCTCCTTGCGCAGCACCAGGGGGCTCAGGTACGCCCACGCCCCACCCTCGACCCGCCGCGAGGCCCCCTGTTGGGCGCAAATGCGGAGGGCAGTGGAGGGTCCGTGCCACGCCCCATCCTCAGAGCCGTGCTTCCCACGGAGCCGCGTGTCCAGCAGCTTCTGGGATGCGCCTGGCCCTGGATGTCCATCTCTTCCCAGCACGACGCCCTGCCCCCACCCACACACACACTCAAGCCATTCCCCAGGGCCCTCTGGCCCAGCCCTTACCCCCATGTGTCCGTTGCAGAGCTGGGGCTCATCCAGGGCTAGGCAGAGCCTGCGGTCACTGAGCACAGGGCCTGGGCCCCCAGGGACAGGGGCATCTTTGCTACCACTGGCACCCGCAGGGGCCGGCTTGGGGCCAGGGGCACTGTGGGAAGACAGCGGGAGGGGTCAGCCCTTGGAGCTCCACCTCCCTGTCCCACCCTCAGCACCTGCCCTGCTTCGGGCACCTGGGTCGCGAATCAAAGGTCTGGACGCTGAGCAGGGGCACGAAGGGGCGGGAGCAGAAGGGGCAGGTGGTGTTGAGGTTGGAGTCGTCGGGTGCCCAGCCAGCCATGATCTCCTCGTCGTACACCAGCGAGTCACAGGCACGGCACAGAGAGCAGCTAGACAGCAGAATCTGCCGGCAAAGACTTGGGAAGCACGTCGTCCGGCCCGGGCTCCTTCCCCGCCTCCCCCCTCAGGGACCGGGCGCGGTGGGTGTGTGCCCGCAGTCTGCACGGGAGGGGCGATCCTCACTTCCAGGGAAGGTGGCTGGCAGGACCCAGGGGTGTCACTGAGGTGCTCTGAGGAATGGCGAAGGCTCAGGCCGCTGACGGAGGACTCTGAGAGGTCCCACTCGCTGCCCAGAGAGGCTGAGCTCTGCCATTACGTGAGAAAGCATGGTCAGCCAGCCCCGTGCCCCTGTCCACCAGGATGCTGGCTTCAACCGCCCCTTGGCCCTCTCTGGCACGCTGCGTTCGCAGCCCCCCAACCCTAGGCCTCCTGGTGCTGAAGCGTCTGGACCTGCCCTGGCTGGCTACCTCAGAGGCCGTGGATCCAGGCCGCTCCCGGGGACGCAGGAGGCTGTCCATGGGGCTGCGGCGGGCTGGGGGGGGCACGTCAGGGGGCAGCTCTGGTGGGGGAATTCGAGAGGCAGGGGGGCGGCGGGAAGGAGTGAGCAGCTGTTGGAGGCGGGCACCCAGCCCTCGTCGGGGGGTGCCAGCCTCCTCTTGGCGCCCACCAGCCTTGGGCACCCGCCCACTTAGCCCTTCCAGGACTTCAGTGGACTGGGCACTCAGGGCCGAGCCTGAGTCCCCTGGGCTGCCTCCAGGTGCTGGCTCCTCCCCAGTCAGGCTCAGGTCCGAGAGGCTTCCGTCACGCCAGGGCACAGGGGATCCCTGGGGCTCCAGCACCCCCAAGGCCTCCACCACTGCAGGGCAGGAAAGAATCAGGGAAGATGGAGCCCAGCCCCTCCTCCAGAAACTGAGTAAACACAGTTCCCGGCTGCACAAACTCTGGCACAACAACCCCCCCCCCCCATGACGGCATTCTGGGCAAGATTCCATCAGTCTGCAGTCCCCACCACAGAGGGCCACCCCTCCGTCCTGGCTCTGGCCTGCCCCTGGCTCACTGGCAATTGGTTAGGCAAGCTGTCGAGGGTGTGGGTCGGACGAGGGCACTCACTGTGGGCCACGGCAGCCTCCACAGTGGGCCGTGCCCCTCGGGCACTGCCCAGGCTGCCGCTCTTCACCAGGCGCCCCATGGGCGAGGCTGGGTCCCGCAGGCTTCGCCCGGCCCAAGTAGTCTGGCGCTGAAGGGGGCGGGCAGGGGTGGGGCGCTCCAGGGAGGGCTCTGCAAAGGCCAGGGCGGGCTGGAAGGCGGCCAGCCAGGAAGCCGGCCCCAACCCGAATGCGAGCTCCTTGCACGGCCCTGGGTTTGCAGGGCTCCTTCCGCACAGAACTTCGTCTCTTTGCTTAGCACCCGAGTGCGGTCTGTCCATCCCCAGAACGCCCAGCGCCAAACGCGAGGCCAACCCCAGCTCTCCCAGCCTGAACCCCAAGGCTGCGTCCCCAGCCCCTGCCCACCTGTCTGGGAGCTGCCGGCCTCCTGCGCTGCTGCCTGCTGCTGCTGCCGCTGCCGCCGGGCTCTCAGGGGCTGGCGGAACTGAGCCGCCCCTAGGACGACGTTCCGGAGCTTGGCCCAGCGCAGGCGCCCACCCGGCGTACCGGTGGGCCACTTGCTTTCCAGCACAGCCTGCCGAGCACAGCGCCCACTGAGATGGCCTCCTTCCACACCCCAACCCAGCCTGACACCCGCTGCCTGTCCGGGAGCCCCGGGGGCCGCCTTGCCCTCCAGACCTCCTGCTAGGGCTGTCCTGCCAAGGGCTCAGTCAGGAAGAGCCCAGAAAAGGCAGCTGGCTGGCACCTGTGAAGGCGTCTGAGAAAGCCAGACGCAAGGCAGACAATTTGTATCCAGACTCGGCCACTTAAAAACTACACGTCTTCAGAGAAATCGTTTCACTCTTTTGGGAGTTAGTTTTCTCATTTGAAAAACGTTAGTGTCACAGTTAAGAGCCTGAACTCCGGAGACATCCGTCCATATGTCCGTGTTCACATCCTCCCTCCCTAACCTGGCACTGCGGGACCTCAGACAGGTCACTAACTCTGCAACCTCATCGCCTCAGCAGAAAGGTGGGGACAATATCCTTCCGCCTGGTGAGGCTGTGGTGGACACCAGCTCATGTAAAGTGCACCCCGGCACCCCGGCTAACACTGTCAGTTGTCCCTGGGAGCCAGCAGGACCCGCCCACCCTCCTTGGGAGGGGTCTCATGAGAACCAAAGCAGTCGAGTGTGAACGAACGCACTGCAGGTGCTGAAACAGGACAGGTCCACACGGCTGACGATGCTTCCAGGACCTACTGGATGGTATGGGCCCGGTCTCCGAGGACAGGGGACAGTGGCGGGCGTCGGAGAGCAGACCCCACCCCCACCCCCCAGACACACGCCTGGCACGGGCTGCCGTCCCGCCCGGCCCAAGCTCCGCACCTTGTTGTAGTAGCCGTAGGTGATGGTGTTGGGCACAACGCCCGCCTGCCGCATCTCCAGCATGACCCGCACAGACAGCACAGGCTGCCCGTAGTGCGAGCACAGCTGCATCAGCACCCGGTAGCACACCTGGGCCCAGGGAGGTGCGGGGTGAGGGGCTCGCCCCCGGCCCGTCCCCTCCGGGCTCAGCCTGCTCCTCTTCCAGCCTCTCCAGTTCCCACGGGCTTCGCTGGCCCCTGGCAGCTCCCAGGGCTGCCTCAGAACCACCCGCCGCCCCTGCCACCCCTGCCACCCTCTGGTCCCTGCTCATCCCGCGGATGCTGTGGGGAACCAGCCGACTCTGGGGCCTGCGCCCAGCTCCCCATGGGCCTGCCCTGGTCTCCCTGAGTCTCCCTGCCGCAGCCCCCGCGGCGGCGCCAGCCCCCCACCCCACCCCGGGGGCCGGGCCCTGGCGCCCACCTCGTCGGGCAGCACCACTTTGTGGCTCTCCATCTGGCGCAGCACGTGGTAGGCCGTGTGCAGCGCCTGCACGCGGGAGGGCGCCGACCGCACGTAGGCGGGCAGGCACAGGAACCACAGCCCGTAGCAGTGGCCCAGCAGGCAGCGCGCCCACAGCTCGGGCACGGCCGCAGACTTCTGCGCCACCCGCTGCGCGACCTTCATCTCCTACGCGGGGCGGAGACACACCGGGTGAGCACAGGGCCGGGGCGGGGCAGGTCTTAAAACGCGTGGGAGAAGCGGGCCCCTCCCCCCCGCCCCCGCGAGGGGGCTGTGCTTGGAGGCAGGGATGCGGCTTCGCCCCACGGCCCCAGGCAGAGGCCTGGCCCTGGAGTGTGGGCAGGTGCCCGGAGCCCTGCAGGGCTCAGAACACAAAGACGATAGTGATGACAGTGGTCACAACGGCTAATGTCTTCTGCGCCAGGCAAACGTGAACCCCCAACGACCTCACACCCATTTCACAGACGAAGCTGGGCAGCGGCCCCAGGCTTGGGACAGTGGCCCTGTGGGCTGCCTGCGGGGTACCTGCTTGGTACGGCGAGGGGCAGGGCTGCTGGGGGCGCTGCGGGAGGGTCCCGGCACAGGAAGGGCCCCGGCTTGCTCTCGGGGAGACTCGAACAGCTCAGCCCGCAGCTCTGGGAACCCGTCGTAGCTGAGGGGCAGAGGGGCCGCATCAGGTGTGGTGAGCACTAAGCTAGCTGCGTGGCCTGGGACAAGCGGGGGCACGAGAGGCGCTCACCAGTACTGGGGACTGGGGTCGGCGCCCTCTGTTGCCGGGGGCTCCTCGGGAGGCGTGATGAAGACGGTGAGCTCGCTCCCAGACAGCTCCTCCAGCTCCACCAGCGGGGTGGGCTCAGGCTTCTCCTGCTCCGGGCGGACCTGAGCCCCGTGCAGAGCGCGAGCGTCAGGACGGCGGGCGTGGAGCGGGGACAGCCCGGAACGCACACCCACGGGGAGGGGCAGTCCAGGCCCTGCAGAGGCAGCCGGGGCGGGGTGGGGCGGGGAGACGCGAGGTGCGTGGGCCCGGCGTGTGCGGCTGCGCGGCCGCGCACGGTGATGCCGGGGGCACCGGCCCGCTCACGGACGGCTGAGAGTGGTGTTTATAGCGGCCCTGGGGTAACAGAGGCAGCCCGGAGCAGAGCGGAGCGCAGAGGGAAGGGCCGGCGCCCAACCTTGTCGACACAGGAGTCGAAGAACTCGAGGGCCGCGTGCCGGGCGGAGCCGAAGGAGCACTCCTCGATGAACTGCGAGAACATCTGCGTGCGCAGCAGCTGTGAGTACAGCTTGTGGCTGGAGCGCTCCCGGGACTTGAGGAAGCCTGGGGGAGCGGGAAGGGGCCGGGGAGGCTGCCAGGCTTCCCTGCCACAGCGGCTCCCTCCTGAACCCCTTCCCTGGCCCCGCCCACGTGGCATCCCAGCCATCACAGCCATCATCTCCTGGGCCCTTCTGGCACAACCAGCCCACCCACCAGGCCGCCGGCTCAGCCCCCAGCGCCAGGGTCCCATGGAGTCCTGCTCGTCGGTACCCACTCTCTCAGACAGGGCTTCTCCGAGGCCACTGTCCCCAAAGAGACCTCTGCCCATGGGAGTGGCTCACCACAGGCATCCCTGTGCCCAACCCAAGCCCAGGGTTCCCGGGGGGCTGGACCACGGCCACGTCGTCTTTGTCCCCTCCTCCTTCCAAGCCCAGAAGGGTGTGTGGCGCAGAGCTGGTGCCCACGAATGTGTTTGCCCAGCGAAGGACCAAGCAACTGGGTGGGCCCAGTCTCCGGGGCCGGCCCTCCCACGAGACCGTCCCCGAGCAGAGACGAGTTCTCTTTACCCTGCAGGAAGAAGAGGTTGTCCACGTCCCGAGCGCCCTCAGAAGGGGCCATGGTGAGCGGGCGCAGAAAGTCCCGATAGCCCTTGAGCAGACAGGCCATGAAGCGGAGGAAGGCGCCCTGCACCTCGCGCTCCAGCCGGGCCCGGCGGCCGCACACGGCCTCGTAGTCGGTCAGCAGGAACTCCAGGGACGCCTCCTCCTCTGGCCCGGTGTATGCTGGGGAGCAGGGTGGCCTGAGACCCGGGGCCAGGCCCCAGGGGCTTCCCCAGGCTGACTCTGCACACGCGCCTCCACTGCTGCCTGACCACCTGGCACCGACGCTAACGGAAGTTACCCCGAGGTGACGGTTTCAAGCCCCCCCCAGTGACAAACTTGACCTTCTCAGTGTATTCAGGAATATTATTAATACTGTATGCCCTTCTCTCTTGCTTACTTTAGAATTTGAATTCCCCTCACTTCCACCAAATGGTTCCCCAACTCCTCTAACCTCCTCAGGTAAGGTCTAGCTCTCCACCGGCCTCCCCAGACAGAAGGTTTAAAGTCAATGGCCGTTTCCAGCCTCCCACCCAGGCTTCTCACTCTGATCCAGCTGCTGGTACAGGTTTGTCAGTGTAGCCAGCAGAACCTTGTAGGGCTTGCGGGGCAGGGTCCGAGGGGAGAGGGGCTTCTTGTCCTCAGCCCTGTGGGAGAAGCAGAGGGCAGGAGGGGCCGTGGGGCTCGTTCATTTGAGTGAGCGGGGCTCCGGGCTCCTCCGGGCTCCTCCGGGCTCCTCCCGGGCGCCTCCCTGCAGCCCCAGAACGACAACGGCCCTCTTACTGGAAGAGCGTGTTGGTGTCCAGATCGACGCAGATGACGTCAGCAGGCGGGTCGTGCAGGTCGAAGTAGCTGGAGTGGATGCCCACGATGAAGGGCACGGGGGCGCTCAGCACGTCGGCCAGCACCAGCGGGCACAGCGGGATGTACGGGCACTGCCAGTGCAGCGGGAAGATCATCTGCAGCACGGAGTGCAGACCCATGAGCACGGGCGGCGGTCGGGGTCGGGGTCACCGGCCTCGGGTGCGCGGTGCCTGTCAGGACATGGTTGGGGGCGGGCTCCGGAGAAGAGCTCCCATGGGAGCTCTGTGCCCCTGCAGGCTGTGCCCCAGGAGAAGGCTGAGGAGCCCCCCCAGGGGGCGGTTCAGGCAGGGTTGGGGCACCCAAAAGAACAATCTGGGGCGGGCGGGCGGGAGCACTCACGGAGACGAGGGCCTCGCAGACGCTGGTGAGCAGGTCCGGCCGCAGCGAGTGGACGAGCAGTTTGTGCTCCGTGAGCACGGCCAGCAGCAGCGTGACGGCCAGCTCGGGTCCCAGACTCTGCAGCAGCTGCAGGAAGCTGGCACCACTGTGGGCAGCGCCGCGGTGGGGGACGGGTCACCGGCCCATCCCCCAGCCACTGGCCCAGCCTGCACAGACCTCGACAGCAGGGCCCACCTGCCTGGCACCTACCATGTCTCGGGTCATCAAAGCTCCCAAACCGGGGCACGTACCTGAGGGGCAGCGGAGAGGACACGGGCTGGCAGAGGAGCAGGTTGTCGTAGGGAGACATCTGGGAGGCAGAAGGGCCACAGGTCAGGGGCTTGGAGGCCAGCGGCCCCGCTCCCATCCAGCCCAGCCTGGCCGCGGCCCTCACCTGCACCAGGATTCGGGGTCTCTGTGGGGAAGGGAAGGGGACGTTGTGAATGAAGTGTGAGATGTGCCTGGGGGAGAGAGGGGTACCGGTCAGAGGCAGACCCCATCATCCCTTGCCCACCGCCACGTCCACGCCTGTCACCTGCCACGAGGACCTCACTTGTCCCCAGCCTCAGCCTCAACCATCCGAGCCGCTATTATTCACAGAATTCTTGCAGATTGGAAAAGAGACCCCCTCTCCCCGCTCTACCCCTCTCCCCCAGCATGGCCCTTCCAGGACTTAGCCAGCAGCCACACTGGACTTCAGGCCCACTGTCCCCTTCAGCCAGTGGCACTTTTGCAGCGGACAGATCGTGGCAGCCCACGCCATGCCTCTGCACCCCATCCTCATCACGCCCACCCCTCCCCTGTGCGAGGGGGGCCGTGCTCACGCTTCCAAGGGCAGCCGGTGGGGGCCGGAGACGGAGTAGCGGTACAGGAAGGTGAGGAAGGCTCGGAAGGCGGGGAAGGCCGGCCAGCGCGACAGCACAGCGATGGCCCGCCGGCTGCGCACCGCCCGGCCCTCCAGCGCCCGGCCGCGCTCCATGGCGCTCAGCAGGCCCAGGGCCCGCGCCTGCCGCTCCGACAGCCGCTCCCTCGGGAATGCCTCGTAGAACTGCAGGGCGGCCCCGTACACCTGGGCAGGGCAGGGGCAGTCAGGCGGGCCCCGCGCGGCCCTCGCCCCTTCCCGCGCTCCACGCACCCACCTTGTCACCAGCTGCACCCGTGAGCACAAAGGTGGAGAAGACGGGCACCGGGTACTTGGTGTGCGCAGGCCAGCACTCGATAGTGGCCCCCATGGGCAGGCAGAAGACGGGCACGGACTCGGGCAGCGGGAACGCCTCATTGTCCGCCTCTGGGTAGCGGCCCAGCATCTCTGCACCCCCCCCCGCAGTGTGGGGGGCACCCGAAAGGAGGAGGGTCCGTCAGACTCCGGGGGAAGGAACCAGGGGATCCCAGGGAAGCGCCCAGTGGCAAAAGGGAGGTGAGCTCTAGGGACACGGAAGGCAGGTCCGAGGGCTACTCACCGGCTTCGTACACCAGCGTGTTGGCCTTGGCCAGGCCCACCTTGTAGCACAGGTACACTGCCGGCCCCCACTGTCCCAGGAACGGCGAGACACAAGCAGACACACAGCTAAGGTGCCTGGGGTCCATTTCCTCCGCCACCCCTACGCGGCCTCTCTTTAGAACCCCCTCTAATCCCGGTCCCCCAAGACCAGAGTCACCCCTCTGGGCCACCCCTGCCATTAGAGGCGGTGGGCCTAGGATGCCCTTTGCCGCCAGAGGCCACACCCTCACGCGGAGATGCTGCAGGCCCCGGGACCCCGCCCGCTCACCATGCCCGGGTTGAGGTTGCGGGGCAGGCGGCAGTAAGTGTGGGGCGTGCCCTCGCCCTTGCTGGGCAGCACCAGGCAGAGGTCGGTGATGCCCAGGGCATGCAGCCCTGCCCCCTCTGCGGCTCGCCGGTAAGTGAGGTAGGTGCGAGGATGCCCGGGGCCCGGAGGGGCCAGGTTGGCTGAGTGGCTGTAGGGCGTCGTGTCTAGCACCTGGAAGCCAGGCTTGGGACGCTCCTTCCCCTCGTACAGCACCCTTGGCACAGAGAGCAGAGAGAGAGACATGGAGTTTGGGGCATAGGGGGGAGCCGCCCGTCCTGCCACCTGCCTTGCACCCTCCGCCTCATCGAACCCCGACCCCGGGAACCACGTCTCAGTGAAGTCTGCCCTCCGAATCCTGCACCCTCTTCTGCCCGGCTCAGCAACAATCCTTTAAGCCGTCCGTGGCTCTCATACTTGTTAATAAACGCTAGGAAAAAAGCTACCATTTACTGACTCTGTGTGAAGGCCCTTCTGTGGATGAGCTCATTTCGTCTTCTCGAGCACCCCACGGGGTGGTATGACTTTCCCCACTTTACAGAGGAGGAAAGAGGCCCAGAGTGGGCTCAAAACCTGCCCGAGGTCACACAGCTACCGAGTAGCAACGCGAGCACACGAACTCAAATCAGTGTGGGGACTAAGGGCAGACAGCTTCGGTCCCCTCTCCAAGCCCTGCCGTCAGCCCGCTGTCTTCCCATCCCTGTGGCCCACCCCTCAGCCCATGCCCCCGCCTCCCCCACAGTCCCTCCCCACCTCCCCTGGTGCCAGCACGGGTAGGGGCACACACCCTAGCTCCACGAGGGGGGGCTTGTCACGGCCCCTGCGGTAGCAGATGACGGGCTGAGTTCCACCCAGGAGCCCGGCACTGAGTTCCAAGGGGTGGCCCCCCGCGGACGCCTGGATGCACGTGTACCCCTGTGGCACCTCCTCGCCCAGCGCCCTGGCAATAACTGCCACATCGATGATGGGCTCCGCTGGCCGGGGAGGGCGCAGGGGCCCACTGGGTTCGGGAACCCACGTTTCCTCAGGGACGGGCGCTCCGTCCGCTGCAAGCCCAGCTATCACGAAGTAATCCACCAGCCGGGGGGGCCGCTCCTCCGCCATGGCCCCCCCCTCATTCACTGCATCTGGAATGGGAAAGGAGGGGAGAGGTGAACCAAGGCAGGCTGGTGTTGCCATGGCAACCAGGGTGCGCCCCCCCCTCCTCCCAGCTCCCCTCCCCTTCCTAGTCCTTTCAAGGAAAGGCAGGACGGGCGGTCAGCCAATCCTGAACTCTCCCGCCTGTGACATCACCAGGCCCTCACAGCCCACCACGGCTCCTTAAAGAGACCAGGGCCCTCTCTCAGGGGTCCCAGCCCTCTCCCCAAAGAACCCCAACTCCACCCCCCTGCGCACACCCAACCCCGGCTCTGACATCCCGCTGCTCTTGCACTCCCGGTTATAACAGATCAATCTTTTCCGTAGTGGCCTGCAATGACATCACACATCCTGGCCATGACATAACACCACCCTCATAGACTGTTTCAGGGATGCTGACGTCCCTGCTCTAGGGATGACGCCCTAAGAACTGCGCGAGCTGGCTGAAGGTTCAAGGAGCCCAACTCCGGGTCTGTGAGAACACACCACGAGTGTCCAGGAAAGCCACGAAACCCGAGCTTTAACGGCTTTCACCAGACTCATGTCCTTTTTCCTCGCCTCATTCCATGGACCCGACAACACAACCAGTGCCCCCCACCTCCAAGATCCTTGGGTGTCCCCGGCGAGGACAAAACTGGCTGTGGGTGACAGTCCCCGCTGTGCCCATGCCCTCCTCCATGGAGCCCGGGGAGGGAAACAGGCCCACGACGGGCCTCTAGTAACTTTCTCACCTGCCTCCATGGCCCAACCCCAAAGACAGGAGCCGCAGGGTCCTGGGGCACCCCAGGGTGCAGAAGCTGGGAAAGAGCTTGGTGGGTGGCTAGCAGCGGAGGACAGGACGGGAGGAGTGGGGGGGTGTTTCAGAGGGGAAGGGAGGTGACTTCCTGGAACAGTGGAGGGGAAGCTGCAGCTCAGAGGAAGTGGGCCTATGGGTGTGCGTGCTGGAGCTGTGTGTGGCCGTGGCGTGGGGGGGGGGGGTTACTGCCGGAGGTGGCCGTGGCGTGTGGGGGGGTTACTGCCGGAGGTGCCGACACAGCACCCTGCCAGGTGGAACCTCACACTACAGGAGCCGGAGCAAAGCGCAGGAGGCTCCGAAGGCTTCAGGATGTACACTCATATTTAACCTGCCGCCCCTCCCCGGGAAGCCAGGGGCCAGGGCATCTCATGGAGGGGCCTGGCTCCCTCCTGGATCAGGCCTCTGGACACACACGCACACCGACTCCGGCTAAATTTAGCCTCCACGTCTGGAAGGTGAAGCCAGGAGTCATCGTCAGCCTCCTGATTTAGCTCTGGGGCACAGCCCCGGCCCTCATACACCGTAGGCGAACGGGTGCCCTGTGTCCCTGGCAGCAGGCAGGGAGCCCTTGGGTGGGCCGAGTGGGTGGCCCCCATCCGCAGGGCCTGCGCACCTGAGCCTTCCTCATCTAGCCAGGGAAGAGCCCTGCACACAGCTTGCCCATGCTGCCTGGGAAAGCCAAGGGACACGGACGCCACTCGGGGTCCCAACGCCCACTAGCCGGCTGACGGGAAGTGCGGGCTAGGGCAGAGGGCGCGCCGAGCGGGAGGCTGCTGAGGAAGGAGCAGGAGCGCAGGGGACGCGCGAGCCGCCGGGGCCGTGACGGCAGCAGCGCCGGCCACCGCGTGACCTGAGCCGGAGGGAGGGGGGCGCTCGGGCTCCGGACCCGCGGGAGCGAGGGGGTGCAGGGCGCAGCTAGCGAACTCCCCACCACTTTCACTTCCCCAGGAGAGAGGAACCGGAACCAGATGTGCCGCGCTGGAGAGCAGCTGGGGACCTCCCGCGCGCGCCCGCGCCCCCTCCCGCGCTCGCTCCCCGCCCCGCCCGCCGCCCCGCCCGGCCCGGCCCCTACCTGCCTGCCCCGGGACGCCCCGGCCGGCCGGCCCGCGGCGGGCGGCTCGGAGGGCGGGCTGGCGGGCCGGCGGGCGGCGGGCTACCCGGCCCCGGACATGGCGCAGCCGACTTGGGCGCCGCTCCCGCCGAGGCGGCCAGGGAAGGAGGCGGAGGCGGCCGAGGGCGCCGGGGCGCGGGGCGCGGTGGACGGAGATCCGGGCGCTCCCGGCGTCCCCGCCGCGCTACGCCACGCGGGCACCGTGCTGCGGCGCCGCTCGCTCCGGCCGCGCGCTCCTCCCGGCTCCTGCGACGCTGGGGGCCGGGTGCTCCTCCGCGCGCCCCGCTTTCTCCGCTCCCCCAACCCCCCCTCCGGGGCCGCGGGCGCCGCCGCTCCCCCCCGCCCCCCTTCCCGGCCGGCGGCCGTGACCCTGGCTGCGCCCGCCCAGCGCCCGGCCGCCTGCAACACGACCCCTGGCGGCTGGGAGGGCCCCTCGCACCCCCGCAGCTTCTCACCGCGCGGCGGGTGCCGCAGGACGCTGACTCGCCGCGGCCCCTGAAGTCCAAGGCGCGCTCTCGTGCCGGCCGCGACCTAGGCGGATGTGGCACGGGGCCTGGTGAAGGCCCTGAAGGCCCGGGCTGCGGAGACCCAAGTGGCTCCCCCTACTTCAGGGTTACGGCACAGTGCATTCCCTCCCGGCTAAGCCAGAAGCTCTCAGTTCTCTTTTCTGAAAACGACAAGAGCTCTGGAAAGAGGAAGAGGAGAGACCAGGACTGCAGGACGTGGACGGGTAGTGGTTCTGGGGCAACGGGCGCCCAACCCGCTCAGCGTACTGAAAGTGACCAGGCTCCCCGGTCAGAGCGCTGCCACCCTGGCCAGAGGGGATTCCTTCCGACACGGTCCCATCCGCACTCCAGCACCTGCCAGTGATGGATGCGTGGAGAGGGGAGGGCCAGGGCAGACCTGGCGGCGGGGTGGGCATGAGACCAGGAAGCCTGGGATCACAGGCTGGCCAGGCACAACTCGCCTCACTTCTCCGTCCCATAGTCTTAAAGAGCCATAAAGGGGGAGCCAAGCCCAGCCCCAACTGGCGTCAGCAGTTGTTAAGTCCTCTCCCCTTGGGAGCCTCACCACGAGGCGAGCTGCCTCTGGGGAGAGCTGGGGTCACTCCACCAGAATCCAGACCTGTGAGTCCAGCCAGCAGTTGCCTCCCCATCCTGACTTCCTGCCAGGCCACGAGGTGAGGAAGGGTCATAACTCGTATGGCCAGTCAGAGCCCTGACCCCGTGCTGCAGCAGGTCCCTGAATGCATGGGAAGGCACCCGAAGGCACACCTGCTGCCATGGGAGCCTACACCCAGCCTGGCCCCCCATGTCCAATGCTGGGAACAAATTCTGAGCCTGGGGTGGGGGAAGGGGCCGGGGCAGGCGCTCCACAATCCACAATAGAGCTGAGAGGATGCAAACGGTGAAAGGTGAAAAGGTTTGTGCCAAGGACCCCTAGATCCCCAGCCGCACCCCAAACAGTAGCCAACCACACGAAGGTTTGATATGATTTTTTTATTAACATATAATATATTTAATAAAAAATAATATCCACTCTGGCTCTCTCCTCCACTGCAAAGGGAAGAGTGGTGAGGAGGGGCTGGCACTGCCCACCCCCAGGCATCTGGACTAGCCCCGCCTCCGGGGCGCCCCTCTACCCCCCTTTCTCCAACAGGCTCTGACCTCCAGACAAACCAAACCGTTCAAAGTTACAAGTGCTTTAGACCCTCCCTTGAGCTCCTCCAGGCCCACCCCTTGTGCAGAATTCAGGAGCCACCTGGACAAACCCCTCGCTTTTTATCATTCTCAGGACCCCGCATTCACGTTAGAAAGATCTGGGGGCAGAGAGTGGAGTCTCTACTGGCCAAGGGGAAGGGAGGAGAGGGACAGTGATGGGGAACAGGGCCAAGATGAGGGGAGGTGACGAGCGTCCTCACTGTAGCCGGTCGCTGCGGAATGAGTCCTCCACAGCAGGGTCGGGCAGCAGGGCACAGGGGTCGCTCAGCATGCTGAGCCCCTCCAGGCCCAGCGGCTCCATGCGCAGCTCGTCCTCCAGCCCCAGCCCCAGCTCCAACCCAGCCGCCGACACCTCGAAGCCAGGCACGGCGGCCAGGGCCGCTGCGATCTCCTTAGAGAAGCCAGGGGAGGGGTCACCTGTGGGCAGAAGAGCTGGGTGAGGACCCCGCGCCCTGTAAACCTGCCAGGCCCCCCTGATCTGCTGATGCGGCGCTCCCCACCTCCAGCCTGCGTCACCACCCACACCTCTCTCACCTGTGAGGATGACGTTAGGCCCTGAGCCGAGGCGGGAACAGTGGGTCAGGTTTTGGTGGTTGAGGGCATGGGGGTCCTGGAGGCCGCTCGCTGGCCCCTCTGCCCCCGAAAATCCAGACCCTTCTGAAAAGCCAGGGGGGTCCAGTGCCAGGCTGGCTGACGGGCTCTGCATGCTGAACTGCTCCAGCTACGGACACACAGACGCACCTTGAGGCAGTGGGCCTCAGAACACGGCGCCTGCCCGCCTCCGCGAACGCATAGCCCCCACCCCGCCTCAGAAACAAAAGCAGAGACACAGGAAGGTGGCAGCAAGCAGCGCGACAGGCGGGCACGGCCCCAAGTGGTGCGGGCGCCGCACCGGCCGAGACAGCACGCGCGCCAGGAAGAGCACGGGTCAAAGTGGCGGTCGCCCGGGTGCAAGCTGCGCGGAGACAGCTGCGGGGCAGGAGGGGTCGAACGCGGCAAGAGGGGAGCCCCAGGCCCGCAGTGTTCCCGGGAGGAGCGAGGGTCTCCCGCTCACTGCGCCCCTGACACCACTCAGGCCCCTCTGAGTGCTCCCAGCCCCTCCCCTGCTTTGGAGCTCGGGACCTGGTACTCACGTCCCCCAGGCCGAAGTCTCCCGCTGGCCGGTGGTGGTAAGACCGCTGGCCCTGCCCACCGGAGCTGGGCGGGTAGAGCACCCCGCCGTGCGGCTGCCTGCCCGGGGGCTGCCTGCCTGCGGACGGCACCGAGCAGGCCTGAGCGGGCAGCCCCGGCTGCTGCAGAGGCTTTGCGGTGGGTGGCTGGGTAGGCAGAACCAGACTTGGGGGGCTGTAGGGGTACGGGGGCAGCCGCTGGTCGGTGGGCAGTTTACTTGTGTCCAGGGGGACGCCCTATAGAGAAGCAAGGAAAAAGAGGGACGCTTACCTTTCAGCATGGCCCCAAAAGGAACTCTCAGGACTTCCACCCTGGGAAGCCGTGACCACCCTCAGCACAAACCTGACGCCCAACGCTCCCGCGGGCCCCCGGGACCGGGCGCAGCTGCTCTGCACTGCTTATCAAAACGAAATGACTGGGCCAGGCTAACGTGAGGACAATTTTGAATCCGGTCCAGAAGGAACCCATTCCTACACCTGGTGCCTTAACTGTCATTACTAACCAAATACTTGTGACACGCCTCACAAGTGCCTGACGGTGACAATGATCTTGAGAACTGCTATTCGAGAAAGCCCTTTGAAAAGGCCAGAGGGAGTGAGAGAGGAGGAAAGAAAAAGGAGGAAGGGAGGGAGGGAGGTTAGGGTCACTCCAGGCTCTGAGAGCAGAGCCCAAGCCGGCCCGGCCTCAATGTCTCCTGCAGAAGAGGGGACCTGCGTCAGATGGAACACGGAACACACATTCCAGGGATGAGCAATGGAGGAGGAGGACAAAGCAAGGCAGAGAGAGCAAGACAGAAGGACGGGGAGGGAGGGCAGAGCTACGGGCCGCAGCGGCGAGGAGAAGCCCTGAACCAAGAGCTTCTGGTTCTGGTCCCGCCTCTTTCTATCATGCGCCGTGGACTCGGGACAGTCACCTTCCCTCTGAGCCCCAGTCTCCTCATCGGTAACATGAAGGGTCTGGGCTCCGTGATCTGAGAGACCCTGAGTCTACGAAATCATGGAGAAGGGAAAGGCGATAGGAGAGGGCATGGGACAGGATGGCGCCACGAGGAAAAAGACAAGAGGCAGGCAGGAACAAAAAGGGAGGAGAGGGACAGGATCAGCCAGCGCGCGCCAGCCAAGCCCGAGGCCGGGCTAGGCACGGCGCCGAGGGCTTCGCTCCTGATCTACGGTCCCACCCTCGTTTAACAGACGGGGACCGCACAGAAGCTAGACGACTGTCCACTAGTGAGCGATGGAGCCGGGATTTGAGCTGGAAAAGCTTAACCCCAGGGTTTGCACGCTTAAGACGAGATGGATAAAAGTTGGGGCAGACAGGACAGGGACGGGAGGGGACGCGTGAGGCGAGGCGCACGGGGAGTAAGGCGCAGGGGCGTCTGCGGAAAGGGGAAGGGAGGAGGGGGACGCGGCAGGAGACGAGAGGGGGGACGGGCCAGCATGTGGGGAGGCAGCCACGCATACCTGAGTGATGGAAGACAAGGTGGGTGACATTGTTGGCGAAAACTGTTTGGGCAGCTGCTGTTGGGACCTTCTGGCGTCGACTGGGCCCGCGGGCAAACTCAGGGGGCTGAGGGGCACGCGGCGGTGGCGGGGGGAGGCCCCGGGGGCAGAAGCTGGGTAAGGGGGGCCGCCCAGCCCAGGAGAGGAAGCGGAGGAGGAGGACAGGGCTGGGGCACTGAGTGAGGGGTGACCCAGGGACGTGCTGGGCAGTGCGTGGCGGGCCAAGGAGGAGGCGGGCAGCGAGGGGTGACTGTGGGAGCCCTGCAGCTGTGGCTGGGGGCTGCTCAGGGAAGCCTGGAGGTTGGGGTTGCTCAGGGAGGACTGCAGGGACGGGTGGCTGAGAGGTGAGTGGAGTCCTGCAGGCAAGGACAAAAAACCAGAGACGCCGGCATTACTGACGCGGACGGGGCCCCGTTCTGCCCAGAGCGGGCGGCGGGGACGGGACCACAGAGGAGGCGGCGCGACGTGCTCCCTGCTCTGGCCTGGCAGTGAGGCTGGCTGTGCCCACCTGGCTGGGGGCTGCTCTCCGTTTCTGCTCTAGAGAAAGCCACACCTACCAGTCCTCAGCGGCAGGAGCGCGCGGCGAGGGAGCACCGCGGCGGACGGACGGGCGGCGCGGGCAGCCGCTGCGTCACCCCCGGAGCTCGAGCCTCCCGCCCCCTGGTCCCTCCGGCCAGGCAGCGGCCCGTGGACACAGAGCCAGGACAGCTACTCACCTGGCACGTCGTAGCCCGGGCCGAGGCCCAGGCCCCCGCTGATGCCCAGGTGGGTCATGGTATGCGTCAGGTTGGAGGTGCTGTTGGCCCCACTCAGGCTGGGGTAGGCCGTCTCCTCAGGGTCCAGGGGCGTGGGCAGCGGTGGGGGGAAGTGCAGGTTGGTGAGGTCGGGCAGGGAGCCTCCTGTGTTCATGGCGGGTGGGAGGACAGGCACGCTGGCGGGCTGGTCAGGGGACGGGAAGATGCTGGGGAAGCGGAGGAAGGACAGGCGTGAGGGGGCAGCGGCCGGGGAGGCGCGGGGCCCTGCCCCCCACGGTCCCCTCTCCTCCCTTCCCCACCCCTCGGCCAGCCTCAGAGATACGTACTTAATTCCAGGGACTTCGCAGGACCGAGGTCGGGAGGAGGATGAGGACAGCTGAGGGGAGAGGGGGCAATGTGGAGAATGAGGGCAGGGCTGACGGAGGCCCCAGGAGACCGGCCCACGGAGAGGGAAGGGACGGCAGGCCACGCCTACCTTCTTAGCATCCCAGGGCTTCAGCAGATGCTTGTCATCCAGCACGTGCTCCTCAACAGCAGGGACTTGAAAGGGAAAGACTGGAGATGAGAGGGCTGGAGAAGGGGCCAGCGAGGCGGGACAGGAAGCAGAGGCAGGAGGGGGGCGGCCCCGCCCCAGCCCCGCACAAAGCTGCAGCAGTCCAGAAGTGCCCTGGCGTTCTGCAGCCACCAATGGCAAGGAGCTGCCTACCTTTGGAGTCCATGTCACCATCCAGATAGCCTGCAGGGGACACAGTGGGGTTGGCTGCAGTGGCCACACGCCTGCCTGCTTCACGCCACGGCCCCACAGCTCCTCCCTACCCCGGGACAAGGCCGCTTACCTGCACGGCGGCCGGGCAGGATGCTGGGGGGTGCGGGGCCTGGGTACGTGTCCTGAGGGCTGGGGTTCATCACGCTCGTGTGAAGGGCAGAGTCAGAGCTTGTCCTGTGGGGGAACAGGGCTGAGCTGACACCAGTGACAGCCTTCCCAGTTCGCAGGCCCTCCTCGGCAGGGGAAACACTGGCTGGGCTGGGACGGGGTGGGGGTGAGGGCGCGGGGCCCAGAGACGTCGGGTGAGAGGACATGGGGCACCGGCACGGGCAAGGGCATCACCTGTTGAGCGCGGACGGAAGTCGGAACAACTGCCCCTTCTCTGCAGGGAAATTGCCCCAGGGCAGTGTCCTGGGATGAAAAACAAAGTCACGAGGAAGAAGGCGGGATGGACAGGGCGGCGAGCATGAGGCTGGAAAACTCGGGGCAGCCGAGGGGCAGGTGGAGAGCGCTGGGCGCCCAGGGTCATGCCTCGACCGTTCTGGTCCTAACGTCTGTGACCGTGAACCCTCTCCTGCAGCCAATGTAGGGGACCTGGAAAATCTCAACTAGCATCTGCCAGGACGCACTAAGTGGAGGGGGTCTTGCAGCCCAGCAGCTCTCCTGGGTGCGAGCGTCAGGGACGATGAGATGGCCGGGGGAAGGGTCCAGGAATCTGAGTGCCAGGACACCGCATCCAGCACCCACTGTCCACAGGAGGCGGCATTCGCCCTTCCCTGGCTAGCCACACTCCCCACTGGCCCTGCCCCGGTCGGGCTGGGAGGCTTGGCCGCCCGTGTCAACACAGCCAAGACTGGACTCTGACCCACCTGCTCCACCTGCCCGCGGCCCCGCCGGCCCTGCCCTCAGGGGAGGAAGTTCTGTGGAAAGCCCAGTCGGGCCAGCCCAACCCCAACCCCAACCCCAACCCCAGCTCCCTCCAGGGACAGATCCTGCCCGCCTGGGACACTGACCTCCGCCAGCTGGACTCCGGGGGAGGGGACAAGTAGGCAGGGCTGTAGGGAGAGCTGTCAATGTGCACGGCACCAGTTAAGGGAAAAGCAAGGCGAGGCCGAAGGGCTAGGGACCAGGTAAGAGGACAACGAAGACAGCAGATGTGTTGGTACAAGGGACAAACGCCTTGTTCTCCTCGACCAGGGCAAAGATCAGCTCAGAAAACAGAAGAGAAGAGTCAGGCCCAGTGGAGACAGAACAGGGGAGACCGTCAGGGCCTGGGGGACGGGTCTGGAGGGAAGCAGCCCCCAGAGAGGGAGGCCCGGCAGAGGCCTCCGGGATGGACGGAGGGCGCGACACGAGGGGCCGCCTCGGCCCAGGGGCCGGCACTGACGCGGGAGCCCTGGAGACGGCTGGGGCCGGGGGACACTAAAGACCCTTCCCGCCGTGAGCTCCGGAGGGGCCCCGACCCGCCGCCCAGGCGCCCCGGCCCCCGCGAAGGATATGTGGCGGGGGTAGCGGCGCAGTGGGGACACCATCCTCCGGGGGTCTCGCTGCACCCGTTCCACCAGCCCGTGGTGCCGAGTGCTCCGGGACGAATCCGACGGTGAGTGGAGGGGGCTCTGCCAAAACACACAGGTGAGTCAACGCAGAAGCTGCCGAGCCGGGCTGGCCCGGGGCCGGTGTCCACTCACCTGGAGCTCGGCCAGGCCACAGCCAATCTGGTTCACGTCCGGCAGGGACCCGCCGTAGTGACAGCTCCTCGTGTAGGCCAGTCGCAGTTTCTGGGCCTGCAGCTGAGACACGAAGGCAAATGGGCAGGTCAGGGAGGGGCCTGAGCTCCTGCCCCTCGGGCCACCCCCGCCGCCACCCGCCACCCCCCCGCCCGGCCGTCTTTGGGAGACACTACTGTTGCTGCTGCTTTTGAGAGACTTGCCAGAGAAAACTAAAGGACGACAAAAACCAGTGCTGGGGAAAAGGTCCCCTGAGGCCCGGCACAAACGATCCGCCCTCGCTCTGCTGCAGGCCGCCCCGTCGGGACGACACTGTGCCTGGCGTCGCCCTGCCAGGCACAGCCGGACACTCTGTTCCAGTTGGCACCAGTGTAGACAGAGTCCCTGAGGGGCCCCTGGAGCCCCCAGGCTGGTCACATGGGCTACCTCCTGAGGAGGGGTGCCCAGCAGGCACCTCTGCGTTCCCTCCCAGACGTGTCCGGGGCTAACTGGAGGACGAGAGGAAGAGCACAGTGGGTGCCACAGGGCCTTCACTGCCAGCCTCTTCCCTCCCCACCCTGGAGGGCACAGGCGTATGCGCTCTGCCCCTTGCCCAGCCTCAGGAAGGCCGCAGAGACCGCAACTCCAACTAGAACATCTGAGGAACGAAGGCTCCCGTAGTTCAATGCGGGGTGGGGGGCAAAACCAAGGCGCAGTCGTCTTCTTCGTCCTGAGGCCACTGAATGGGCAGGGAAGCCTAGAGAATGGGGAATGGGGCTGGGAGAGGGGACAGTGGCCTGCTCTAGTCTGGGCCACCAGCCTCATGCCCACTTTGGGGAGATAAATCTGGCACTGCAGTGAGACACCACCTCCCTCAGCCTGGCATGATTTTAGCCTGTCCACACATCTCATGTCCCTCCGTGAGAGGTGAGCACCGACTCCTGGGGCTCAGCCACTGTCCTCAGCAAGCAGACGGACTCAGGGCAGCGGAGGAGGAGTAAACTCTAAGAGCTGTCAGGGACATGGCGTCATGCACAGGCCAACATCGGACCTGACTTTCCATTCCAGGAGGCCAGCCCAGTGAGTTTAGTGGGCACCATGCTGACCTCTGGGCCACTTAGGATTGTCAGACTATATATGACAACCCCAGCCTAGCATGGCCATCCACATGCGCCTCAAGTGAGCCCTCCCAGCCGGTCGAACAGGCTAAGCCCCAGGCCCCTTGACTCTTGGGTCTCCAGCCCCTGGCCAAGTGTGCCCACTAGACTTTAATGTGCAGCAGAGAAATCACCTGCAGCAGCAAGGGGGGACGAGGGGGCGGGTCTTTAGACAGGCAGAGGCACTACAGAGACAGAAGGCTGGGCTCTGAGTTTCTCACAGCACTTCGCTGCCCATGCGAGCCCTAAGACCCCACCATGCCTCTGCTGGAGTCGCAGTCCAGAGGGCAGGGCCTCAAGCTGTCACCTGGAGATCAGCCTCTTGCCAGCTTCTTGCCTCTGCCTGCAACCTGGTCAAAAGCTCCCGCAGGGGAGCAGTCAACAGTTGGATCCTCACGGTACCGAGGGTTAGGCGCACACGCACGCGACTTGCTTCCCCACCTACCTCTCTTACTCCCACAGACTAGGACACACCATTTATAGAGACTCAAGGGAGAAATAAACACAAAAAAAAACTTAACCAAGTCACGAGAGACGCACGCAAAAATACAATCTAAGTCCATACAACCAGAGTCCCAGCCATAGACAGGTGCAACCAGTCAAACCAGGAGAAAGCTTTGAAACGTGGGGTTTCCGTTCCACCGTCTCCCGTTAAATGCCTCCGAGCTCCCAGCCATGAGGGGTCCTTGCAACATCCTCGCCTGCTGTTCTGAGAACAGTGCTTCCCTAACTTAGGGCCACATACCAACTGGGCGAACTCCCAGCCCTCACTCCCTGGGAGCAAGCAACCAGGCTAGTGGGGCTTCAGATGCCACTCTGCCAAGGTGCCTTATTTCTGGAACTTTCTAGGAATGAATGACTATTCCCTACACAGATAAGACCCTCCAGGTCACCCCATATCCCATCCGCAAATCAGCCACCTCCCCGGAACGCTCAGCAGACTACGGGGCTCCACAAAACTTACAGCCAACTGGTTCCCGCTCTGGAGGTTCAATGCCGCAGCCCTCCAAGGCGCCCCGGCAAAACCCCAAGCCCCAGTCTGCGAGCAATGGACCTCACCTTTACTCGCGTCAGGAAACCGCAAGAAGTATTTGAAAAAGGAAGCAAAGGGACGGGACGCAGGAGGGGACTTCCTGCCCCACTACAGCCGACGCTGCTGCTCAAATCACTCAAGGGGCCCTTTCCCAGAGGCGCTGAAGTGCCGAGAGTGGCCCCACGGGGCGAGGGACCAGACCGGAGAGTACCAAGTTGGCGTGGCCAGACTGGGACGAGCGGACCGTCTCCCGCCCCCAAGCCAACATCGGGGATGCTCCGGTAGAGTCCCCGAAGGGCTCAGCCGGGGATGCCCAAGGACCACTCGCCTGCGACCGCCGCCAGGCTGCAGGCGACCGTCCCCTCTCGGCGCCCTCCCGCCTCTCTAGCTCGACCCCCGGCATCGCCGAGCCCCCAGCCCGTCGGCGGTCCGCACCCCCCGGCCCCTGGCCCCCGCCCGCGGCCCCGGTCCGCCTCCTCCGCGGCGGCGCCCGCCCCCGCCCCGCCTCCCGCGGCCCGCTCCGCTCGGCCCCGGCGCGGCCCCTCACCCGGGTGGAGCCGATGTCCATCATCACCTCCTCGAAGGCCGCCGTCTCCTCGGCCTGACGCTGCTTCTGCAGCGCGATCTTCTCGCTAAACTTGCGCGGATTGGAGGCCGCGGCCGAGCCGGGCCCGTTCGCCCCCGACGTCGCCATCTTCCTGCCCCGGCCGTCCCCGCCACCCCCCAGCGCCAGCCGCGGCCTCCGCCGCGGGCTCCCGCCCGGCTCTCCGGCCGCCGCCGCCGCCGCCGCCGCCGCCGCGAGCACCGCGAACCCGGCCCGGCCTCGTCCCGACCCGCGGCGCGCGGGGGCCGCCGGGACTGGTAGTTTGTTTACGTGACGGTCCCCCGGCCCCGGCTCCGCAGCACCGAGGGGAGGCGGACACCACTTCCCAGCAGCGCCGCGTCGCCGGGACCCGGCGCCCGGCCCCGCCCCCGGCCCCTCCCCGCGCACGGCACGCTGGGAGCTGTAGTTCCCCGCCGGCCCCGAGCCGGGGACGGCCAAGGGGAGGGGGCGGGGGAGGAGGGGCAGGGGAAGGGGAAGGGGTGGGGACAGCGAGGGGAGAAGGCACCAAAGAGGGAAGATTTGGGGGTGTTCGGGGTGGGGGGATGAGAAGGCTGAATGAGAGCAGTGCGACCAGGGATACAAAAACAGCTGTAAACATCTGGGACTCGGGCGCTCTCAGGCTGGCCACGTGCCCACCCCCTCCCCATGACAAACGAATCAGACGCTGTGCAGATATACAGAAACATCTTTTATTTGGGTAACATGTCCCAAAACAGGTCAGTAAGTAAAATAGATTCTAGAGAATATGACACTATGCACACAGCCCTACCTCCCCAAAAATAACCCCGGGGTGGGGGGGTGAGCCTTCCCCTCCCCCCTTGGGCTCCTCTAGTATAAAAAAGTTTTGGCAGCTCAGTGTTCATCACGGGCATGAGGCACCACGTCCATGTTCACTGTTCACAGGGTGCAGCAGTGGCCCTCCCGGCGCCCAGAGCCAGCAAACATTTCTGTCCCACCCCTGGATCTGGGACTAACATAGAGAGCAAGAAGGCCCCCTTCACCGAGGGGCCAGGCAGGGCTCAGTGCCACCACTGTGCTTTGAGAAAGGGAGGGCATTTTATTTGGCACTTCAAAAACAGAGGAGTGAGCAGAGCTGGAGAAGCCGGAGAAGGTACCGAAACTGGCAGGAAGAGGCCACTTGGCACTGATGCCTTGGGAAAAGGGAAGAGGGGGACAGGTGTGAGAGCAGGAGCTAAGCCAAGCGGGAGGGGTCCGCTCCAAATGGCAGAGGGCGGAAGTGGGCTAGAGAGGACAGGGCTGCTGACTCTGGGCCTGCACCTCTGTCCTATACCCACCTGCAGCCTCCCCAGTGTTATCTTGTTCCCAAGTATAGTATTTTCCCCAATACTAATGTCCCTTGGTCATGTCTCTAGTGATTTGACCATGCCCTGTCCCTTGGGCCTGGGTCCAGGCTCTTGTCTGCCCACCTCCCTCTCACTGGGCAGATAGTCCCAGAGGTCCCGCCCCGACCTCCTAGAGAACTCTTAAGTCCTCAACACTGCCCTTGCCTACTCTTGAGGAGTGGAGGCGGGTCAGGGGCACCTGACACCCAACCTCCCTACCCCTCTTGGAGCCCCCTAGACTTGGATGAAGAGCAGGCCAGTGAGCAGGGCAAAGCCTGATAGGAGCAGGATGACCTTGAGGATCCTCTGATCGGAAGTAGCCAGCTCCTGGGGCAGGATTTCTAAGAAGGTGATATATAGGAAGGTGCCAGCTGCCATGCCCTCCAACACAGACTGCGCCAGTTGGTGCAATGGCCCAGCCGACTCTGCCAGAGCTGCACCCAGCCCAATGCCCAGAGGTGTCATGCATGAAAAGAGAATCCCACAGCCAGCCACCACCTTTGCTCGCAGGTGGCTCTGCAGTAGCCGCAGGGACAGGCTGACTGCCAGAATGCCCTTGTGGAGCAGCAAAGCCAGGCACAGCTCCATGGCCCGAGCCCGGTCTCGCTGCAGCCCCACCGCCAGCCCCTCGAACACTGAGTGCAGAGCCAGGGAGAAGACCAGTACGCAGGCACGCAGGGCCGAGGGGGCTGCCAGGGCTCCGCTTGCCTGCGGGCCACGTGGCCCATCGTGCCAGTGCTGTGGGCCACCATTCGCTGTCCCCAGCAGAGCCCTTGTCTCCTCTCGAGGTGGTGGCACCGACTGCTCCTTGTAAGCCAGCGTGATCTGCTCCATCACCAGAACGAGGAAGAAGCCCATGGCCAGGATGAACTCTTGCAGCGGGAACTGGAGCTGTGGGCAGAGGAGGCAGCAGAGTTCGGCAGACAGGCCGAGAATGGCGAGGAGGGGCCGATGCAGAGTCTGCTGGCGCGTGGGTGACACAGATGGAGTTCCGCGCACACACACACAGGGCCACGCTTGGTCACTCAAAAACAGAGTCACTTGGTGACACAGACAAAATGAAACACAATCACAGATTCTGGTGTCGCTCATAGGGTTACCACATGTAGATCAAGACCTCTCGACTTTGGCACTTTGTGGGCTCGCTAACTGTGAGGATCGTCCTGTGAACAGCAGATGCCTGTCCCTATCAGATGCCGCTCGCAGTGTAACAACCAAAAATGTCTCTGACATCACCCAATGTTCTAGGGGGTGGGGGCCAAACCACCCCCAGCTGAGGGTCACTGATAATAGACATTCAGAGTCACACGTTGGCCCGCCCTCCCAAATGCTCATACATGTAGCCACGTACTGTGACATTCCGGCTTACGCACAGTCGCGGAGAGACACAGGGCACTCAGTCAGAGACAGAGGGTGATATCCAGTGCCACTTCCTCGGTCTTGGGAAATAGAGGAAGAGCCTGGGCTGTGGACCTCGCACCACCCCGCCCCGCTGTCTGTTTTTCCTGGGAGACTTTCCTACGCTTTGGACTTGATCTTCCCACAGCCTACTTCCTTGAGTCTCATTGGTTAGCAACATCGGGCCCCTGGGATCGGCCCCTACCCTTCCCAGGCCCACAGGGCCCTCTATCTCCAGTCCTTCAGGGAGGTGATGAGAGGATGAAGATGATTCTTAGAGTGCTGTTAACTTCCTGGAGGCTGGAACTCAGAAACCCACAGACTAGGTCACACACCTGGTCATCAGGCTCCTCACACTGTTTCAGAGTACACAGGGGTCACAGAGGGACTAGGGGAAGAAGTTCTACCCTATTACTCAAAATCACAACGTGTAGGGCCACACGCCAGGAGCCTTCCGCACAGTCATGGAGTGACACAAAAATAGCGCCATGCAAACCACTTCTAGAGGTGTGTGGCGGAACACAGCCACACTCACAGGGTCACGTGCATCAGGCCGGGGCTCACCGTCACGTGCAGGGCTGCTAGGGCCTCATCTATGGCAGCCAGGTAGTCAGGCAGCAGGTCCAGGAGACAGGTGGCCAGAAAGACGCCCCCGGCAAAGCAGCTGACTAGGCTCAGGGCTTTCTGGCGGGAGGCTGGGCGAAGGCGAAGCACAGAGGGGAATGAGCAAACGAACCCCAACCCAAGCGATGGCCACTCTTTCCCCTCCTTGGGTCATCTTCCTCCGCCCCAGAGCCTTCCCTACCCCAGGCGACCACCGCAGGGAAAAGCAGAGGCTCACCAGAGGCTTCCGCGTGAGCTCCAGGCCGGCGCAGCACACAGATGGGCACCAGACTGCAGATGAGGGTGAGCACCAGCAGCAGCGCCAGGGCCCCCAACTTCACCTCCAGCCCCACCGGCATGAGGGGCTCCACGGACACTGCCTCGGGCCGCCACACCAGGAGCTCTGGTTCTCCCCAGGGCCCCATGGTGGCCGTGGCTGCTCCAGGGACTCTGAGACCTAAGAAGACAGGGTGGTGGGGGGCATGGTCATGGGGCCCAGGAACGGGAAGGCTGGTCATCTGAGTGCAGCCCCTTGGTGACCTTCCCTAACCCAGTGTGACTCATTCACTCCCGCACTGGGAACATGCTGCCTTCCCCTCAGACTTTATCCCTTTCCAAGTGACTTATTCGGGGGCCCAGCAAGGGGGAAACTGAGGGGTGAGGACTGCGTGGGTATCTCATCACCCTTTCACCCGGAGCTCCTGGAGGACTCGGGAGCTGGGGTCCTGTAAGGGAAGTAGAGGCCCGGCCCCCGCTAGGAAGGAACGGATGAGGCTTAAGGGGGTTCCGGGCTCTTGGCGAGATGTCGGGGCAGCTTCGAGGGCCGCCCGCCCAGAGCGGGTTTGGGAGCCGGATCACTCTCCCGCTCGCGTTTCCCCGGCGCCATCCCCCCGAAAGCAGAGAGCGACGGCCTCAGGTCCCGGGCCGGGACCGCGGGCTACACGACCAAAGAAGGGCCGCTCGGGGACCGGGGTCCCGGGACAGGCTGACACAACCGAGGGCGGTGTCTGGAAGTCCGGGCTTCGGGAGGCGGGGCCCGAGGCCTCCGGCGGCCCGGGAAGCAGAAGAACGCGAGGGCCGGAGCTCTGGCTCCCAGGCCGCGGGGAGGCCTGGACGTCCGGCCCGGATCCCGCTACAGGGAGCCCGCACTCACCTCGCGAGGGTCTCACTACATGGCACCCGCACAGTTCCGGCCTCCAGTCGGGAATTCCCGCCCCCTCCCCAGCGCGCCTCCTCCCCCCACGGCCGCCGCGTGCCCGCCCCCGCTGCCCACGGCGGCGCCCGGGGGCGGGGCCGGGCCAGGAGTGACGTGAGCCAGGGCCAATCAGGGGCCGGCAGCGGGAGCTGGGCGGAGGCGGGCACGAGCGGAGGGTGCGCGAGAGCAAGAAAAGGGGCTGGAGACGCGATCCGGGGACCGCGGGCCTGGGCGCTCCGGTGGAGGTCTGGTAGTGGGGAGCTGGACCGTCAACAGAGCCCTGGGTCTTTTGGAAATTTTAAAAGAGGAGGCTAGAAACCCTGCGAACAAGGTTGCTGCCCCATATGCACCCCGTGTTTTCCAAGTCTTCCGCCCACTCCTCTGAGTATATCTGCTTGGTTTTGGCCAAAGTCTTTATTTATCTCTTATTAGACTGTAAAACCCTTCGTGCACCTTGGCGCCAAAGAGAAAGCATTCCTTTTTAGGACTGGCTTCCGTGCTTGGCTTCCTTCATCAGCACCCACAAGAGAGAGAAAGAGACGAGGCAGATTGGAAAAGAATAGCAAAAAGAGGGCATTTCTCGAAAATCATCCTTTCCTGACTGCCAGTGACCTGAGCTAACTTCTGTGCAGCCTTCGGCCTTCTCGGAATGGGTACAGAAGGGGTGGGACCCAGCTCACGGGTTGCTGCGGCCCCGCCCGCAGTGGAAAGGTTCTTCCCAGCAACTCCCAACTTACCATCCTTACCGTGCCTCGGACATCTGGCCTGGGTTCTCTCCAAACTCATCTCGAATTCTTCAACTCCTCTCTCTCCAGCCGCGCTGACCTCCTTTCTGTTTTATGTTCCTCGAAATGTGCCAAGGTATTTTCAACGCGAGACCTTCACCGTTTCCTTAATTGGATCCTCTTGGGCCGCATCCCTGTGTTATCAGAATCCCTCTTCTAGCCTCATGGGAGAGGAGGGTACAAAAGAGGAAGGTAAAGAAGGAGGCTCAGCCTACCCTTTTGCAAAGGTAAAATGGTCCGTTTGCCTAAGAAAAAGGACAGTGATGCCTCTGTTAAGGCTCTGGAGATGAAGGCCAGCAACTTCCTTGAGAAAAGGGAGAATGTGAGGACTTCTTGAGGGAGGCAGTCTAAGGAGAAAGAATCACAAAGAACGCTGAGATCAGGATGTACGTGAAATGGGAACTGGTGCTCAGCATGTAATAATTATTATTGCCGTTTCAAGCTCTTGATTAAAAGGAAAATTACTGTTAGGGGCAACTCCAGATTATTTAAGGGATTATGCATGCTATGGTTTGCGACGAATTATATTTTCAGGATTATTGATGATTAGTAACATTAACAAGGAACTGCGAACTGGGAGCCAGGATGTCTGGGAACTAATCCCAGCTCTACCTTAATTTGGTGTGTAATCATAGTTAGACAAGTCGTTTTCCTTCCTAGGAGCTTGGTAAATCAGATGGAAGAGGGAAGGTAGAGGAGCAGATGATACGAGAGTTTCTTTCCGGTTCTAACATCATGGAAGCCGAGTATATTTTCTACTCAATTACCTCTGCACATGCAGCCGCAAGGAAACCCTTTGAAACCTTTCTTGCTCTAGGAAAAATCTAAGCAAGGATGGCTCTGCTTTCCTTGGGTCTCTGCATCAATCTAGGAAGTCTGCTTTGTCTTTTTCACTACCTGAGCAAGATGCAGGGAGATGAGCAGAAAAGACAGAGTTGGGAAATTTGAGAAAGCTCCAGCAAGGTAGCTCAGTATAGTGCAAAGCATGTTGGTTCAGGCATCTGAATCTTGGTTCGGTACTCGCTGCGCCAGCACGTATACTAAAATGGGACCGATACAGAGGTGAGCGTGGCCCCGCGCAAGGATGACATGCAAATTCGTGAAGCGTTCCATAGTAAAAAAAAAAAAAAAAGAGGAAAAAAAAATCTTGGTTCAGGTACTTACAGAGTAATTTTGAGAAAGTTACTTCTCTCTGCCAGCTGTGAGTTGCTACGAGAATTTCATGAGTAACGTGAAAATGCCAGAACACACAATAGTAGGTACTAGATCCTGTTCCTGTCTTTACCCTCAGCCCATTTAAATTTTCACAAGAATACCAGTTTAAATTTCAGATCCACACCACAACCTTTTCTGCTTCATTTGCCCAGCTATTCCTTATCTGAAGTACTGTTGGGGAGACAGGCAGATGAAAATCATCCCTGTATCAGTGTAACTTCCTTATTTTATTTAAAGTGAATTCTAGGGTCGTCGGTCATTAGACCAAAGCAAAAAAAAAAAAAAAAGAAAAAAGAAAAAATCCTGAGTTTCGATATTGCTACATTCTAGTCATGGATCTTTGTCTCCTCTTCGGTAAAATTAGTAAAACATTACCTGGCCTATTTACCTCAGAGCTCTTGTGGATTGAATGAGAGAACGATGTTTATGAAAACATTTTTGTAAACTATACAAATTCAGGACACACATACTGTTGGTAATAATACGCGAACAAGGCAAATTCCCACACCAAGCCGCCAAACCCCAGTTTTGCAGCGTCTTGGGGTTTTCCAGATCCTCGTCCCCCCGGTAGCTCACAGTCCTGTGAGTGCGCATGGCTAACTGCTGTTCTTCAGCGGCAGCACGACGCACAGATTACGGACTTGGACACCCCGCGATTGCTCAACTTTCCGCCAGCCGAGTTAAAACTCTGTCACTCAACTTGGCTCAACAGGTTATTTACTTCCCGCCTAAGTAATAACCTGCGCTTCCGAGTCACGTGGCAAGCGAAACGGAACCGAATTGCTGCAACCCGCACTCTCGGAACTTGCCGCCCCCCCCCCCACCCCGGTCTCTGCAATTCGTCCCTGGCTCTCGCCCGCCCCACGGAAGCCGATCCCCGCGGAACGAATCAGTGCCGCGGCCCCGCTCGCTCGCTCTTTCTCGGACAGCTTGTTCTGACCAGTGACAGAGCCGGCCTCGAGAGGGTAACCCCATTGGCTCAATGCCCTGCCCGTCAAAACAGCTTCGGTTTCCAATCAGACTCGAGGGTGGGCAGAGCGCCCCCCACGGTGGGGCGGGGGAAGCGCCCCGTCAATCTCAGGCGGTCCTGCCGACGTTTTCCCTTTGTTTTCAACCCAGTTACGGTCTCACGCTTGTAAAATTGATGGCCGGAGCACAGGCACTCCCCCGTCCTGTGCTCCAGTCCCAGCCATCTCTGTCTATCCCTGAGGAGACACCAAACCCTCAGGAAGCTCTGCTTTCGTTAGGAGAAACTGAGGCAGAAGGGGCGAGGCTGGCCGTTTTCCTTGAGTCTGGACGCTCAGCCTTTTAACCCCCTGCTTCCAGATTCGGCGTCCCTACGGTGGCTCCCGGCTAGGTGCAACCCACTTTCCTAGCGCAAGGCCGGGGGCGGGGTTTGGCTGGGCAGGTCCAGGATGCAAGATCCTGGAGGGAAGAAAAGGTGTACTGTTTGGGGCGGTCAGCAGGCTCGGCTGGCTTGGCAGGGCTGGGCTCCTCGGAACAGGTAATACCCCGGGGGCCTGTTCGCCTGAACCGCGGAGATAAGGCCCGAGGCGAGATCTCCAGGTGACAGGTGAGGGGCTGTGCAGGTGAGGAAGGGGGATAATGGAAGAGGGAGTGAGAAGACCCCAGAAGCTGTGCACGTGCGTGTGTGTGCGTGTGTGCGCGCGCGCCACTGTATAGGGGACAGCCATCATCTGCCTGCAACTCTCCACTCCCACCTGCCTCCCTGCAGGATGGATTTCAGAACCCCCGACCTTCTGGATGTGTGGCTGGAGCCCCCAGAGGATGTCTTCTCAACAGGATCCTTTCTGGAGCTGGGACTCCACTGTCCACCTCCAGAGGTCCCAGTGCCCAGGCTGCAGGAACAGGGGCTGCAAGGCTGGGAGGCCCCTGGGGGCCGTGGCTGCGTGAGTGATGAATGGAAGTGGGGTGGGTCGAGACCCGACTCTGGTAAGAAGCCCACGTGGCTTCAGCCTACGCTTGGAGAGAGGTCTGGAGACAGTGGCCCTAAAATAGACGTAAACTGTAACTACCCCCACGTCCAAGGGCCCAAGGCAGTGAAACTGAGGCACGAGGACTGGGGTGCGGTGTCAGAAGGACTTGCAGAGTTCCTCCCTGTGCACACACCCTCTTCTAACGCAGGGCCTTCAGGAGAGCGAGCCCGAAGATCTCCCGAAGCTTTTCATTGACCCCAATGAAGTGTACTGCTCAGAAGCATCTCCTGGCAGTGACAGCGGAATCTCCGAGGACCCCGGTCGCCCAGACAGTCCACCTGCCCCCAAGGCACCCAGTTCCCCTGCCCTCTACGAGGTCATCTATGAGGCAGGGGCCCTGGAGAGGATGCAGGGGGAAGCCGGGCCAGCCGTGGGGCTCATCTCCATCCAGCTAGGTCAGTTGTGTTCTGTGGGAAGGGGACAACGGCCCTTCAGACCCAGCCGTAGCTCCGGGGTGAAGGGGCTTTCCCCAGCCCGCGGGGTGCACCCTCCGTCTCTTCTCCCAGCCACCTGTGTCTCCGTCAGATCAGTGGAGCCCCCCATTTATGGTGCCCGATGCCTGTGTGGTCAGCGAGCTGCCCCTTGACGCCCGTGCCCACCTCCTGCCCCCAGCCGGCACTGTAAGCCCAGTGCCTCCTTCCGCCCTGGTGAGTCTCGGGGTTGGCTGGCTGCATTCCTCCCTGACACACACGTATGTCCCCACGCGGATGGGGGCAGTGGAGGGGAAAACATGCCGAACTGCCTTTGCCCTAATAAGTTTTGTGGCATCGGGCTAGGCGGCCAGGGAGACATGGGCAATTTAAGAACCGTGAAGGACAAAGGGGCACTGCCCTTGCGGGCGAGGTACTCAGAGAAAGTGGGGTGAGGGAATCTGGGGCTGGGGCTCAGGGGAAAGCCTGGACCTGTGTGTCGTTTGTTCGGTCAGCCAGGGCCATCGTCTCAGCCTCTGGTCAGGAGACGGAAATAGGCTGGGCCGCCGGGGAATCCAACTGGTTACTGGGCACAGGGTGAAGGAGAAGCAGATGCTTCCACTGGAATAACTGTCCAACAGGCACCCCCTGACTGGGGCAGCGAGTAGCGTGTCAGACACCTTCCCCAGGCTGGCTGGGCTGGTTCCTCCAGGGTGGTGATGAGGGGGACTGTCCCCTTGTCCCGGAAAGAGCTCCTTGTATGCAAACAGCCTCCCTGCAAATCTGTGGTTGAAGCTGGGACCAGAAGCGAGCCTCGCACCTTAGAATTTTGGGCTGAGGGGCCTTAAAGAGTCCGATGCGTCTACACTCGAGTGTGCATTGCAAACACTGGAGAATTGGGTTTTTAACCAAAACCCTCTAGGCCTCATTGTCAGGGATTTTGAATAGGTGGGTTGGGAGGGACACCCTTTCAGAGTTCCACCAAATCGTCACAGCATCGGGGAAAGCAGAGACAGAAGAGATGGTTTAGCTAAAAGCCAAAGACTATCAGGAGGCAAAATCAAAAGCAAATTCCTCTAAAGTCACAAGTGAAACAAATCTTCCAAGAAGCGCTATTAGAAAGGCAAGTCGCTCAGCTGACGGGAACCTGACACTTATCTGCCCTCACCACATGTTTTGTTATGAGGAGTTGGTCAGTCTGGTTGCCCTCCGGGAGAATGAGACACTGCTCCAGGTGGCTCACCGTGGGTGACAGGTGACTGGAATCTACGCTCTGCAAACGAAAGAAATGGCTCAAAGTGAACCCTCGCCTGCTGGGAGATTAGCAAACCCTGCAGATGCCCCCGAGGTTCGGGGACGTGCGCACCAGAACGGGCCCTCTCGCGCTTGCTCAGGGTGCTGAGGTCCAGAGTCTGGACAAAGAAGATGACAAAACCAGTTCCTATCTCCCCTCCTGGCCTCTGGAGGCCCCTGCGGCCATGACCCAGAGCCTGAATCCAGGGGTCTGCTCTCACCTCATGCCCTGGTCAGTCAGTTACCCCTCAGTGCACGTGGGAGCCACTCTCTAGAAGGCATGCAGGGGAGCACCTTGGCGCTGGGAACGGGATGACCCTCTCCCTGCGCATCTTCTGTCCCCTGCCAGCTGTCCTGTCAAGCCTTGTTCCTGACAGATGAGGAGAAGCGTCTTTTGGGGCAGGAAGGGGTCTCCCTGCCCTCTCACCTGCCGCTCACCAAGGTAACGCGTTTCCCCAGAGGGCATCCCAGCCCAGAGGCCCCTCCGTGGCCTCTGAGGGGCCAGGATCGCTGGGAAGTTGGCGGGGAGCGGATCAGAGGCCTGGGGCTGACACACTCTGGGCCCACAGGCAGAGGAGAGGGTCCTCAAGAAGGTCCGGAGGAAAATCCGGAACAAGCAGTCGGCCCAGGACAGTCGGCGGCGGAAGAAGGAGTACATCGACGGACTGGAGAGCAGGTGTGTGGGGCCGCGTTTCTGGCGTCCTGCGGGCCAGCCCGGGGCCCGCTTCCCCACCAAGGCGGGCCGGGCCAGGGACTCAGGATGGCAGAACCTCGTCCCACCTTTCCGCGCCCCCTAGGGTGGCTGCCTGTTCCGTGCAGAACCAGGAACTGCAGAAGAAAGTCCAGGAGCTGGAGAGGCACAACATGTGAGCGGGAGCACGGCCAAGGGCTGGGGGCGGGGGCTGCGCACGCCGAGCAGGCCCGACGCTCCCTTCCTCCCGCCCCAGCTCCCTGGTGACTCAGCTCCGCCAGCTGCAGATGCTCATGACTCAGACTTCCAGCAAAGCCGCCCAGACCAGCACCTGCGTTCTGGTACCAGCAGTCTAGTACCAGTCCGTCTCCCCGCCCCCTCCTCCATCTCCTGCCACTTCCGTCCCACGCCCTCCCAGGCAGAACCCATCTTCCCTCATGACCCCTCTATGCACTCTGCCCTCTGATCCCTTCCATTGTTCCCAGAGCCCAAGCACCTCCTTGCTTCCTCCCAGATCCTGCTTTTCTCCCTGGCTCTCATCATCCTGCCCAGTCTCAGCCCCTTTCAAGGTCTCCCAGAAGCCGGGCCAGAGGATTACCAGCCTCATGGAGGTGAGGGGCAGCGCCCAGAGGGCTGGTTCACCTAGTGATCGAGGTGGGGTCGGCTCCCCCTGGTAGTCACGGGATGGGGAGGAGGGCCCATCTGGTCCAGGATCCCCCACCCAAGCGAGTGCTCTACTACTGCCCTCTTTCCTTCACCCCACAGTGATTTCCAGGAATATCCTGACTCACAAGGACATGATGGAGAATCAGGAGACCCCAGTGGCAGAGTCCAGATTGAGGGTGCCCCCTGGGGCCAAGGGTGCCAATGGCTCAATAAGGACACTGCTGGAGAAGATGGGAGGGAAGACAGGCCCCGGTGGGCACGTCAGAACGGCTGTGCACACAGATGAAATGTGAGCTGGGCACTTCCCGCTCACACCCAGCCTGGTGAGGGGTCCGGGGCTCCCTGCGGCTTGGCTTCCCCTGGGATTCCTCCTCAGGGTCCTCTGGCCTTAGGGGTCTGAATCACCTCAGGATGCTCTAGATGTGTGCGCCCAGAGGCCTGGTCTGCGCATCGGGACAACCGCAAATACGTTTATGTATCTGTGATTTTATTTCTTCTTTGGAGATAGATTGAGGGGAAACAAATTTTTGCTAAGAAACTTTTTTTTTTTTTCTGAAATCACACTCCAGGAGTTTTAAATAAACTTTTTTTCCTTTTGGATAAAATCGTACTCCAAGTACTTGGTAAACCGGGCCTAATGTAGCCACTCCTGTCCCCCTCGACCCCATGACTTCCTGCCCCAGACAAAG
This sequence comes from Rousettus aegyptiacus, assembly GCF_014176215.1. NCBI lineage: Eukaryota > Metazoa > Chordata > Mammalia > Chiroptera > Pteropodidae > Rousettus > Rousettus aegyptiacus. The sequence goes on along the minus strand of NW_023416292.1, from coordinate 25,845,549 downwards.
TTACAGTAGGGAATGAAAATGCTTTGCTCTTTTTATTCTGCTCATTAATGATCCACACGAGGAAGATGCCACCACAAAGTCCAAAAACCTGGGGGCACAAGTCAGTCCATTCCACTTTGTGTCTCAGGTAGGGTCTTTCAGACCCACGTAAAAGGGTACAAGGTAGCTATATGGACTCGATTTGCTTCCGGACCTTTTCCAGAGCCTTTCTGTCCAGCTGTCTCTGACGAATGATGACAAGGCAAGCAAACACCAAGGCCACACTCACAACAGCCCCTTCAAACTTCCAGAATAAGTGTTGTTCCATCAGCGCTGAGCGGCAGCTGAGGGCGGGAAGAAACAGTTATTCCCAGGGACAGGCTGCCCTGGATCAGCCCAACTGAGACCCACCCGAGAAGAGAGGAAGCCAGAGTCAGTCTCCCAGTGTGTTCACAGTGCGTGACTGCCACGCAAATGTACCACTGAATTTGCTTTCTGGTGAGACAGCGCAGCTGGTCTTAACCAATCTCACTGACGAGAGAACATGGCCAATGACAGCGCCGAGGCGGAGACTTGGGTTCCTCTGTCCACTAGGTCCTGCTACCTCCAGACCAGAGGAGGACGTGGGACCATCTACCCAAGGTCAGGGGAGCCAGGCAGGCAAGCTAGGAGGTTTCAGAAGCGAAACGGCACTTGCCTTCTGAACTCGCTCCTCTTGGACGAGCTGCAGGTGATCTTCTGCACGTACCCGGTGGGGCCACACTCAGGGCTGGCTTTCTGCCAGGAGAGAATGGCCTGTTAGGGAGGGTGGTGCCAGGCGGGGAGCCACCATTCAGAAAGAGCGGGTGCTGTGGCCCAGAGCTGTCACGCCACAGAACTAACCAAGAGTTCTGATGGGGACGGGGAGGTGGTGGTTGCTTGAGTGGGATATTAGAAAGAAAACTTCAGGGACCATAGTCTAGGAGAGGCGGGGACAGGCTCCAGCCGGCGGGATTAAAAATGAACAGGGCACGGTTAGTAGCTGAAGAGAAGAGGGTGTATTTTTCTGGGGAAGACAAGTTCAGATTTGGACATAGACTGCAAGGGAAAAAACGAAAAGACTACAAAGGTATACTTGGCAAGACGCAATAAAAAAAAAAAAAAAGGGAGAAAAAACATACTCACCGCCTGGAAATTAGAGCACGGGGCACACTCTTCTGTCACCACAAACTCTTCCACCTGCCAGCACGGCAAATTCGCGGTGCTCACTGAAAAATAAACGCCAGCCCCGGACCTCATTCGGAGCCATTCCGCGCAAAGGTTCTGCATCCAGCCCCCCAGCCCACCTCCGCTGTGCCCTCGGCAGACGGGACAGTGTCAACACGAAACGAAACACACACGCTGGGGGCATCGGGTCCCCAGCCCGTCACCCACCTGACTGCTTGTCCTCCCGCACCGGCGCCTCGGCTTGGCTGGGGAGGAGGAAAGGGGGCAAGAGTCAGAGGCCGGAAAGCAGGGCACCGCGCCCCGTCCCCGGAGGCGAAGACCTTCCGATCCCCGGTCTCCCCCTTACCAGAGCTGCAAGGCGAAAGCGCAGAGCACCCAGCGGAGGGGGCGGCCTGGGGGGAGGCCACGCCTCCCGGCGCCCGCAGGCATGGAGCGCTCGGCGTCGCACCTGTCGCGACGGAGGGGCCTGGGGCCTGGCCGCGCGCCCCCGTTCCAGGCCAGGGCTGCGGGACGCTGGCGCGGCCCCAGGTCAGAGGCGCCCCTGGGGGCGCCCACGGCCACGGCGAGAAGGGCCGAGGCTTCCGTTGGGCCCGCGGGTGCTCGGGGGCGCCCAGGCCTAGCGCCCCCCCCACCGATGCTTCCGCAGCCGGCGCGGCCAGGTTGCCGCGCGGAGGCCGCTGGGCGCGCGGCGGGAGGGGCCCGGGGGGCGGTCCGGGGCGGGGCCAGGCCCGGGGGCGGGGCCCGGCCGCGCGAGGTGCCCGCTGGGCCTTGTAGTCCCGCGGCTGCGGCGCGCGCGGCTCCCCGGCTCGCTCCCTGCGTCCGCGTCCCCGGGTCTCGCGCGAATGGAGGCGGTGGAGCCCGGGCTCCCGGTTCCCTGTCCCCGGGCTGTCGCCTGTCTGCGCCTCTGGGCGAGGTGAGCAGCGGGGCGGAGAAGGGGACCTGCCCTTGCCCTCCCTGGACTCTGCCCCCTCCTTGAACCCTGGGACTCACCACCAAGCCTCAGCCTTCCTGACCCTCACCCATCCCATCCTTCCCGCCCGAAGGTCCAGCCGAGAGGCCGGGCTGGCGGTCCAGGGCCTTTCTCCTCCCTCCAGGAGCAGGGCTACCGGGACCCCGGGGGACGCGAAGCCTCTCCCTGCTTCCGGGCCCCCACTCAGCCCTAGTCAGATGTCACCTTCGCCCGTGTGGACTGAGTTACTCCCCAGAACTGCCCTTGAACAGCCGCCTCAAAGGTCCTCAGCTGTCCCTTGCTCCCGCACGACGGCACAGCCATTACTGCAAGGTGGTGAGCCTGACATTTGTCCCAGGTGTGGCGCTCAGCTTCAGGTGCTTGTTGGCTACAAGACTTGAGGGTGGAATCTGGCTCTCAGTGTTCTGTGCCTTTTTAAAGTTTTTTTTCAAGACACAAACGAAATACGTATAAAAAAATACTTCAATATATTGCCTCACATTTCTATTGCAGTTTTTGAATTCAAAATTTAGCTCATTTTGATCCTCAGCAATCCTGAGGAGTCAGAGTGGGTGTTACCCCTGTTTTAAGAGTAAGCGCTGAGTGTAGGTGACTTGCCCGAGGTCACCCAGCCAGTGAGTGCCACAGCTGAGGCTTGAGGCCACACTTTGAACACCCAGGCTAAAGATTTTGGCCAGCTTCCCATCCCTGTGGAGTTAAACCTTTACGTATGTCCAGGATTGCAGCCGCCTGTCCCGCACTTTGGGTTCATCCCCTCTGTCTGGTAATAGTCACTCTCCTAATTCTGCCAGAATTTTCCTCCTGGATCTACATATATGTACGTCTGAAGCCTCCCAGACAACTGGACCATATGAGTTTTCTCAGATGCTCAGAAGATGGATAGGAGGTACTCAGAGTAAACTTCACATAAATATATGCACTATTAATAATCTGTTTATTACTAACTTGTACAGCAGAGTTAAGAAAAAAGTATGAGGCTCATATCACAAGGTTATCCCCATACTTTTTCTTGCTAACTCTGCTCCATAGTCTCCCCCACCACGTCTGTCTAGCCTAGAGGCCTCAGCTGCTTCTCAACCCCCCCCCCCCCCACCAACGGCCCTAAGGACTAGAGCACTTCAGTTTGGAATTCACGGGCTATCTGATGCTACATCCCAGAAGTTCTGTCTTAAAACCAGCTTCTGAGGACAGGAACTACCAGGCTGCAGAAAGATCATTGGGTGAGAGCTGGAAACAAAATCCTGGATAAGGCTGAGCTCTAATTTTGCTCGTGCCTCATTTTCCTGTTATTCATGTGTCAGTAGTTGTACGTTACAGAAAGTGGGGTGTGGGTTTTTCCCCAGCCGTTTTTAGCTATCACAAAAGTTTGGGCTGAGATCTAGTATTCTGTGACTCCCTACCCAACCCCACCATGTCTCAGCACAAAGCTGTGAGACCCTGTCAGATCTCACTTCCAACAGCCATACCAAGCAAAGGACTAGGGGCTCTGTGCTGAAACTGAATTTTAAGATAATCTGTTCTGGGGTAGTCCATCTTCCTGGGATTCACATGCAAGTCTTTCTTCAGCTCTTGAGCAAAACTCGCCGGGCAGTTGACTATGGAGCTCGAACATAAGCCACAGGGAAGGATGTTACCCCATCGAAGCTTAGATACCTAATCCATTTATCAATCTATTTGCCACGTTTACCAAATTAATTCCAAGTTTCCCTACCCCCAGCACTGTCGGACCTTTTCCTGAGTGTCCCCTTCTGTCAGCAGCACGAAAAAGGCTTTGCCGCTGACCTGAGGCATGTGCCACTCACACCCACCTGCAGGCCTAGGGACTTCTTCAAAGCCTTGATCATCATATCCTTGAAAAAAACTTCTAGAAGAATTTTGTCTAAATCCATCTGACGTTTTCATTGCCCGATAAAAAATCCAATCTGTGAGATGCTGCTTAAAAAGTACTGTGTACGGGTGAGAGGGGGCTATGTATACTTCGGGGGACTGTGTCTCAAGCCTGAGTTTTTCGGGGGTGTTTCTAATGCCTCTTTGTAATTCAGGAGTTAGTGGCTGTTTCTGTTAAAATTTGCTTGATCCTCATAAGACCACCCAAAGGTTGGTTATGTTAACTTGACCACTGCTCGCCAAATAGTAGATGCTCAATAAATATTTATGAATAAACGAACCTCTTCTGTGTCTCGTTTTCCTCTATAAAAGCAGATGGTAATGCCCACCAGCCACCTAAAGGGACTGCTGGCAGAATCAGAGATGCTTGCAAAAATCACTGAGTAACACACTAGGCCCTGTCATTTCCCTCAGGCCACGGCTGTCACTCCCTTGGGGAGGCCCCAAAAAGTGTCCTTAAAAAAATAAAATAAAAAATCCTGGAATTTCCCGGACAAGGCTCTGCGCACAGCGGTGCTCCAGCCCCATGATGGGGCGAGCGCGTCCACACCCTCTGCTCCTCGCCGTCTTCCTCACCGAAGCGGCCGGGAAAGGGGGGCTGTCGGACTGGTCCCGGCTCCCCGAACACCCAGCCAGACAAGGCGGCCCCCCACCTCGAAGCAGGGGTTGGGTCTGAGTAGAAAGCAATCCGACAATAACAAATGCGACCCAAACCAGGGACGTCTGAGCAGATGGTGGCCTTTAATGCTGAGACCATGCAGAGTGACAGGATAGGACCGAGCCCTCGGAGGGCGGTACTGACCAGCCTCTCATGGGACCCTCACACCCGATGGGTACCAGAATCAGCCATTTGTCCACAGGCACCTCCGCCAGGGCACCCGCCGCAGGCCTGAGGCCCAGGGCCGCCCTCCCGCCGGCCTCTCTCCCACCTCCCCTCACCCCCGTCCACTTCCTCGGTTCCTCCCCTCCGGCTTCTCCCCACTCCGGTCTGCCTCCTTTCCTTCCCTCCTCTTTCCTTCGCCTTCCTCGTTTTCTTCTCCACTTTCCCTCCGCCTGCTCACCTGGTATCCATCTCCACCCCTCCAGGCCCCACCTGCCGAGCCCCCCAGCCCCTCGGCCCTGCCCCCACTCAAGCTCAGCCTCCAGGCTTCGGGCGGGGAGGCGGCCAGGCGTCCTCAGCCCAGGGAGCACTTGGCGTTCTTCTTGTCGCCGGTTTTCAGGTCGGCGCTGGGGGGCTTGCCGCTGTTTCCCTAGAGGCAGAAAGGAGGGCACGGGGTCGGGGCGCAGACGGCTGGCTGGGGTTTCAGGCTGTTCACTGTCGGGGTGTGTGGGGGGTACCCACCCTCACGGAGGGCTTCGCGCGGCTCCCCCCAGCCCCCGCCCTCAGCCCAGCGGGGCCGACTCACCGCTCGCCGGCCTCCCGACTTGAGTAAGATGTCCCGGGCCAGGGAGCTGAAGGCCTGGCGGGGAGCGGGGCGGTCAGCACGCCGCGGCAGCCAGGCGCCCCCTCCCTCCCGGGGCCGGGGGCGGGGGCGGGGGTCAGGGGACCTCACCTCGTCCACATTCACGCTGGATTTGGCGCTCGTCTCGAAAAATCGGATTCCGTGCTCGCGAGCCAGCTGTGGGGGGGCGGGAAGGAGGTTGGAAAAAGGGCGGATGCCCGGGGCTGAGCCCGCCGCGGCCCGGCCGGCCCCGGGACCCCGCCGGCGCCCCTGACCTTGTCCGCCTGCTCCCGCCGCACCTTCCTCTTGGCCTCCATGTCGCACTTGTTCCCCAGCAGCAGGCGCTCCACCCCGGCCGAGGCGTTCTGGGAGCAGAGAGGCCCCGCGCGTCACGCCACGCGGGGGCGCGCGGCGCCGCGGCCCCCCCACCCCACCCCGGGGCACCCCTCACCCCCACCCCGGGGCGCCGCTCACCTCTTTGATGCTCTTCATCCAGTTCTGGATGTTCTCGAAGGACTTCTCGTCGGTGATGTCATACACCAGGATGATGCCCTGGGGGACGGCAGAGCTCGCAATGGCGCCTGGGGCCACACTCCCGTCTAGGGCTCCCACTGTCCCCCAAGTGACCCTGCAAGTTTTAGCCACGAGTCAAACCGCCAGGCGTGGCGGGGCCCCCTGCGGCCCACGCGGGCACCCCCACTGCCCCTGGCCCAGCCCCTGCCTGTCTGTACGCAGAGACCCGCGTGTCCCAGGGACCTGCGAGTCGCCGCCTCGGCCCGCACCCCGCGCCGCACCGCGCCTCTCACCATGGCTCCGCGGTAGTACGCAGTAGTGATCGTCTTGAATCGCTCTTGGCCAGCTGTGTCCCTGAGGAGGTGGAATGTTTCATGGGGTGGGACACAGGGAAGGGCTCCCCAAAGAGAGACCCCGCCCCCCCCCAGCCCGAGCCAGCTAAGAATTCAGCTTTGCAACGTGAGGGAGCTGAAAGGAAGCGAGGCGGCACACAGCGGAGGGGGTGACCGACAGACCGGCGGACCCCGGCCGGCGGCAGAGGCTGCAGCCTCGAGATGCGGACGAGTCATTTCACATGTGTGCGCCACGGTGTTGCATCCTGATCCTGTCCCTGTGAGACATGTTTTATCGTCCCCGTTTTACAAAGGGGGAAACAGATTTGGGGAGGAGAAATAACTAACGAAGGTCACGCTGTGACAGAACCAGAATCGAGCCAGTCTGCTCGGGTCTGCGGGACCCTAACGCCACCATGAAGCCTGGTCCCATGGAAACGCCTTCGGCTTCCCCGCGACAGCCACGCCAAACCTCCGCACTCGGCTTGCTCCGCGCTCCCCATAGTGTAGAGCGCATCAGACTTAGAACCACGTCTCAAGTCTGCTACTCGCTGCTGAGCTGTTCGGAGCCTGTTTCCACATCGCAGCTCAACACACGTTTGTTGTCCAGCTCAGAGGAAGCTCCAGGGCCGGGAGAGGCAAGAGTTACCAAAAAAGCTGAAAATAGTCGAGCGAACAGGAAGGGAGATGGAAGGACATCTGAGTGAAGTGACGGAAATGATTACAAGTGCTGGAAAAAAAAGCAACGGGGAAGAGGACAGGAACGAAGCGGAACCGGAAGAAAGGGGCCATGGGAGGTAGACCAGGAGTCCGGCGGGGGGTCCCGGGGTCCACTCACCACACCTGCAGCTTGATCTTCTTCCCCTCGATGTCCACAGTGCGGATCTTGAAGTCGATGCCTGGAGGCGGAGGGGGTACATGTCAGTTGAGAGGTGGTGTGCGTGTGCACAAGTGTGCGGTGGGAGACGGGAATGGAGCAGCGACACTGTTGGAGGTGTAAAGCTGGAGGAATGTTCTCAAGATTGTGTTCATAGAGCGAGCATAGCGCTTTTACTCAGATCGTGCGGATTTTGCGGGGGGAGGTGGTGATGACAATTCTGCGGGAGGCTTAAGGCCCCGAAGGCACTCCTTGGGTCCGAGCGGCCTTGCCAACTCAGCCTGTCGCCTCCAAAACATTACTTTCAGATTCCGTTTCTCTTCTCTCTGGGAACCCACCCACCCTCCTGGCCCTACAGGGTCCAGCGCGAGGAGAAAGGTAGCTGAAGCCACTCCACGTGAATTAACTAGTTGCAGGCCAGTCTTGGAACCAAGAAAGTCTGAGGCGAAGGAAGGTTCCTCCTGAGACTGAACTGGGAATGAGGGGCATTTTCCCCTTCCCCTTTCTAACCAGAATTGTCTTGAGACTCTCCTTGTCTTATTTTCCAGACCAGAGGAGATGAAGAAAGATGAGGGGGAAGGGGGGGACACTGTTCTCAGTGGAAACTTGGACGCCTCCCCCAGCCTGCTGGGAGGCCTAGGGAGGAGGCTGAGTCACCAGGCTGACTCAGAGACCCCAAAAGTCCCCTCGTTCCCACCTTCTTCACCAGGCTGCCTTCCCATTCATGACCGCAGTTCCTGGGCCACCCTCGAGCCAACCTGGCCACTCTGCCCCACCCTCCCCTCGGCCCTGTTAAGTGGAGGGGCAGGGAGAGGTGTGAAAGGGGGGGGCATGCGCCGAAACTGCGGGAAGGAGGGAGGCGAGCGGGGCGGATGGTAGGGAGATGGAGTACAGGAAACGCGGAGTGGGCCCCGGTTCCGCTGACCGGGTTCGAGGGACGGTGGGTCTGGGAGATGCGGGGGAAGGAAGGTACCAAGGAAACCAAGGGCTGGCAGCCACAGGACTCACCTGGAGGCTGCAGAGAGGTTAGGGGTTTGGGTACCAATCGGACACGTGTGGGGGATGGGTCTGAGACAGGGGCTGAGGGACTGGAGCTTCTTGGGAGCCTCGCTCTAGGGGAGCTGAAAGGTGGGGCCACTAGTGCTCCCGAGCCTGGGCTGAGGGCGGCGGGGAGTGGGGGGTCTGGGCTATGGCCAGTGGGCTCACCGATGGTGGAGATGTACGTGTTGTTGAAGTTGTCCTCTGCAAAGCGAATGATCAGACAAGTCTTGCCCACCCCCGAGTCCCCGATCAGCAGCAACTTGAAGAGGTGGTCGTAGGCTTTGGCCATGGCGGACACTGGGGGAGCCGGGGGAGGGGCGGGGAAGCGCCGGGCACCGGCGGGCGGGATTGGAGGGCTGGCAGGCAGAGCGGCCGGGAGCCTAGGCCAGGAAGTTTTCCTCTCTCCCCGCCCAGGCTCCGGGAAGGAGAGGCGGCCCGCCTCGGGCCCCACCCCCTGCCCGCCCCCGCCCCTCGGGCCAGCAGGGCCGGCCAGCTGGCCTTCTGTCCCCCCGGGGCCCAGGCCCGGGCCGGCCGGCCTCCCGCGCGCTGTCCCACCGCGTGCTACTGCGATCACCGCCCTCCGCCTTTGACCTCGTTTTTCCAGTCTGCGGCCAGAGGCAGGGGCGAGAGGAAGTAGACGTCTAACCGAGACGACCGGGGCGGAAGGAATTTCGGAGGAGTTAAGAGAAGGAGAAAGTTTGGAGGGATGAAGGTGACGGCCGGGATGGCGCTGAGAGTTGGCAGAGGCTGGGGGCCGACTTTTGGAAGGGCCATTCAGGGAGCACAGACCCCGCGGGCAGTTCCAGGGTTCCGGTGTGAGTGTTCCGAGCCCTTAGTTCTAGACTCCCAACAACTTTTGAAAAAAGCGGGACGCCCGGGAATGGGGGGTTATTTGTTGCGCCAGTCTGCCCCCTGGTGGAGCAGAGTGAAAACGTTACCGATACCGCGTTTGGGCCCCGCCTCGGCGAACACACGCGCACATACACACGCACGCACGCACGCACGCACGCAGACCGCATGCCACGCGGACACACCCGGGGCTTCGTGTGGAACGGTCTCCCTTCTGGGACCCCAGCTCAGAAAGGCAGAGATAGGGACTACACCTGTCCGGTCTCGCTCTGCGGATGAGATGTGGCTCTTTTAACAGCCGAGGCTGGGTTCCTGACACCCCACTGAACGGCTGTGGGTGCGTAGCCGTGGCAACCAGGAAACTGAAGTACGGCGAACGTGGCTGTAAAGAAACAAGTTTATCTTGGCCTTCGGAAAAGATTATTCAGAATAACTGCTTTTCTAACGGGATCAGAAGAATCCTCGTATAAAGAAAGATAGTGTCCTGGTTGTCAGAAAGTGTCTTTTGTCCCTTCACGTCTTTGTCCCCTTTCTCAACACAATTTAATCCCGTTTTGTGCATTCTCCCACCTCCCATCATGCCTTCAAGCTGTATCACAAATCTTGAGTCTTCTCTATTTCTCCTCACCAGCCAAACCATTTCTCACAAGTCCTTTTAATTACTGTTCAATTTTTACGGCTCATTCTGATAAAAATCCATCAGTTCTTTCCATCTTATTTTGCCTGGAACTGGACTGTTTGCTCCTTGTGATTTGTTATTCTTGCTCGCCTCTCCAAAACGGGCTTGTGCGGGTGTGCCCCGCCTTCGCTGGAACCTCGGCATCTCGGCAGCGCTCTCCCACGGCCCACTCTGGCCTTGGGGTTCACGCTCACCAGCTCTTCTCTAGGGCGCTTTTCCCCACCCCCAGATTGTTGTATGGTTGACGCCTTGTCTTTGAGATTTCAGCTTAAATGTCACTTCCTCAGAGGTCTGACCAGCCGTCAGTGGTATGCTGGAAACAGTTTTGTTTTTTTTTTAATTAAAACAATTTTTTTTTTTTCAATTACAGTTGACAAATTGGGACCAGTTCTTACTGGCTTATGAGAACAGAATGTGCATGTCTCTTACCAACTCTGGGCTTAACGATGTCACATGAGTAGTTTGGAACCGTTGTTGCCACGTTGGGAATATTTGCACCCTTGAAATTAGCAAAGGCAACAAAACGAGGGCGCTCCCCCGCAGAGCCGGTGGTGGCACTCTCACGGGCTCCCCTGCCGCTGGCGGGGACTCTCGGGCCCAGCCCTCCCTTTCTTCTGGAATTAACCATATTCTAGGCGTCATCCGGGGCGTCTTCATTCCTCCCTCATGACAGACACTCCAAACCTTTGGTTATTATTGCAGAAGGGGCTTTAGTCTCACTCTCCCTTTCTTCTCCTTCCGTCAAGGGTGTCAGTGCTGCCAAGCTTAGCAGTCGTGGAAGGGCAGTGCTGGGGAAAACGCGGGGAAAGGATGGGGCGTAAACCGGCGCGGACTTCTCGGAAGGCAGTCTAGTATACTTCGGCCCATTTATGTGATTTCTCTGTGCATCACTTTCCTAACCTGTAAAATGTGCATAGTGATAGGGTCGACCTGATGGAACGACGCAGCGAGTCAGCGCTACGGGGGTGATGTAATCATCATTAGACGGAAGGGGCGAAGGAGACAGTCGATTTAACAACTGTAGTAGTAGGCTGGGGATGGGGGAAATATGAGGACTTCATTTTTTTACATTTGCATTTCCGAATTGTTTAAAGTGGGCAAACTAACCCAACTGAAAAATCGTAAAGAAATTTAAGAAGTCCAGACAGCGCTCGGTCGCTCGGTCGGGCTGTCTTCCTCCGCAGTTCCTATTTGCTCGGCTCCAGCTGTCAAAGAGGCCACTCATGCCTTCGCAGGGAGCAGACGCTCACCGTGTAAGAGAGCCAGCTCACTCGTGGGACGCATGTGTCACTACTGTTGACAGACCTTCCTAAAATGGCGGCCCCTCCGCGCCTCCCTGCGAACGGGCCGTGAGCGAAGGACCTTCCCAACATGGCGGCCGGAGGCCCAGGCGTCACTTCCGGCGGGACGGCGGATATAAGGGCCGGGATTTCCGCTCTCGCTCCTTTCCGGCGGTGACGACCTCCTCACGAGAACATGCCTGTGAGTTCCTCGGGGCAGGTTTCGGCGCAGCTCTCGCCCCGCCGCCCGCCCGCTGCCCTCACGCTGATTTCGGGGCGCGCAGGGCCCTCGTGTGCCCGCCGCACTTCCGGGACAGCAACGGCGGGGGCCGCGGGGCCCTGCGCGGACGGGAGCGGAGCGGAGATAAGATGGCGGCCCAGCTGCGCAGACGCCGGGGCGGCCGGGGGCGAGCCCTCCCCGGGGTGCGGCCGCGGGGCCGTTTTCCTTGGCCGCCCTGGTCTCTCAGTCTGCATTTCTGCCTCTCGTAGCTCGCCAAGGACCTCCTCCACCCCTCTCCAGAAGAGGAGAAGAGGAAACACAAGAAGAAGCGCCTGGTGCAGAGCCCCAACTCCTACTTCATGGACGTGAAGTGCCCAGGTGAGGCGGCAGCTGGCCCCACCGGGGCGCGGGGGTCCCGACCCGGGGAAGGTGTAGTGCGAGCCGTGCCGTACCCTGGAAGCGGCCCCGACGCCTTAAAATCGGAACGTACGAGATGGGTTCAGTTTTGCATTTTAGAGGAGTGATCGCCCATCAAAACTGCGCGCACAAAGCCTGACGTTTCTTTGTGTTAGGAGACTGGGAGACGCGCTGGGCTTGTTCCTTGCGCAGTTACGGACTCTGCTTGGAGGCGGGGGTGGGGGGCGTGTTGACCCATTGCTGACCGTTCTTCCCTTCCAAGCGGAGGACTGATGATCCTCCCTGACCTGAGAAATCGTCGGTTCCACTCCTTTCCCTTATAGGATCTAGGATTAGACAGTCACTCTTGAACCAAAAATTCATAGGTGGGGGCAAGTAGTCCAGATTCCTTCTGAGTTGGCTGTAATGTATAGTTGGAGCCAAGTAATTGAGGTTAGAATAGGGTAGTAAGTTTTAAAAGTTGATATAACATGCGTGTTAGTACATGATAGCTTCCATTTAAGTGAAAGGCATGGAAAAAGCCATAACCCTTTCTTGCTGTTTTTTCTAGGATGCTATAAAATCACCACCGTCTTCAGCCATGCACAGACAGTAGTGTTGTGTGTTGGCTGCTCCACTGTCCTCTGTCAGCCCACAGGAGGAAAAGCAAGGCTTACAGAAGGTGAATGGTTTGACAGATGTGGTTTTGGACTTTGAGTCTCAGTGTGAGGTGATATGTAGTGTAAATTATCAGGCTCTTATAAAGAGGGTTGGATTTGCTAGCCCCCCCCCCCCCCCCCGCACACACACAAAAAAAGTATTACCAGAAAGCACATATTTTTAATCTCAGTACACTACTGTCTAAAGCTGGGGTGAGCGGATGATAAAAGGGGCCTCCTGAGCTGAAGCCGATAAGGTCTTTAGGTGACTGGGTATTAGCTAAAGGAGTTAAATGAAGTTGCTTTTCTGTGGGGGGACCATCGGTCATCCTGAGCTGTAGGGGAGGGAGGCAGGGTGAGTGGGCTGCTGTCAGTTAACCTCGAGCTTTTTCTTCCAGGATGCTCCTTCAGAAGGAAGCAGCACTGAAAGCACCGTGAGTTAAGATGAGTGAGGAACCATCCCAATAAACACATTTTGGATACATCCTGTTTATTGTCTTGTTTTACTGCTAGGACGTTCCTACTTCAAGTGTTCAGGGGCAACAAGGAGAGTGGACTGCTAGAGTCATTTGGGGCAAGTAAGTAGCCACGTACTTAAAACGTCCTTTTGGGACATTTCTTTCCACCTTAGGCTCATTGATAAGTCTTTGGAGCTGGGTTACAAATGTGATACACCATACAAATGGGGAATTTACTTTCACTTTTAAGTGTTATTAGCCTAACAGTTCTTTAAAATACAATACAACAACACACCACTTGAACACAAAACAGCTTAGGAGCCTTTATTTACAGTTCTCAGAAGCCTCGTTTGGATCTTACGTGTATGGAGGTTGTTGCTAGGCTCCTGCTGTAGTGCTAGAGAGCTCTAGTCTCCTGCAGTTAAGGGGACTTGTCCAAGTGGAGGTTAGTGCTTTATGCTCCACAGCCAGTGTTGTAGCCGACTCTGGGCTGCTGGGGGCTGTGGACTCATGAACGGAGGGGGACAGCGCGTGGCGGCGGTGTAAGCACCTAGAGGTAAACGGGGGAGGGAGATGGTGAAGGGTGAATGAAACAGCTACCTGAGATCTGCAGGAGGTAACGATGCGATTCTTCACCTGGCTGTGGTGGTCCTAGAGTTGGTACATAAACAACTGGCACTGTCTGTAACTTGTTCAGGAAGGCATTGTATGCTGGAAAAAGAAGGGAAATGTCGCCTTTAGTGATGCTGGTATTGAAGGAAGGCCTTAACGGAGGGGCAGAGTCAGCTTTAACATTTAGAGCTTCTTTAATTGCTGCAAAGTAATATTCCAAATCTAATAGTAACATGTTTAGGAATCTTTATTAAACTTTCAGAGGTATTGACTTATGGCTAAAAGTTGGTAAGATGTGCAGGTGCAGACAACACTTGAGCTGTGACTGTGAGCAGAACTAGGTTTGCAGTGGTTTCCACTTCCGAGTGTGTTTGCCACATTATTTATTGCTTCTTGATAGTTGTAAGTTGAGCAGGACCTACTAGGCGACTGGCTAGGGCAGCTAAATCAATATCAACTGCTTGTCCCAAATTAGATGCGATAAACAACTAATTTTCATCCTTATTTAGTTTGTGAAATGGCAGTTTCCAAGTCAAAGTCCACGTGCTGAATATAAGGACTCCTTACCTAGAAAGAGGAAAGCTGTTGATGCCAACGCTGCAAAGAGGGTGTAGAGGAGGATCTGGTAAGAACCCACGAACTTCTGGAGGACACCTGAATCTTCACACTGATCTATGCGTTGGCCAGAACAAAAGATAATAGTAATTATAACACATCCAGGGCAGATGATGCATTTAAAACCTTGTGTAGTCATAAATATCCAGCAGAAGCACTCAAAACCCAGACCTTGGGACATGGTTTTTGTTTAAGAGTAAAGAGGTAAAATATACCTGGCTCCACCTCTGGCTTTACCCTGTCGGCACAATAATAAACTCCAGTTCTTGAGCCTCTTTCTTCTCTTAGCTTACAAGAGTTACCCTTCCCATGCACTTTAACTCCAGGTGACATGCTTCCCTTCACCAAATTGTGACAATCTTTGATGATTTCAATTTCTAATTCTTATAACAAACTTTTTTGGATCACCAATGGCCTCATAAATCCAGGGGCCCCTTTTCTTTCTTTGCTCAGAATGTCATTTCTAGGGAACATTCTGATTTGTATGTAACCTTGTCCTTAATAAAACTTTAAACGTGTCTTTGAAGCATACTTGGCATCTGCCTTTGGTTATTTCAAAATTCTTCAGTGTCTGGAACTCTTTCCTGCCCCACCAAACAGCCTGAACTTACGGGTCCTTCCGTATAAATTGTCACCAGACCCTCATACCTAGTTCCTATTCTGTATCTTTAGGATAGGATCTCCAGAGCCCAACTGGGCTTAAACCTCTCTCCCTCCTCTTGCTTCACAACTTCGCACTGTTTATAAACCACCCCGAAGAATAACAGGTTGCTTGAAGTGCACATACTAAAATCAAGATTCTCTGATTCCTGATCAGGCCCCAGTTGTTAGTCGAAGGAGGCTATGCCCTTTCTAGCACCCCACTCTTCAGTCTACACTGAACTAGGGGGTTCCTGTCTCCTCAATGGTGCCCCGTCTTAAGATTTCTGCAGGGGCCGCCACTCCCGGCATGCAGCAGTGGGCAGGCACTCGGCTGTGCCGGGTGGGGTGGGGCCGGGTGCGTGCGTGAGCACTCTAGCATCAGCTGTACCGTTCCCACGAGGTCCTCTAAGGAGTGCAGGGTCTTAACCTTTTTTTTTTTTTTTCCACCATGGGCAATTTGGGCAGTCTGGTGAAGTCTGGGTCCCTTCTCAGATGTTTTCAATGCAAAAACATAAGAATAAAGGAAACCAATTATATCAAGTTAGAAAAAATATAATTTGTGACAATTATACAGTTAGCAAAATGTTAAAAGGCATAATTTGTGATACAGTAATATGTATGCTTTAGTAATGAGTCTAGCTTCAGGTCTGATTACTGTAATTTTGAAAAATATTTTGAGATGTGACAATTGGAACATGAATTCCATTGGTGACAGTTGCATACTGCTGATACTACTGTGGTTTGTTGCCTGTATTTACATGAGTTGATTCAGAACCAGTGAGCTGTAGATTGAAAAAAAAATAGCTCTGACAGAGCACTTGAGTGGTGGGGCCTTGAAAATCTCACTTCCTCAATTCTTTAAAAGGAGAAAACACCTGCCCTTGTGAGTGATGAGAATTAAAATGCACATAAATGTGCTTGGGATATTTGCTGACCTGTACACATCCAGCACTCACACAAACGAAGCACTTTCTCCCCTGAGGTGTGCGAGGCTCGGCCTCGTTCCCTCCCGGTAAGTAAGAGCAGTTCTGGCCCTTGAGGGACAGGCAGACGGAGGTGACACGAGGAGGCTGGTTCTCGGCTCTCCAGACACCTGTCCACGGCGGTTCCCACACTGGGCAATGGCCGGAATCGGGACTGGGAGGCTAAGTCTTGGTTCCGGGGTTATCACCATTTGCCCTTCACCTGATGCAGAAAGTCTGCGTGTTTTTGAAGAAAATGGAACATTTATCGGGTTCGGTGACTAGTAAGTACACTTGAGGTGACAACTCATCTTAAACTGATGACTATCCTTAAACGTGCTGAGTACAGCATCTATCTCGTGATAAGAGCTGCCTGAAGGTTATGTCATGGGTAGGCTTGGAAGATGGATCTGTGCCCAGCTGGTCTCAGTAACCTCGGTCCAGTGGCTGAGTGTTTCCCACCAAGCTGGAAATACGTTCTTTCCTCCTCTGGATTAAAAACAAGCCCCAGTGCTCACCTGCCCCAGGGTCCCTCGCGCCTCTCACCAGCACAGCCTCACTCTGACCCGTGAGCACACAGGAGACGTTGATGAAAACGGGCGCCGCGCTCTGCCGGAGGGAGGTGAAGTTGACCACTGTGACAGGGTAGACGGCGAGGCCTGGCGTGAGGGGGGAGTCCCTGTGGCCGGAGACC
The DNA here is from genome assembly GCF_014176215.1 of Rousettus aegyptiacus. Taxonomy (NCBI): domain Eukaryota; kingdom Metazoa; phylum Chordata; class Mammalia; order Chiroptera; family Pteropodidae; genus Rousettus; species Rousettus aegyptiacus. The sequence continues at coordinate 25,829,236 of NW_023416292.1, read as the reverse complement.
ACGAGGACGGGGGAGCTGGGGACCACCTTGGAGAAAAGATACATAGAAGTTGTTGGGAAGGAGAAGGATGGGTTTCGTGTGAGTGCATTCCACTCAAACACACACACCTGGCTTTCTAGATCTAGCTGCCAGCAAGTCACTGACTTTTTCACACTTAGATATGTTGAATGATAAGGGAAAAAAGTGAACCCTGAGAATAAAATAGGTTTCGACAAAAGTTTTAAACTGCAGTTCCAAAGATGGTTTGGGGATGGCGCTGGTGTTCTCTTCCAGGCTGGCGAAGCTCACGGGCGAGAGTCCGGGCTCCTGGAGCCCCCCTGGCACTGCGAAAGGGTCACGTTTGCTTTGTTCTGTTTAAGAATTTCCTGTGCTGCATTTTACCAAGTCATTTAGAAACCCCCTTTGGACTGGGAATGAAAATTTCTTTCAAAACCCTGCCCTGTTTCGGTTCAGTTCTTCACGTACCTCCAGCTTCTCGAGAACCCTGTCTACCCCCAGCACTCTTATCTCCCCGACGGCTTGTCTGTGGCTGAGCACCAGTTCCGACTGGTTGATGTAAAAGGCTGGGATGAAGGGGATGAGGATTCTCTGCATTCCGTTCTTGGTGCGCTCGCTGACGAGCGTGGCCCACCCGTACACGGAGGTGTCCGCCGTGCTGAGGGCCTGGAGCAGCTCCTCTGGCTGCAGTCGAGCCTTGATCAGGCAGACGTAGAGCCCTGCAGAGGGAAAGCGGGGCAGGAGCGTCAGAGGCTCTCTCGAGCCCACACGTTAGGATAGGAAGTAAAAATGGGACACGTACATTCGAAAGAAAATGTGAACTTGGTTCTGAGTGCTCAGTGTCGGCGCACTGCGGGCCGGCAGAAGCCGGTCCGGGGAACCCACAACCGAACTCGCTGCTCAAGAAACCACGGCGGGCAGGGGACGGCTCGGGGAGTGTTAGCGTGCTCGCAGAAACGGGCTGCACAGCGGAACGGTCGGCAAGAAGAAGAAAGGGTGTGTGGAAGCGGCGGGCCGTGGGTGTGAGGCGGCCACTTCTCTATGGGAACCCCTCCGGACGGCCTTACTTCTGTTCGCTGTATTTTTGGAGTTACCCACCCTCAAACCTCAGCTGTTTTTTGACACCCTTTCCCTCATTCTTCAGTCTTCTCCAAATCTTGCTCAGTCACCCTCTGAAATGCCTGACAGGTGCCCGCTGGTCTCTCCCTGTGCAGAGGCTCGTCGTTCACGCTTGGGTGACAGCGGCGGCCCCTCTTACCGGCCTCCTTGCCCCCGTTCTCCTTGTCCAGTCTCCGTGCTGCCCGTAGATGGCTTGAAAACTGCTTGTGAAGAGCACTGACTCTGAAACCTCACTCCGCCCCTCTGCGCCCCAGGCTCTGCGTGTGCCTTTGCGCTGGGATTAATGCCCTGTGCGGCACTAGTGAGAGTCAAAAGCCTCGTCCTCCCCGCTGTGGCCCACCGCCCGCCTGGTACCAGGCACTCTGTTTGGGGCTCAGCAGTTTGCCGAGGGAACCTCCTTCCGTGGCTGCCCACCGCCCACCCGGACCGTTCGCGCGGCCAGCCTTGGGGCAGAAACCCCCACGACGTAGCGCTGTCCCGTTGACGCGGGACACGGCGCCTCGTTTTAGATCAGTGACATGTAAGGTCCCCCCAGCATAATGCGTCTTCCTGCTGTCCGCGTGTTCGTGCCCTGCTGCTCGGTTTAGCCTTCAGGTCAGCAGACGGTCAGGCTCTGCTACTTACTGGGGGGAGGAGGTGAGTGACCCGCGCCCAAGCCCTCGGAGATGACAGGGACCAACGAAACGGCGCACCGCAGAAAGGCGTACACAACAGGAAGGTGTTAGAGACAGGTGAAGAGTGTGAATGGCTTGAACTAAAAGTGCTGAGAGTGCCCCGTGCCACAGAGCGAAGGCCACTGGAAAGCAGCGCAAGGAGGTGACAGCTGCGCACACAGGAGAACGAGGCCCAGGCCGAGCTCGGCCGGCGGAACCCACCTTTCTCCACGTCGAAATCCGAATGCACGTGGAAGACTTTGCTTGCCGGGATGTCCAGCAGGGTGTTGCTGAACTGCACGTGGCACAGCACGAGGGTCTCTGGGAGGAGGACCGCCGTGATGGCCTCGGCCTGGCTCGGGGTGCAGGATCCTAATAAGCAGAAGAGAGGTCACCGGCTTTGTCGCGGACGAGAACTTTAAAGGGGAGGCCACTATGTAGAGGCTGCTCAGTGTCAAACACACACGAGGGTCACTTCTGCCTGACTGGCTACAGCCGCCTCGCCGGCTCCTGCCGCGGTCAGCAGTGTGGGCCCGTCGCCTCTGCCGGCCCGCGGTGGCCACAGTGGGGCTTCCATTAACAACATGACAGGGAGGTGGTGTCCCCTGTCAAAGCTTTTTGGAATTCATCAGTGGGAATAAGACAGGGAAACTGGACAGCTATTAGAAATACTGCACTGCAATACATTTGAGAAGTAGCTTTAAGTCTAGAAGGTCTGTTTTCCACGATCAATTAAATATGACAAGCCAAATATCTCTAGAGTTTCATTACGAGTGGTGCCTTAAAAGGAGCCACGTAGCCAGCAAGAAGCCGACTGGCGCCAGGCCTGGGTCAGCGGCCTGGACGGCGTTCTAAGCCAAATAGGGACTGGTGTCCTGGTAAGGTTTTCCCAGCACCGTTTCTTAATGGTTTCGGTTTGCTGAAGCCCTTCTTTAACTGCCAGCAGGCCAGTGGCCATTCTCACCTCCTGGAGACTGTCAGCAATATCAAAAGAATGGTTTTATGAGGTTGCACAATAAGTTGTAGTTTTAGAAAGAGTTTGTGGGGGAAAAATTGCAGTCTGTAAGATCATAAGATAGACAGCAATGAGTGAATGTGCTATGAAGAAACACTTAGTACTTTGTAAAAGAACCTGGAGACTTTTAAGAATCAAATGTTCTTATTTATACATACTTAGATTGTATTTATAAGATTAAATATCTCATGTGAAAGGAAAATACATTCAGTGCTTAAAAACTGAAGGACAAAGAGGCAATTAGAGTTAAAATTATCCTAAGTTTTTAAATTTTTCAGTTACAGTTAACATACGATATTATATTAGAAAATTATCCTAAGTTTATACACAGCAATTATAGTCTAGACTTCTCTGCTTGGTTTTGAATGTTCTTTTTGCCAAAAAAGAAAAAAATCTGGAATTTAGTCCTTCTTTAGGAAAAAAGAAAAGAGAATGAAAGCATGTCCATGGCCTCTGGAGTGGGACGAATCTGCCGCTCACGCCACTCCCTGGGTGTCCTTGTATGTCACTTGCTCGTAGACTCAGGGATCTCCTCTTTTAACGTGAAGATAATCACTACCTGATGAGATTCTTAAGTGAGACAAAATACATAAAAATTCCTAACATAGCAGCTGGGATTGATCAGAGCTGCTTCTATTTTAGTTTTCTTTCCACTGCCTTTTTTGATAGTAAATGATGGTCTGACACAGAGTAACGACAATAACAAAACACTGGGCAAATGTGCTGAGCAAATAACATTTCAGGTGTCACCGAGTCCAACAACTCTCAAGTCCGGGGACGCATAAAAGGGATTAGGCCCCATCCCGAATTGATGAAGTTTCTGGATGGAGCCCATGAGTCTGTATTTTTAAAACATCTCTTTGGGTGACACTGTCAACCTGCCGTTTGGAAGTCCCTGGTCTAGGCCACCTCCTAGTCCCGGGCAGGGCTATAACCAGAAAGATGACGGACACCAGGCCGGGCTATTTCAAACCTTAATACAGTTATAATTCCTGAGGTCTCGCAGTGCTCAGTGATTTATCTGTTAAGACTGGGTTGATTTTGAAGTAAAAGGAGACAGACCTGGGTTGCACGTCCGGAGGAATGACTGAGTTGTGGGACCGTGGGGAGATGGGGACAGACCCGTGCCGCTGAGGGGTCCTGACCTTTCAGACTGACGCCGTTTCTGCCCGTGGTGATGAAGAGCTTGAACGCGGTTGAGTTGGGGGTGTTGGTGAGGTAAGTCCTGAGGTCATAACTGAGTGTCAGCCTTGATGATGCGTTGACAACCACCTGTCAGCAAACCGAAGGAAAATGTGTCCCTAAGTTCTCAGAGACTCTGGTTCCCTCCGTCTCCACCCCAGTAACTTGTTTAACCAAAAGCATGTTTCACCCGAATGCCCTTTTGTGATCACATAGTTGAGAACCACAAAATCTGTTCATTTATGAGAAGAACATGCTTTTTCTCAAAGGAGGTCTGTCCATTTTTCCTTCTGACATCTTCCCTTTGTACGACTCCCTATTAAAATGCCTTTGAAGACAGTGGCAATGGTTTTCAGAAAGTTTCTCGTCAGTCGCGTATGATTTTAACCCTTCCTGAAACTTCGGAGGACTCTGGTTTTCCTCGATACACTCGTGATGTTCTGCCTTGTATCACGGGTGTCTTCATGTGTGTCCAAGTCCCTCCTGTTGGGCTCTAAGCTGTTGGAGCCTAATCCATCTCCATGCAGCCCATACTGTGCCTCGTCCACAAGGCAAGAGCTTAAGGGCTGCGGGGAGAGAAGACGACGACACCGACGGCCCTTCCCCCAAGTAGCTTCGATTCGAACGCAACACGCTGCCTGCCCAGTCTCCTCGGTTCCGCCATTGTTTTGGTTTTTTTCAACTACTCGGGGACCTTCAAACAAGTTGGTTACATTAAGAGCTCAGTAAGAGAAGGAGTTCTGTCTTTCTCACCTTTGATTTTCTAGAGCCTCGCACAATCGCTGACACAGAGCAGGCCCCGGTGAGTGTCTGCTACTTAGTGAGTAACTAAACAAGGACTTTACAAAGCACACGAACCGGAAAATAAACGACCTTTCGGCGTCTAACGCCACAGCCCATCCTTCCCTTGCCTTTTGTGACACCATTTCCCTTTGCTTTTCTACTACTTAGACCCTTCTCAATCGCTCTTTCTAAGTGTCCTCTCGTGCTATCTCTATCCTCAACCCTCTTACTTGCTCTCAATGCAGATCCTCTTTTTGGATGTTCTCCAACTTTTCTCTCTACCCTTACAAACTTACACTGAAGTCACCCTAGTTTATTCATTGGTCTTCAAACATAACATATGCTTTTATCTGCCTTTGTACATCTATGCCTTTAGTCTAAAATGCCTTCTCCCCCTTTTCCTCAGTTTAAGCACCATCTCTGAAAAATTCAGCCTCAGCATCCAGGATGGATTAGTGACTTCCTAATGTATTCTAAGAGCATTTCTGATATACCACTAGTAAAGCAATGATCAATTCTGTTTTAATTATTTATGCCATGGATAGTAATAAAGTCACCGCTAGACAGTGAGTTCCTGGAAAGAAGACACCAGACATGATGTGGGCACTTACTGGATAATTTACTCATCGATAAAACTGGGACAATACTTTGCAGGTTGAAGGTTAAAAGTTATAGTTGTACTGGATGTAAAACCAAAATTGAAAAACAGATGCAAAGTGCCAAGCCCACCGTAGATGCTCAAAGAATGACAGCTGTCACATTTGAGGAATGAACAGAGGAACAAACAAGTTCTTTGAGCACAGGGGAAGGAGGCTACGTATACTTAAGGGGGCACCAGAAAGGGTTCCAGAAAGCTGAGCTCTTCACGGTTCACCCATCGCACCCGCTCGAGTACCACGCAGCCATTCCTCCTCCTCCTCCCACCTTTTCCTTCTCCACTGAATCATGCCTAAGCCGTTATTTCTCCTATTTTAAAAACCAATCAATGAAACCAACTCTCGACTCCCACCTCCCGCATCCACTGTCTAGCTGCCCTGGGTCACCGCAGTAACAGCCCCCGGCCGGCCCCAGCTTCTGCACTCACCCCTCCGGCCTGGTACCAACCAGCGGCCACAATGACACCTCGAACTAGTCAGACTGGTCGTTCTGGTCATGGTCCTACTCACTGCTGCCCTCCACGCCCCAGTGAAGTCTGCGGCTGTCTCTGCGCTGGACATGTGAGCACAGCCGCCCGTGTCCGTCAGCCCTGGTATCGTTGGGTTTACCTCTCGATAGGTCTTCACCACTCCTGGGATGTCATGAAAGACCGTTGCTACTCCGGGACTCCGGGCTACTCCTACCCCCGTGACAATGTCTGTCTGCAGAATACTGTCCGTGGAAACCATCCACACCCCGGGCTCACCTAGGAAAAGACGAGAGAGCACCTGACTGTGACCTTTCGCTCCAGATCGGGAGGCCACCCAGGCACAATGACCTCCAGGAACGAACGCCCGCTTGGAGAAGAGCTCCATTTTCTGAGGGGCAGGCTTCGCTTCGTGTGTCATGACAGCAAATGAAAGACTACTGACCTTCAGAATCGTAAAAGGAGCCACTTAGCTGGACAATGGACGTGTTCTTCTTAAAGAAAAACTCACACAGCACACAGAGATGACTCTCTGGGTGAGCTTCATCTAGACCCTGCTAAGGACGAGCCTGCACGGAGCTACCGATGACACCAGCGCGCAGCCTGCGAGAAAATGCCGGCTGGCAGGAGAGGAATGCCTCACGGTGGCAGAGGCATGCCAGAGTTCGGTTAGGGTACTGATCCTGGCCCGAGGCCCTTTGGCTTCCTCACCCAAAGTGGCATGGATTTGGGATGCCCCCAAATTCCAGAACGGATGGCAGAGGAGAGGGACAACCCTGACAGAACCTAGCAAGAGGGAGTGAAAAGCCCCTGCGCCACAGATGAGAGACCAACAGTCATGGACGTGGCACTCTGTGGACCCAGAGCAGAGCTGGCGGCCTGCCCCGGCTACGTGTTTGCCTGCGGTGACAGGATCGGAGGGTCTGACCTCGGCCGAGCAGAGCTCCCTTGTATCAGGCCCAAAATACGCAGTTACCGTTAAAATCAGGTCCCACATCCCATCGCTGTACCCAAACACGTGTACCGAGTTCCCAGGAGGATGCGCAGCCAGCACGTCTCGCCTGGGTGGTGCACAGCCAGCCTGCAGCACCTGGGAATACGCTGCCTGGAAACCTAAAGAATCAATACCCGTCTGCTCTCCAAAGCTGGTTTTCTCTGGCTCCGCGGTACTTCTGGGGACAGAAACGCTTTGCCGATCAAGAGTACAGCTTAGCCCGGTACGAGGCCGAACCTGTTACAGAGATGCTGTACACAGGAGTTGGGCCTCCAAATGGGCCTCACAAAGCATCATTCATGGCCCCTCAACTCAGCAACTACCTCCTTGAAGGCTGGAAACGGGGAGAAGGCCCAGCACCCGACAAAGCCTACTGCACAGAGCTGTGTGCTCAGTGGGCGCCAGGGAGAAACGGCTGCTCACTTCCCACTGGCTGCCTGTCGGAGACACGGGTGTCAAGCTGAGAACCATCAGTTAACACGAAAACTAAGAAAACACAAAAACGTCTTTCTCAGAGAGGCCCTCGGCGGTGGGTAATCTGAAAAAGGACGCTCTAGGGGACCAGCTGCTTCCCAGCCCTGCCGCTGGTTGGGAGGTCAGGGACGGGAGGGATCCAGACCGTCCTGGTTGAGGAGGTGAGTGCTGAAGCAGATGACATCTCCGACGAATGTCAGCCCGGTGTCTGGCTCGATGGCGTGCTCGACAGCGACAGGGACGTAGTCTGCCATGCCCGGATGCCTCCGGTCCCAGAGCCCCACCAGCGTCACCCCTCTGTTCACGGCCTGCGCCACATAAGTGTAGTTCCTATTTCCTGGCCCAATAAGCAGCAGGTCATCTCTGAAAGTGGGCGTGAAAGGCAGAAATCTCTCCGTTAGGAAACAGTTCTGGGGGCAGATGCTATTACAACACTTTATATTCGATGGCCCGGAAGTTCAGAGGGGCCCATGGACCAGTCTGTTACCCTCGCATATGCAGTGCCCAGTAAGGTTTTTTTTTCTATTATTATTATTTTTTCCAGTACGGCTTTTTGTTACTAATATTCCAATTTTCTCCCTATGGGAGCTTTCGTGAGCTAGGACTTGACAGATTCAACGTATCCTGAAATGTTTCTTCATTGAACAACTATTAGCACTCTGGTCTTTCCCCCCATCTCAACGAAAGAGACAGATCAGACCCCACGTGCAGAGCGCGGGAAGGGTTTGCTGGGCCTGCGGCACGCTACCGGCCTGACCTGCGAGGTTCCGGTCACCGCGTCAACACCTTCCCTTTGGCTTCCATACCTGTTCAGAGCCAGATAAAGCTGGGTGTTGTGCGTGTGGAACTTCTCTCCGACACTATTATAAAACTGAACCTCGAAGGTGAGAGACATGCCCAGGGGGAAGGCTGGCAGGGCCCTTCCCGGGGCCGTGTACAGCCTGGGCTGGCTGCTCATCCGCAGGTAGGTCACTGGTGCCACCTGTGGGAGACAAAGCCTACTGGTCCAGAGATTTACAATCAGTGATGAAAATGCTGTTCCTCTTTCAAAGGAAACAGTTAGCTCTCGATTTGAGATGACTTAAATCAGAGCGGAAAAGAAACATGACAGTGGGAAATGGCTTTTTAATTATTAAAGCTGTGGATTTAATGTTGAGGTAGAGCTTTTTCAGGAAGGACTACAATTCATCTATTTTGTGCAGAGTACTCAATATTTATTCTTAAATAATTGATCATTTATCGAGACTATTATAGACTATGCTTTCACACGTCAAGGGCTGTGGTAACAGTAAGAGAAGCCCAGCTTTGACTCTTGCTTCATTTCATAGCTTCGTTTAACCATTCTAGCGCTCAGATTTCTTATTAGCCTAATAGGGATAACAACGCCTACCTCACAGGGTTTTGTGGTGACTAAAAGGACCAACATGGTGGCTAGAATATACTAGATGTTGAATGCTTAAAGTTATTTTTTTTGTATTAACTTACCTCTGAGGTGTCTTCTAATTCTAAATGTTTTTTAACCTAAAATTAAAGCCTAGTTTTGATAGCAATAGTTCTATACGTCTCCCACGCCAACCCTCTTGCTAAAGCCGCTTGGAGACAATCAGACCATTTTGAGGCTGATTCCTTTTATAACGAGGACTCTAAAGTCACTTCGATTTGATGGCTGAGAATCACATTGATTGCCCTCTTACCTTACAGTTCATTTCTGATTCCAGAGAGCTTTCTAGTCCTTATAAAAGGAAATCTGCCTCTTAGGGCTGCGGTGTTCCTTTTATCTGGTTACTTTTTGAGGATGTCCCTGAGCTCACCTGCACCCCGGTGATGGTTGTCTGGTTGACTCCGAAAGGCTCTGCGGAGGTGACTTCCAACACAGCGGTGCCCGCGATGGAGCCGGCTTTCAGGAGCCCTTCGCCGTCCTCCTCAACGACAGATGAGTTGGGGAAACACTTGAGAACACGGGAACTCACGATGGCGGCCCCTTCCCTAGGGAACAGAAGGCGACGGGGATGTCCCTTGGGGCTCCGTTTGACTAGAAAGAACGGGGTGGAGACGGCCGGAGGCCATGCTCTGAGGAAGCCGCCCGCCTCTCTCCACCTTGTGCGGCTTACTTGTACCTCAGGAAAAAGTCTGCCTTCGCATTGGCCTTATCTCTTTAAAAAATCAAATCCTATTATACGATTATCCTTAAAGAATTATTCAGCCAAAAGAACTGAAAACAGGTATTCGAACAAATACTTGCGCATGAATGTTCACAGCAGCTCTGTTAACAATGGCCGAAAGGTGAAAACAACCCCAGTGTCTGCGGATGGACGAATGGACAAGCAAAATGCGGTATATCCACACGATGGAGTATTAGTCGTAAAAAAGAATCGAGGACCGATACATCCTGCAACATGGAAGAACCTGAGGACACGCTACCTGGAATACCGCATGACTCCATTTCTATGAAGTACGCAGAACGGCTGAAGTCCCCGAGACGGCTGACTCGCGGCCGGCAGGGGCTGGGAGGGGCGAGGGGAGGGACCACCTAATGGCACAGGCGGTGATGAAGCTGTTTCGGAACTAGACAGAAGTGACGGTTGCAGGATCTAGTGACTATACTAAATGCCAGCGAACTGTACACTTCAAAATAGTTCATTGTATGTTATGTGAATTTCAACTCAACGAAAAAGAATTTATTATTTCCACCCAGAAGGCAGCAGTTCTTTCCATGTTTCGCTGAGGGTGCCTGGCCTGCCCTTCCCCATTCTCCTTACCTGTTGGTATGAAGTCTGAGCTGAGAATTCATGGGCATTAGAATTTGCTCAGGTTGGCACTCTGGATGGAAAAGCCGGAGTTTTTCAAACACCTATAATGAGAAAAAAAATTTTTTTCTCGTTTCTGGAAAAGACAAATGATGACCTTTACTCACAGCTGGCCAACTGCAAGTCAATGGCCTGCCGGACTGCAGTGCGGCCCCGTGCGCCACACGGCACCCCCCAAAGCGCGTCAGGCACTTAAAACGGGTCTCGGTCCCCTAACCTCGCCTGTTCCCGCTGCTAGGGGCTGGGCAGGGCTCATGTTCACACTTCGGACGTCCATCGTATTACTTAGGTATTAGGTATAAAATCACTTTGTAATTTCAGATTTTAGCTCCCATAACCTGAAAGGAGATTTGGGAACAAAGAACCTATGACAGTGTATTATCGAGGGACACTGTCGGGGTCTTGCACCTGGGGAAGGGCTCTCTCCTTCGTGTCTCACTGAGTCAGAGAACTAAAGCCAAAAGAACGGAGAGGAAGACAAAAATCAGTCCCATAACAAAGGGAGAGAAATTTACCTGCCCCCCACAAGCGATGGATTTTTCTTTGGAATTCTAAAAACGATAGAGCCATCTAGCTTTCAGCCTGAGAACACAGAACATCATACTTTACCAGAGTTAGGATCAGGTTTCATTCTACCTAGGAATACAGCTGAGCGGGCTGTCCCCTAATATCCGGTTAGGCACGACCCCTCCGAAATCAATGAGTCTCTGACGGGTGCGGCGTGTGGGAGGTGAGGAGGGGCACGAGCTCGGCTTCTAACGTCAAAACTCAGGCAGGGCAATCGGCGGTTTCCCCCAAACCCCGGGTGGACTGGGGCCGCCTCTTCCCGGATGATTCTCGAGTATAACCTCCTCCTCCTTGATATGTGAGAACGAGGTTCCGCTCTGGGCCTTACCAGGATCTGGACTTCATCAGACAGTTCCAGCGAATCCCCCTCGAACTGCCCGGCGGCACTGCTCGCACAGCGGACGGCGACCTTGACGCTGGTGCGGCCAGCCGCTTTCGTGCGGGCGACCATGGCGAAGTTATTCTCGACGGGGAGCTGAATAAAAACCTACACAGGGAGGGGATGGCTTAAGAGATTCTCGTGCGCAAACACTGTGCCCTTCCGTTTGCTGTGACAACACGGAATCGCAGGCTGGACCCGCTCCCTAGAAGAGGTAGCGTGCTGTGCCAGGGCCCATTGCGAAGCCACTTCTGTCCGTGTTCTCAGCAGCACAGTCACCCCTAGAGTCGGCCTCTGTCTGCAGTGCTCGACGGACCCTGGCCAGCTTCTGTGAGGCCTGTGCCATCGCCAAGCCAAGCCGTGGACAGGACGGAAATGAGGAAAGGGGTTTGCGGGATGGGTTCGGACTGGGGGACTTGAGAGAGCCACTCCCAGGTCCAGTGGCAGTGAGAACGCAAGAGGTCAAGAAGGTGAGCCCCCACGTCAGGGTTCTGCTGACATCGCCGACCGTGTCCCCGCTTGCCTCGCTCACCCTTCCAGTCTCGACCGGATGGGGGTTGGACCCCGACAGTCTCCGCGATGGGGACGGCAGGGCCAAGGCTGACACGGTGCCGACGCGGGCGCCCGCCTGCCTTCTTGGTGCGCACTTCCTGTCCTGTCTCCTCTGCCTTCCGCTGTCCAGAGCCCTCAAGACCTTCCTCTAGCTCTCTTGACTCACAGAGAGTCCCACGTTCCCTTTCCCTCTCCCCTACATAGAAATTTGCATTTCCTTTGTAGAAGTTCAGCAGATCTCAACCAGTAGCCTGGGAAAAACTCTCATGCTACAGAATGAGGCTTCCAATCAAAACGGCGGCACCACAGTCTGGGGCTCTTCCTTGAGGGCCACGAGAGGCCTTTCCGCTGCCTGTTCTATAGCTCAGTTGCCTGTGCAGGTCTGAGGCAGAAGGAGCCTTTGCAAGGCTCCCAGCCATTTCTTCGGCTGGCGAAAAGGGAGACTTCGGACGAGAGCGGGAGGAGGGGGGAAGCGGGGCAGACGCAAGGCCTAGACCATGCCCTGCTTTCGCACAGTCCTTACTTGCTATTCAAGAAAAAGACAAAAAGTAGAATAAAAAAGAAAAACAAAAAATGGCAGATCCCTGAGAACTCCACCAAACTGAGCACATCTCGTCTCTCCCCGCCCCGAGTCTAACAGGTCTCGGTGCTGCCCGTGACCCATGGGCCCCACTGGCAGAACGTCCCTAGACGGTAGACCTGGGACGCTGTCAGACACAGATTTCTTTCCTTTTCCAGACCCCTTCTTTCCTTTTACGTGGCCCCAGAAACGCCCTAATCCTAGCTTGTAACTGCTCCGTGCTCCCAAGGTCTAACTCCAATTCTTTCTTCTCATGGGCACTGCACTGTCACCCCCTGGGTACCTGGCCCAGGTCCCTTCTCCCTACGGCAAAGCTCGGACCTGGGCGGTGGCTGCCTCTGTCCCCGGACCACCGTGGGGGGGTCCTGGGCGGTGCTGCCTCTGTCCCCGGACCACCGTGGGTGGGCCCTGGGCGGTGCTGCCTCTGTCCCCAGACCACCGTGGGTGGGCCCTGGGCGGTGCTGCCTCTGTCCCCAGACCACCGTGGGTGGGCCCTGGGCGGTGCTGCCTCTGTCCCCAGACCACTGTGGGTGGCCCTATCACAATGGGGAGCAGGTAACACAACCGAAGTTTGCCTGCAGCATCCGCCTCGCTTTGCGTTTGGGTTCGGAGTGCGGTTCAGTGCTGCGTGCATTGAAATATCACTGCTATTTTCACAGACAGACTTGGGTGTGCTGTGGACTTCCTCCACGTCCCCCGCCCCAAGGGCTTCGCCGTTCCAGATGCAGGAGGCAAGGAACTGGGAGGAGCTGGCAGCGCCCACGGCCACGGGGAGCAGCGGCTTCACGAATCGTCCTTAGATTCGCTGCTGATACAGCTAGGTCCAGACTCAGGGGCTGGATGGCCACACGGGCCGCGCCGGCCCGCGGCGCCCACGTGCTCACAGCAGAGTCCAGCTCTCCCCCAGCCCCCAGGAACTGTCAATATCCACCACCCATCACGCAGCACAAGCATGTGTCTGAACGTGTCAAAAGATTATATTAAGATTTAAACTACATATATATTTTATGTTCATAACGTGTCACTCATGTAACTAGTTACGGCTCACAAAGGTAACATCGAATACAATATTAAAGGAAACATAGGTTTCAGGAGCTCCCTCCGGCAAAGTGTACTGAACACCAGTATCGTCATCTCAGTACCAAATGTGAATTCTTCGCATGAGTTACAGGTTTCCGGCATTCACGGAACAGGAAAAGGAGAGAGGTAGCAATATTACATAGTTTAGAGTGAGTCAGTCTAAAACTTATGATGAAATAAATTTAATAGCGAGCTCCCTTAGGTAACATAAGCAACGGACATACTGTACCTCCGAGTGCCTGGGCACAAGGTCCAGCACATCCCTCTTGCTCATGGACCAGTGGAACGTGAGCCCAGGGTCGGCGCTGCTAAAGGAGAAAGGCGTCTGGGTACTGGTCACACCCATGACATACACTGGCATCTGAAGAGAAAAAGAGGTTTTGTGCTGTGGACCCTGCCCAGCCAGCATCACCCAAACACAGAGCCCCGAAGAGCAAAGAGCGCCGCCGTCCTGACCTCGGTGGCCGTGACTAGCCGAGTCGCAGCTGCGAGGATCCTAACTGCCCGGAGCTGAACAACTTCAACGTGCACTTCATCCTGCTCGGCGGGCGGAGAGAGCTTAAGCCAAGGGAGGTGGCAAATGGCTGCTGTCGACGGGGGCACTGGACAGCAAACGGCGACAGTGCGTCTGCTCTGCTTCTCAAACACTCCCGTAAGGACAGGGACTGTGTCTTATAACGATATCGAGGCGTAAGACTTGTGGGCTCTTCTCCAGAGATCACGTATTTCCTACGCCTGGTTAGAAGCATGGCAGCTGAGGGGGCTGGAAGGCTGCTCCGGGCCGGCGGCCTCCTCCCCGGCCGGCGGCCTCCTCCCCGGCCGGCGGCCTCCTCCCCAGGCCGGCGGCCTCCTCCCCGGCCGGCGGCCTCCTCCCCGGCCGGCGGCCTCCTCCCCAGGCCGGCGGCCTCCTCCCCGGCCGGCGGCCTCCTCCCCGGCCGGCGGCCTCCTCCCCGGCCTGCCGGCGGGAGCCCCGCCGGAGCAGCGGGGGCGGGGCAAAGACGGCACCTGGGAAAACACTGTGACCTTGCCGGTGTCCTCGTTCACTGTCTGGATGGTGCCCTGGAGCACAGTCGTGCCAACCACCTTCCCTGTAACTTGTCCCCTCCTATTAACGACAGCCACAGTCTCATTACTGACGGAGAAGTGAATGATTGATTGGGGCTGGGGGCCACCTTCAGACATTACCTGCAATTTAAACACACCGGTGCGCGCCCGGAGCTTGGGCAAGAGCCACATCCCGGTTCCCAGCACCTGGTCCGAAGGGCTGGACTCCTCACCACCCTGCCCCCCCAAAAGGCATCTCCCCAGCCCAGCCGCGCAGGTGCGGAAGAAAGGGAAAGGCCGCAAACCGGCGCGGGGGTGCCGAGAGGCGGCTTATGCCGCGCTCATCGTGCAACAGGGAGGAGATTAATGGTCTTTCTCAGACCCTATCGTACCTGAGTGGGAGTAGATAAGAAGGGTGTGTGTGTGCGTGCGTGTGCATGTGTGTACATGTATGCGTGTGTGTGCATGTGTGCGCACACGTGCACGTGTCTGTTGGGGCAGAGGTGCGATGCGGAGAAAGGCTGAATTTTAATTTTTCTGTCTTTAACGTCACCTGCATCATGTTAGTTGGAATCAGCGTCATTTTCTCTGGAACAAGTCTGAATGGAGGAAACACCTTGAAGGAGAAAAGCAGGAGGACGCGAGTGACCAAGCCCAGTCGATTCCGTGGCAGCGACCGCACGGCCTGCTCTGCGGGGGACCTCACTGGCACACACACTCACAAACAATTGTAAATTACTTAAATAAGAATGCTTAAATAAGTTATTACACATCCGCTCACTGGAATAAAAGTGGCCATTAAAATGATGTTTACAAGTATCTGCCTTTTTTACTTTTTTTCAAACATATAAAAATGGAGAGAACAGTAGAAAGAACCCTCGAGTACCTATTACTCGGCTTCAGCAGCTATCAACACATGGCCAAACAATTAGCATTTAAGGACATAAGAAAATATTTTTGATAGAAAATTAATATGAAAAAAGCAGTGTGATTCATCTATGTTAAAATAAGCATTGGGAAAAAAATGAAGGAAATATACTGAAATCTTAATAATGGTCACCTCTAAGTAGCGAAGTTACAGGTGATTTCGATTCTGCATCTTTATATTTTTTTGTTCTTTCCGATTTCTAAAAAGAGTGTGTTACTTTTGCACGGAAAACCAAAAACAAATTCCATAACGTTGCAAGTTAGACAACTATTTTTTTTAGTCAGACTAAACTTGTATGAACTAAACAGAAAAAGATGATGTTAAATAAGATAAAGTATCAATTTTGGATGAGATCATCTCCTTACTTCAATTTGCCGAGGAGCCGACGTGAATTTCCTCCCCATCTTGTCCCTGGCAATAGCCACAAGTGTGGTTTGCCCAACGGTGAGAGCTCGAAGGATATAATTTTCAGAGTACTTGTCCTGTTCCTCCATTAGCCTGCAAAGACCCGTGTGTTTTTAGGTGAGAAAGATACTCACGTGTCCTTGGTTTTAAGAGTGGCCAGTTACGCATCTTTCAAAGGTATTCAACATTTTCTGCTTATTTTAACTCTGGTTAGAAGGAACGGCAAGAAAGTAAATTTCCAGAGTCAAGACAAAGTTCAAGGCGATGGCAGGAATCTCACGAAGGGCAAAAGGCTGTCCCGAGTCTCCGGAGGGACGAGGGCAACATAAGCATAGGCCGGCGGAGCCCCAAGCGCCGAGCAGCCCCGGAAGCCCCGCAGCTCCCCTTTCGCGGGGCGGGGGCAAGGCAGGGTACCGGTGCCTCTGCTTCTAAATAGAGTTTTGAAGGTCCTCTAGCCCGAAGCACCCTCAAAGGATACTGTCCGGGGAGGAGCTTCGTAAAGCGGAAATATCAACGAGACCCCTGATTTTAGCCCTAACACAAGACACCTGGTGATCTGGAGGAGTCTTTGGCAGGTACTGAATGTGGGAAGGGAGTGTGGGCTGAAAGGCATTGAGACCAAAAAGGAAAGAGGAAAACCCGAAAGAACCTCGGGAGAGCGGACCAGGTCGGCAGGAGGGCGGTTCTCCTGGTATTAAGCATGGGAAGAAAGGAGTATGGAAGTGGCACTCACGTCAGGGTGACGATGGCAGACGCCAGCTGCAGTTGGAGGTCCATGTTTCTGAAGTATTTGTTTCGGAATGGGCGTTTGGAAGAGCCAAGAACCCTCACGGTTACTAACACAGTTTTACCTATTTCCACCTGGTAGTTAAAAATAAAAATAAAAGGTAATTTTCATAGCGGTGTCTCCTTCACCAAGGGACAGTCTAGCTCTTTTGTTCATGCTGCATGGCCCCGCTCGGCCTTCGTGCAGATTAGACTAATCATGTGCATCATGTGCATCTCCACCGTGGCTAAGGTGCAGTGCTGTTCTTGAAGGGCAGGTACTTCCAACACACTGGCGAAGGTCCTGGTGCGTGCCCAGCAGCGAGCAGAGGCCGCTGCTGATGTTGGCGTGAGAGCGAGGCCTGCCCCACTACAAGGAAGCACGCATCACTCACCTTGTCCATCAGATCGAGCTCCAGCTCCTGTATGTCTGACACCCGGAGGCGGGCCACCGCTGGACCCAGGAAAGCCAAGCACAGGTCATAGACCTCCAAGGTGAGAAGTCCAGGATGTACTGGAACCAACTAGAAGAAAGAGGATGGGAGCCGGGTAAAGAAGCGAACATGCTCCAGGCAAAATCAGAGCATCTACTTCCGTCTAAAGCGAAGGATACGCCATCTCACTTCCTCGGTGGTGGGAACTCCGAGCGGCCGCAGCACGTGCTTCAGGGGCGGCACACGCACGCCCTCGATGTGGAGTTTCAGCTAATGGCCGAAAGTGCACCGTTAACAAAGATGAACTGATAAAGAGCAGAGTTTAAGTCGACTGCATTCAAGCAGAATCCAACACACACACCCAGCCTCTTAACTGTGAGCAGGGACTGGACCTGACGAGGAGAGTCAAGTTCACTTCCGCTGCCTGTGCGGGAGAAAGCACGGCCGGACAATACTTTGTTCGCCCAGCAGCAGGATTTCATACCCATGGCTGCAAATCCTGTTTAAAACAAATGTTTAAAACAAACGTCCTGACTAAAGTAAGTTAAAGTCCTGCAAGCTCTTAGAAAGGAAGCGTAAACACGAGGTAGCGTAAGGTACTACTTTTATTACTGCAAGTCAGCTCAAAGCGAATCCCTCGGCATACTGACTCCGGAGCCAGCTTAAAAGTTGGAGCTGTCACGTCCTGGCTGAAGACACCACACACTCAGGTGGTAAAGTCAACAGTATGTCTAACTATCCACACAGTTTGTGCTTTGAAAGGTATGGAAATGAACCTTCTTTTAATGGAAATCTTATAATTAGAGGTCTCCTGTCTCAGCTCAACCAGAACCAAAAATTGTCCAGTATTGCAGCTAGTTACAAAAAAAGGGGAGGAGGGAGAGAAAAAGAAAAAAATCTTATTTTTGGTTGAAGAATCTATGTAGGTTAAAAAAAGAAAAAGAACCAAGTGTTACTTTTGTAACCACTTTGAGACACACAATGACATCCTCCCAACCATGTCCCCTCAGTCTGGGACTGTCCCTAGAACTCACCTGGACCGAGCTCTCAGCTTCCATGTAAGTGATGATGGCAATGTCCTGCTCACTGCTGTTGACTAAGAAATAACCAGACCCTTCCACGAGGTTAAATATTTCCTATGGAAAAACCAGACACACAGTATGCCACTCCCTTTGGCTTATAAATGATTCGAAGCAAAGAACTTCTACGTTCCTAAAAAAGGGTGTGGGGTTAAAAGACCATGGTGTATGGACCAAAGACAACACGATGATTAAGGCGCGACTCCTCAGGACACTGCAGTCAGTCACCGCACACGTGCACATGCATCAGCGGCTTCACACGCGCACGCGAGCTTCCTAACAGTCGCGCTGATAGTTTTCGTGGCCCGGTCCTCCCCGGGCACTGCGGTCCCGCTCGGCTAGCCGGGGGCGACGTCTACCTTCACGTCCGGGTGGTTGTACACCGTGGCATCCTCGGGCACCACGGTCACGTCGTCCACCAGCAGCAGCTCCACCAATGCCGACCTGGGCGAGTTGGAAAGTCCCTGGGAAAGTAGCAAGAACCGCGAGGGTGAACATGAACACCCCGTTCCTCAGCTCGGTGAGAGAAGAGTCCGGTCTTCCTTCAAGTGCCAAGGAGCACGGAGTGACGGACCACAGCGTTCCCGGATTTACACCGGAACCAACGACTTTTAAAGAAGAGCCTGACGTTTCAGTTACGTAACTTCACACTTCTGATGTGCCGATCTCCACTCACCTTTGGACTTTTCTTTTCTGAGTAGCCCACAAAACTGACCCCGATGAGTACGGTCCCTTTCAGCTGATGTACTTTAAGGATCTGATGACCTGGAGACATGCAGAAAAACATCCTGTGAGAAACAATCACATGGACAACACAAAAGTGTCTCCAGAAGAGCAAATTCTGCTGATTTTTTTCAAATGATGTTTTATTGCAGGGGGAAAAAAAACCATGTCGAATGGGGAAGTACACCGGAATCAGAAAACAGGGTTTTCGTGCTCACTCTGTCACTATATTCCTATGTGACCCTGGGCAATCACTTTATTTCTCAGTTCCTTTATTAAATGAGGGACTGGGCCAGGCAAAATCTAACTCCCTCTGCTCCAATGGTCTGTGAGTCCAAAAACAGGCTGACAATGTATGGGGAAATTTGTTTGACTTAAAGGTGACAGTGAGAAATAAAGACACGGTCCTTTGGGAACTTTTACTCTTCTAAACTGTTTTGTACACATCAATGTCATGGCAGTCCCTTTCCCCTAAATTTAAAATGGCATCTATTCCTTATTAGAACCATTTACACTCCTTAAACTACTTTGAAGCCTTCCATAATCTGACCTTGCTTTACGCATTCATTTTTTCCTTGTTAAAAATTTCACTATCAAGAATCTGCCACTTTACATAAGTCCATCCTGATTTTGTCCTCTACACATGGTGATTGTGCCTAAATGTGTGAAGCATCTTCTCGTGATGCTTCATTCATTCATTCATTCATTCATTCATTCAACAAAGATTTAGGGAGGGCCTACTATATGCTACGTGTTATGAAGGCAGTTAGGATACTGAAAAAAACCCACAACCCTGGCCTTCAAAGACACCCAGAGCTTAGAGCAGCTGAGGACGCCGACCACCGCCCAGCGCGGCCGGCGCTACTGCAGAAGCAGCGAGGGCGCGCACGTGGCGGAGCCCGCGAGCACGGAGAAGGGGCGCTGTCCTTGGACTGGGAACGCAGAAGGCAGAAAACTCCCAGGCCATTAGAGGAAGATCTCAGCCAGTGAAGATGCAAGAAAGGAGAGCACGCAGCACACGCGGCCCAGAGGCGCGACCAGCGTCGTCACGGACGGGGGCCCGCGGCTGCTGAGCATGAGGAAAACGCAAGCTCCCAGGGGCGGGGGCGACGGGGGGCCGATGAGGCGGGCAGGGGCCAGCGCGTTGCGCTGCAGCGTGGATTTTATCCTGAGAGACGCGGGAGTCCCTGAGACGGTGCGGGGACAGAACGGTCAGTGGCCAAGACGTCAGAGCATAGGCTTGGACGTCAGAGAACTCGCCGTGGCATCTATGTGCTGTGCCTGGAGCCCGGCGAGAACGCAGCCAGCGTCGGATGAACCAGGGAGCTTACGAAACCGGGATGATAACGCCGGTCTCCCGTGGCGTGAGGGCCACGGGCGCACACACATGCGTTCGCCGCGGTACCCGGGATTTCCAAGAGCTCAGTAAACAGTAGGCAAAGAAAATTTTTGAGAGATTCAGATTTCTATTTGAGAAAGATCATTCCGGACGGTAGTGGGGAGGGTGGGGGAGAGCGGGTCAGAGACACACGCGGGGCCGCCGCAGCGATGCAGGACGGAGGTGACGGGGACGCCAGTGGCGAGTGACGGAGGAAGGGGTGGACCGGACGGTGCCCGCGGTGACGCGGACGGTGCGCGGGACCGTCACGGGGGCGTCTCTCCTCCCCACCGCCTGTTACCGGACGGACTCGCAGCAGGCGTCTCGGCGCGGGATCACCCTAGGTTCCTGTCATGCCGTCACGTCCTCCAGCCGAGCTCCTAAACCCGCTCTGAGCGCGAGCGCCCCCCGGGTGCGAAAAGGCTAATTCTCATCTGTCCTTCTCTGGTGCTTCCTAGTCCACCGCGTGGTCACCCCGCGCCCCCGAATGCTCGTGACGGACACTGAAAGTCACGCTCCGCACCACTGTCCTCTCCACTTTTGGGACGGACTCGTGGTGGATTGTTACGTTAATGGCCCGCAGTGAATCACGCTCATTGCCTCCACGTCCTTGAGGGGTCCTCACACCCTGACTCTGGTGTTGGGCCACTGACTTGCTTTGGTGAATGGACATCGGCCAACGTGATAGAAGCAGAGGCCGGAGCACGTGAGCCACGCTGCCCTCTCAGAACCTCGTCCGGCGCCCCGTGGCCTCTGTCAGCCTCACTCGCCTAATTCACTCGGTCTTTCAACTTCCTCGTTCCAACAGGCCTTCGGGTCTCGGCATGTGTGTTACCTTCTTGGGGTGGCCTTCTCTGTCCTAAACTGGGTTCGGTTTTCCCGTTATAAGCTCTTACAGCACCCCAAATTTGTCTTTCACAACACCCAGCACAACTGGAATGCTGGGAGCCTGGCTTCGCGAGTTAGGCAGTATCTAGGAGGGCGGAGGCTGGGGTCGCATTATCTACGGCTCCAGGTGCCGAGTGCCCGGCAGGGGGTCTTTACTCGTAGCAGCCAAGCAACAAATATTGGCTGACAAGTGAATAATAGCTCCATAATCTTAGGCAAATAGTAGGTAATCGATACCCTTTTAAATTAATTTTATGTTCTATGAGAAATGTTGAACCCTAGCTTCGCAAACAAGGACATCTACCTCTACACTTCCTAAAAAATCAAAGATCAAATACGGAAGGTGAGGGACGATAAAATCTAAACGGAACCGCCCCCATAGGAAGCGCTCGGTGCGGAACCACCGCAGCTGTCCGGAAGGGTTCGTGAGTTCTCGCAATACCGTGTGACCGGGTCTGCCCGCTGCCGTCATCCTTCGCTACCATCTCCACCGGACTGTCATTTTCGAAATGAGCTAGAGTCTTGTTCGACGACTTCCATTCTAGCATCAGCGAGCTGAAATTATCGAACTTCCTCCTGTGTTCATCAAACACCGCCAGTTCCAGGACCGTGTCCCTTAGGCTGGACACAGGAATCTGCATGGAGAGGAGAGGGGAGGGGAGGGGAGGGGAGGGGAGGGGAGGGGAGGGGAGGGGAGGGGAGGGGAGGGGAGGAGAGGAGAGGAGAGGAGAGGAGAGATGAGGAGAGGAGAGGAGAGAAACGAAGAAACAGTAGCTTAAGGGGCTGGGTGAGATAACTGAAGCTGGGAATCACATTTTCTCTCAATTACTTTCTTTGACAAATTTCAAAGCTCCAGACATGCTGAGAGAAGAGTGTAACGAATACCGACCTATACACACTTCGCCTGGAGCCACCATTTGCCTTCTCTCTCTCCCCCTACTTCCCCACCATCCACACCCGTGTGTGCGTGCGTGTGTGTGTGCATGTCTCCGTGATGTGTGTGCCTGCATGGTGTGTGCTTGTGTGTGTGTGTGTGTGCATATGTGTGTGTCTCTGTATGTGCGTGTGTCTGTATGTGCATGTGAGAGTGTGTGTGTCTGTGTGTGCGTGCGTGTGTGTGTCTGTGGGCGTGTGTTTGTGTATGTGCGTATGTGTGTCTGTGTGTGTCCGTATGTGCGTGTGCGTGTCTGTATGTGTGCGTGCGTGTGTCTGTATGTGCGTGCGTGCGTGTGTCTGTGTGTGCGTGCGTGCGTGTGTCTGTGTGTGCGTGCGTGTGTGTGTCTGTATGTGTGTGTGCGTGTTTTGCAAACGACGCAGGCACCCCGGCACCTCGCCCCCAGCGCCCAGCACGCGCCCCCAGGAAGGAGGGTGCCCTCCCACGCTGTCTGCCCGCCGGCCGTGTCACTGCTGGTCGTTACTCTTCGTGACGGGTGGCGTAGAGGCGAGGTGAGCTCGATTACTTATCGATAATGCTAATAACAGATCTGATAGGAAAGGAACTTAGCAAAACGTTTTGGAAGTTACTTAGAGAGACCCCAACTGTGTATTGCCAATAGTTACAAGCTGTGTAGGCGTAGTCAGCAAAGTCGCTAAGTGCAGCCAATTCTAACCTAGTTTAATCACTTCTTCTCAGGTACTACCAGAAAAATGAATAACAAACAAAAGTTTCCTTAATTTTAATAAGACCAGAAGTGGACGTCAGACCACTTATCTCTGAAGCATGGCAGACGGCAGTGCCAGGCTGGCGAGAAACACTGCGCTTACCAGTTGCTTGTTGTGCTGTGGCAGAGGACACGGCTGGGCACCAGCTGGCACCTTGTACACTGGAGTCAGCGACAGGCTGGCAGGGTGGGCACAGAGGAAGCGCACCTGCACGACCTCGACAGCTGGGCTGGGGTTCAGGACCCCGGGGTGATTCCCGACCCGGAACGTCAGCACCTGTGAGAAACAGCGGGGCACGGGTGACCGGGCAGGCACCGGGCGCCAGCTGCGCCGATCCGAACGTGTGGGCTCATTCACATTCCGTGTTATTCACAGTCCCTCTGACGATATCAATCAGGCGAATTCCTTAAGGACAGCGGAGTTCTCAGCGCTCTGCGCTAAGCGAACCAGGGGCGCCGCGGGGCACGACACGCAGGGAGCACAGAAGGAATCTGACCGACCGATTACTTCGGTCTTTTTCCTCCGTGGATCTTTTGCTACCAGCTGGTACGGAGGAGAAAAACTAACTTGAGTTTCAACTCGTCCCTGGTGGAAGTACTAGCGAACAACGACGTGGAAACGAAAAGAAGCTCGAGAGCTTCGAAAGGGGCGTTGGGCCTGAGGCCGCACGCGGCGCGTTCGCTAGACGGTAAACGGCAGCTCGGCTGATCACAGCACGATGCTTATCAGGTCAAAATCGCCCGCTGACGCCCTGCTGGCGGGTTCACAGGGACGCGTCTCTCAGTCACACACCGCAGTCTCCACACTGATCAGACTGCGCATGTTGGTCACTGGCTTTTAACAGTTTCCCCCAGAACGTGTCATGAGTTCGCACGTCCGGGCACCGGGCCGCGCTCGGCTCCTCCGCGCCGTTGCAGCGACAGTGCACGTGCTGCAAGGCGAGCGCTACTGGTCTCGGTGGAAGCGGGCGCAGCTGTGGGGAGACCCATCGCTACCTCTGAAAATAACCGGCCAAAGTCGGCCGACTAACGGCAACATACTTGTCACTCCTGTCTGCAGAGATCTAACTCGTCCTTCAAAATTGCTAACTGTAGATGACACTAAATTTCCCTTCCTCACATTCTTCGGAGGTGGGAAACCATATACGTCCTAGTCTAGACAATGAGGAAATGAATTATAGTGGAAATAAGCTCATTACTACAAAAAGACCTTAAACCTTTCAGTCAGTGAACTGTTAGAATTCTCAGACGAGCAAACCAAAATCTTCAGGTGTATTTAAAAAGTAGTCAGGTTTTAGAAAAAGACCCTTCTGACTTACGCACTCAGCATGTAAGTCAGGCGTTGCAGAAGGGGAGCACGGCACAGGGGACACAGCCAGCAGTCATGTGGCGGCTGTGTGCAGAGCCAGAGGAGAGGCAGAGCCATCAGGGGGACCGTTTCGCAACTCCGTGTCTAACCGAGGTACTGTATACTTGAAACTTTTTTTAAAAATCCTCTAATCAATAATTAGAATTTTCCCTATCTAGTCCATAAGCAAATCCGTTAGAATCTGAAAAGGAATGGCTAGAAGTACAAGATTTGGAGTATCACTATTGCTGAAAACAATGTTAGAGAAAGAACATTTTCCTACTTGCTCCCCTAAATCCAGGCACAGGACCCGGTAGATGTACTGGTTCTGCTTTCTCTTAGCCGGCAGCCGGACTTGTGCTATTTGGATGGTCTCTGACTTCTCCACGCTCAGCTCCAGGAAGAATCGGGAGGGCTCCAAGACCCACGGATGAGGGCCCCCCTCGAACACCATCTCCTTGACCGAATGCCAAGTCACCAGTGCCACTTCCACAGGGTTTAGAGCCTGATGGATTTAAAGAAATCAATCCATGATTGGTTAGGGAACCCAACAGTTTTCTAAAGTGAAAAACTGATTATCTGACTCTACTGCAATTAACAGTAGGCTTAACTCCCCAACTAAGAAACATATATATCATGCCTGCCCTGTGGGATGCTTGTCGACCTCTGTACTAATTTTATTTACTTATTTATTTATTTTTCTTGCATTTTACTCTGTAGTACTTTAAATCCTATCAATCATTCAAGCCTACCTCATGTGTCACAGCGCCCATTAATTTATGTCTAACCACTCCAGGCCACACCCACTCCTGCATCCTCTAAGCTCCCACCGCACTCATCTCGACCGTTCATTTGTAGACTTGCTCATCTCCTAATGCTGCTGAAATGTGTCAAGTGCTTTATATAGGTCTGATAACTCTTGTTATGCTCTTTAGTTATATAAACTTCTTAAGAGAAGAGAGTATCTTATGCCCAAATTTGGAAAAAGAATTTCTATTCCTCGGTGGGATTAAGTCAATGTTGTACACATAGAAGGTATTGAGTAAATACTGAATAAACATTTTAAACAGATATTTTAGTAAAGTATCAAAGAAAATCTGCCCTAAAAATAAAAAAATAATCTACATGCTTCATCCTATTTCTCAAAAAACCCTTGCCTAAGAGGTTCTCTGGACAGGCATTATCCACTCTAGTCTACAGAACGCTGTACCCCATTTATAGATGAGGAGACTGGTTTGAGGGGAATGATGTATTCTCTGAGTGTAAGTTATCTTTGTATGGCACACAGTGTCTACGACAGTGACTAAGTCACGACATACAGTACAGATCTGAAGCAACCGTTCTAAAAATGTGAGAACCATGCTTTAGTGTTTCCTTCCTGAATAAGTCAGTCATATTTATTATTAAATAATATTAAGGTAAATATTCCCATGTCTCTTAAATAATGGCTGCGTAATTCGATCCAGCAAGTATTCACTGATGGCCCCTGGTATACGGTAACAGAAAGCCAAACACGGTCCTGCCTGTGTGTAAATGTCTAATCATTATGTTGTACACTTGAAACTAACATAATATTGTGTGTCAACTATGATTTAAAAAGAAATTTAAAAAATGAGGTCCCATCTCACAGTGGAGCTCTCGGCCTGGGACAGACAGACCTGAGGCGGGCACAGAGTGTGACAGTAACGAAGAGGCCAAGCGCAGAGGGCCACACGAGCCTCGACGGGGAGCGAGGAACTGGGCAGGTTTCACCAAAGGCCCCCTGAGAGGGCAAAACAGAAGGGACGCCCCTTTCCTGGACATGTGGCCCAGGACCAATCGGATCGGCCGAACTGAAATGACACGCACAAGGACGACTGAGAACTATACCGTGCATGAAACACAGTATTCATGACGAAGGCAGAACACTTTTTCTTTTTCCAGCAGGTAAAGGGCAAAGTGTGTGTAAGCAAAGCACTAGGTAGAAAAAGCAGCTCATCGTCTTACTTCCTTCCCTTTTATTCAAGGGAGCTCTGAATTGTAGACTTGATAATTATGAAATAAGGCCGTGGATAATGATAAAAGCAAGAAAAAAGACTAATGAAATGACGACGAGCCACAGCCAAGCACTTTTACTTAATTAGGCGATGAATTAAGAGAACAAATGAAATATGCTTGAACCACATGTTTAATACTTACACTACACAATGAGGTCAACTGAAAACGTGAATTTTAATGAGCAAGCTATCTTTTTGGAATTAATAACTTACCTTGCTGCTTCCGCTAGCCTTGACTTTCTCCCTGGCGGCGTCTCCTTAGGCCAGGGGCGGTAAGGCGGGATCTGTGGGTCTCTGTCAGGGCGCGCTTACAGGCATCAGCTTCAGCTCCCAAAGGAACCGAACACACGGGAAGCGGACCAGTCTCTACCTACTTTTATTCTTAACCACCACCTGTCATAATGTCCCACTTGCAACGGACCAGTTCTTAGGGCCCCAAATAATAACTGTTGTGCCCAAAATCCGTAAATGCAAAGAGTAAAGGTGGCTGACTTCCCTCACTGGGACAGAATGGCCTCCTTCTGAGTTCTTTGAGACAGAGTATACTACTATTTTATGTCTTATTCAGGGTGGCGCTTCCAGAGGTAGGCGCGTGTGTAAAAATTTAAATAGTACCTTACATCCTACACATTAAAAAGAAGGAAGGGGACACCTAGAACTTGCTGCTACCACTTCGACGTTCCTGTGGCAGAAACTGCAGGAGCAAACTCGGCAAAACCCGGGTCTGAGCAGGGAGCTATGGGCAGGAGAGAGGCCACAAAGAGAACGCAAACTCCCCTGCCCTTCCCGGAGGTCGCCAGAGCTGGGGGGCCCCACGGGGTCAGCGGGGGGAGGGGTCCCTGGATGATATGTAGTGATGTACCATGAGATGCCTCACCTTTAGGGGTCCATAAGCAGCGAACGTGGCGCTGCTCCCCAAGTACTCTTCGTACTCGGTCACGCTCACTGTCACCAGCGTGTGGCCCAGAGATTTGGCCACTATGTGTGTGCTGGAGCAGTGCTCTGGGCCGCGTCGTTGAACACCTGCCAATCAAATAACATGACTTCAGACGTTACTCAAGTTCTGTGCCTTTGTGTCTACATTATGACACCTACTACAAGGCAGCTGACAGGACAAATAAAGGTACAGTAAAGACAAAGTCATATGTGAATTTAGACAATAATTTGTAGTTTCTGAACTGATGATTCATTCTTTAATTCAAAAACAAAGAAAGGAGAAACTACAAAGCCTCCTCTCACCCTCCTTGAGAAGAGCGAAGACTCCTTGCTTATCCATGTTTAGGTCCAAGGGCAAATGAGAGCAGTCCGTGAACGCGACAGCCTCTTTGGTCTCCTTAGCGACGTGGTACATTGCAATGGGGACTTCTATCACCTGGCCAATCTCCGCGTCGGCGTGAAATGGTAGCAGTTCTATTTTGCTCAGTTTCAGAACATATATCTAGAAGGAAAAATTCATCTTTCAAGAAAGTTATGTTAGGAAAGTCTTAGGAGAAAGCACTCCTTGAGTATTTAAACACACACACATACATGAAGACATGTGTTTTATGTACAAACATACATACTGTACGCCACGTGTGCATGCGTGTGGTAGCAGCAGCAGGTGCTGAACATGTCACTAGTTTCATTCCTTACTCAACTGATTTCTCTAAAGCATCTAACACGGTACAGCAGGGGTCTGGCCAATTGCAGCCAGTGTAGAATGTTCTTAGCTTTTGTAAGCGAAGAATGGTTGTTGCATTTTTAAAGGGTTGCCAGATAAAAACAACAAGAATCAACAACTTGAGAGAGAGACTGTACATGGCATATAAACACTACATCTTTACTGCCCGGCCTTTTACAGAAAAAGTTTTCTGACCTCTGATACAGAGCATGTCCTCTCTCTTGATTATCTATTTAAAATCGCTTTTATTTTGTCTTTGCTATAGATTGTTTGTGTCCCCTGCCATTCACATGTTGAAATGCTAACCCTCAAGGCGATGGTATGAACAGGAGAGGCCTTTGGGAGGCGAAGAGGTCATAAGTGGAGCCCTCATAAAGGGGAACAGTGCCTTTATGAGATCCCACAGTGCTCCCCAGTCCCTTCTGCCAAAAGACAGCCTTCGGCAAACCAGGAAGCTTTCCCTCACCAGACACTGAATCTGCCGGTGTCTTGACCTTGCCGTTCCCAGCCTCCAAAACTGCGAGACACCCATTTCTGTGGTTTATAAGCCGCCCAGTCTACGGTACTTGTTATAGCAGCCCGGACAGACTGAGACAGGTGCGTGTGTGTGGGTGTGGGTGTGTGTGTCCCTTTCCACATTTCTTCTGCTAGTTCCTCTTACTCTGCCTACATCTCTTACAGTGACACCTGTTACACAGGGTCCACTGTCTCTTCTGACCCTATATGCTTTTCCTGGGAAATCTTCTCCAGGTCCAAAACTTCAGTGACCACCCGCATGCTGATAACTCCAAATATTCACCTCCAGCCTTACTCGGCCTTGTAGTTGCACTTCACACACCTATTTCCAAATCCAAATATCCACCTGGATCCTCCAGGGGTGAATCACTCTAAATATAGCCAAAGCTGAATCTGTCCTCTTCCTCTTTTTCTTGTTTTCCATCCACTCGGCTACCAAAGCTAGAAACCCGTGTCTTTAAATCGTTCACTCTCCTCAGCCCCTGGCCACCAAAGCTGGCTAAGGCTACCTCTGAACGACCCTCGACCTGCGCCCTCGCCGCTGCGCAGTCCACTCCCCTGCGCGCGGGCGCGACTGGACCCTGCGCCTTCGCTCTCGCCCTCCCGTCCACGCTCGTCTCCCAGTGCCGCACCAGCAACTGTCCTTTGTTCCTTTTCTCTAAATATAGTTGTTATTGTCTGACTGTAAAAAATAATTAGATGTCTTTCTAAACACAGGCTTTACCATATTATCGGCCTTATTAAAAATCCGTGTTGGCTCCCCACTGTCTACAGCAGGGGCAGCAAACATTTTTTGTAAAGGGCTAGATCGCAAATATTTTAGGCTTTCAGAGGCCACACGGTCTCTGTGGCAACCACCCAACTCCGCAGCTGTGGCTCGAAAGCAGCTGTAGACAAAACAGAAACGCACGAAGGTGGCTCTGTCCCGACAGAATCGTATTCACGACGAGGTGGGTTGAGCCTGACCCTCGGGCCTCAGTTTGGCTCCATCGTTCTGTCTTGTTCAAGTTCCCACCTCTTCTTGAGAGTCTCCGACTACTCACATCTGCAAGGGGCTTTCTTTTAGAAACTAATAGTACTTTTATTATGTAATTCAAGTAGCTCTCGATCGCATACTGCTTTAAAATACCTCACATATCATTTCCTTAAAATATTATTCAACTTTTCATGTGAATGTATCTTCCTCGTTAGACTTTAGAGTCTTTAAAGTAGGGATGGCATGTTATGTTTCTTTAAACACCATACTTTGTGTGATGTTAAGTGCCCAAGGGTACGTGATAAATGTTCAGTAAATGACAGCAAATGACAAATCCTGCAGGGAACAACAACGTACAGTAACATATGTTAATAGTGGAATAAGAATATGAAAATTGTTATATAATGTAGTAAAAAGAGTTTTCAATATTTTAGAAATAAGACTGACAAACCAAATGATGAGACCAGAAATAAGGTTACTGTAAAGCTCACATATGTAATAATAACAAAATACAACAATGAAACCAGATAAGATTAACTACTGAATATATTCCAAGCATTAGGATAAACATCATCTCATTTAATTCTGACGATAACCCTCTGAGGTGATACTATCATCATCCCCATTTCAGAGACGAGGAAACAAACGCAGACATTAAAAAACCCGCTACTAAGGAAAGCGGGAGTCAGCCCAGGTCTAGAGATATTTAAGGAGCGTGGACTCCCAGACTGAATCTGAGCATCATTTTGAAATAGCCAACTTGGATTAGGAAAATTTTTCAAATGTGTTACTGTAGTTAAGTTCAGACAATCATGTTCCAGGGGTGATGAGAAGGTTCTCTGGAGAGCTGTTTACCTGAATCTCTCCGTATCGAAAGGGGTTCTGTACGTCTCGGGCCAGCACGGCACTGTGGCCCCCGATCTGACCTGCAGCCACCACTCCTTTAGTGGTTACCACGGCCACTGACTCGTTTGAAGAGCTCCAGGTGAAGTTGCCACTGCCGCCCTCCACCTGCGAAGAAACACAACCTTACACTCACTCAGTCACTACAGGAGGAAAAATGTAATGTACACATAGACGTGAAATCTGGTAAAACAACATTTAAGGAATAACAAACATATATAATAAATTATTGCTGGACAAATGGAGAAACTGATGTAATAGTGACAACGGGCAAGGGAAATGCAAAAGGAGCTTATTTATGTAATGGCAGCGTCACAGAATGTCAAAAAAGGGCACAAGGGAGCGTGACGACACTTAACAAAATTCATAAGGAAAGAATAATGGAAGATCGATGGCAAGTAAACCATGTCTCGTTAGGGTGACGGTGTCCGAGAGCATGATTTGGTTGTCACCAAAAAGAGGTTATACTATTAGGACGAGGAAGAAACACAATGTGACATTAGCCAAACTTCAATAAATGAAGCCATCAGAGAAACTGACTTATCTCTGTGAATTCTCACACTCTAGGACACCATACCTGTACTTTGTAACGATACAACATCCCCGTGGGATGATGAGGAAATGCCAGGAAGCTGGGTGTGAGCTTGATGGGGAAATAAATCTTCACATCTTGCTGGTGCATGATTGGAACTTTTATAGGCTGAGAACAGAAAAAGGGAGCAAAATAAATTTTATAAGTCCTGTTCTTACGATACACATTCATGTTCAAAACGTCCCCAAAATGGTGTGCCGATGAATAACTCAACCTGTTTCTACGTCTAAAAGAAACAAAGAAATAAATGCTCCTATTCACTACAGAAGCACAGCTACTACGGTTCAGTGGCAATGAAA
Organism: Rousettus aegyptiacus; assembly: GCF_014176215.1. NCBI lineage: Eukaryota > Metazoa > Chordata > Mammalia > Chiroptera > Pteropodidae > Rousettus > Rousettus aegyptiacus. The sequence continues at coordinate 25,798,296 of NW_023416292.1, read as the reverse complement.
GGAATTTTGCTAGACCCCAAATAAGTAGCACAATCAGGGAAAGTTAAAATTTCCTGAAATAAAAGAGTTCTATCGACCCAGGGAAGGAAATCATAGTTTCGGCAAGAAAGACCCATAGCTATATTGCCATCGGTCAAGTACATGAACCGTAAAAGCAAAGTGATGTTACAAGCTGTTTGGAAGAAAAGAAGGAGGACGTTTAAAGATGCGGGGGCACCTGTGTCGTGGACCCGTACATACATAAAAGCTAAAACTCTAAAAATTCTAGTAGTTTTTATGGCCTTTGTTTATGCAAAGATTTCTGGGAGAGGAAACAAAAACATGAATCATAAGAGAAACAAAATAATAAATTACACTTCATCAAAATTAAACATTTTGCTTTTTCGAATAAATAAATTGGTGGATTAACCCCCTGGATGTTTAGAACAGAAGGCATTCTACATGGGCCTGACACCTGGAAATGTGCACATCAGATGATAAAAATACACGGCGGCCACAAATGCAGACACGTGCCATCGCAGGGACCAGGCCAGGGACACACGGTGGCGTGGACTGCTGAGTGTCCTACAGATCAGCTCTTTTATTTGACTGGAAGACAAAGGTGGGATATGTGCCCGCGTGCCCGCAGGTCAGGACGCCGGCCAAGGCCCATCGGGGCTCCCGGCATTCGAAGACCGCCCTTCTCACCCCTACCTGGGTCCTGATGGACATCAGGGAGGCGTTTATGACTGTGGTGCCGGCTCTGAGGGCTTTCACGATGTGGTAAGAGCAGTTCACAGTCGACAGCTGCTCTTCGAAGTACTCGCTTGAGAACTGGTACTTAATCCTGAGATTCTGAAAAGCAGCCCAACGGCAGTGCAAATCAAGAGCCGTGTTTTCCCCGAAGGCCACCCTCATCCCAAAGCATTAAAAATAAAAAAAACGCGTGGCTATGCATTCTGGGGCTAAACAAAAATGAAATCTTTGCTCTCCCTCCTGGAAATTCTAAATTGGAAAGAGGTCATTTTAGAGTGGTCCTAGTTTTTGAAAGACCCCTGAATGGCAAGTAATCAGGAAGAGTCAAAGCTTAAGAAAATTTTAGTGGGATTTGTACCAATCCATAAACTGACGGTTGGGAGTGGGCGGGACAATGGCTGCTGGAGAGTGAGCTCAAGGACACTTCACATCTGAGGTCTCCGCCTGCACCCTCGCCACCACAAAACTGTGGTGCCACCTCCGAAGTGTGAAGCTGTGGAATGAGGGTCCCCTCCAGAGTGTCACTGCTGGCACTCTCTTCAGCTCTTTTCTCTAATTCTGACCGAATTATAACTTTCACTTCTGGCTGAGCATTCTTCACAGACAGAACGATTTAATAATGATAATAAAGTTGCAACTTGCATTTCCAAAGGCAAAATCTGGAAACGAAGGGGGGAAAAAAAAAGGCTCCCCAGCCAAAAGGATGGCGCACTCAAGCAGTCATCCACACGAGGGGCGAGCAAATGCGAGAGACTCACATCTGAAATATAGACCTTCGTGCTGCTTTTATCGAACACCTCCACAGTGATGACATACGTCTGCCCCACCTCCAGGCTCCACCGGCCTCCAGGCTGGACCGTGAGGCCTGCACGCAAACCGAGAAAGGAACGTAGTAGAATAGTTTCCAAAGTGGATCTTTTACTTCGCTCTATCAAATTGCATAATAATTGGGGGTTCCCAAGACCCCGGCGTAACTCGGCCCAGGTGTAAAGAAACGCTCACTTCTATCCGTACACAGAAACGAACCCAACTGTGTTCATTCCCCACGTGTCAGGCGAGATTTCAGTCTTTCGGTCAGACCATGTCTCCCCTGGCCAGGGGCCGTTAGTGTTCCCTCCCCCTGTAGGTCTCTTTCCTAACCTGACCTTCTATTACATGGATCTTTATATTTTTTCACAACCCGTTTCTAGATGCTTCATTTTGCAGATAATGTTTAACTCAAACAATGTGAGAAAGCAAGTCAAAGTTAGCTTGACTTTCAAGTTAATTAGGTCTCAAAATGAAGGTTAAAGAAGCCATCCAGTTTCATTTTAGGGAAATAGTTTAAGCTATTCAACTTTCGGAAAACTGTCATCTAAAAATACCTAAAAATCCAGGCTCTACGACATATATGGTGTAATTTGGGAATCCAGACACGGATCTCATGTGGACATCTTCGTTTCTGCTTAAGGAAGTCACAGGAGCCAGAGCTGGGTAAAAAGAGAAAGGCGAGCTCCCAAAGGGAAAAATCACAAACTCGTGAACAAAAACCTCATCTTTTCTTATCCTTGAAAAGCAAAAACTTAAATGAGTACACTTCCGAGAAAAGTCAGCTCTCTACACCACATTGTTCCTCTGTCATCAAGATAAGAGGTCCCCTCCATCCAACCCTCCTGTGTCTCAACCTCGGCTCGGCCTCTCAGAAACCTTGCTCCTTTCTGTCACCTCCGCCCTCTCTCTCTCTGTTTAACTTACAGGCACATGCGAGTTTCTCTTATCTAGTTCTCGTGTTTCTCAAACGTCTACCTTTTCTCCTTGTCAGAGCCAAGCAGTTTTTATGGACAAAGGGACCCGAGACGCCTTTCCGTCTGCATCCATCTCCGTGCCCACCACAAGGGCTTCGGCTTCAGGACGACCTCTGTAAATGTGTCACTCGGCTACTGTGCGACCCCTCCTGGCTCTCCCCCTCCTCTCAAACATTCCTTCTGGCGACCTTTCCGAGTCCCTCCTCTTCAGCGGGGACCTTCGGGTAGGCACATGCCAGCCATCTCCGGCCCTCTTCTCTCCGCTCCGCACCGTCTCCCGAGGTGACTCTGTCCACCGCCGCTCCAACACCACCTAGCTATAAACCAGTAACTTGCAAAAATCTGTCTTCACCCTGAATTTTCTGCTCCAGTTCCGGAGTAAAAACATCTGCTTGGATGTCTACCTCACAGGGACTTCAAGTTCACATGAAAAACTAAACTCATTTTCTTTTCCCTTAAACCACTCCTTCTCTTCTATTACCCGTGTCTGTGGGCAGGGCCGCCAGCCACCCTAAGCCTGGAGCCGGAACGAACCGCGAGCAGGCACCAGCCATGTCCTCAAGACAAATAAAGAGAATGGATTTCAATATTTACTACTTTGGAATAAATAATATTCCAAAGTAGGATATAGAATAATATAGAATTTAAAAAATAATAATAATAATCATATCAATCTTCCCTGAGAATCTAAAGACATACCCGACATGTAGTTGGGGCTCAATAAATATTAAATGACTTAGTTTATTTTGTAGGTACTATTGTATTTGTCGACAAATGTCCTAGGCACCTTTAAACGACTAGAGAACAAATCACTTCGGACCAAAACCCTCCTTTAATACGTTTTAGACACATAATAATAAACAGCTAATTAATACAGTTCTAGAAGAAACAGTACCTTTCCACTGGGCCCTGCATAGCCTACGCCCTCCCCTGCCCTGGGTCCCCCTTGGACTCTCCGAGTCCCTGCACTCCGGCTTGGGTCTTCCTTGCGCCCCTTTAAACGTGCCGGCCGGGCCCTGCCTTGGACCTTTGCGGGTCCTGCTTCCTCTTCCTGGAGCCCTCGCACCTGGGTGTCTGAAGGACTCGTTGCTCCGACACCGCCTTATCAGACAGGGTGTCACTACCCCTGAGGGAAAGAGCGGCCTGCACCCCAGGGCTTGGAATGGTGTTGGGCGTACAGTCGGAAAATAATACTTGCTGAATAAATTAACTTCTTTCAGATTCAAGTATTAAAAAATAGGAAACATTTCAAAATTGAACACTGACAAATGGAATCCAAACGTTTCAATCTGAGAATTCAAATCTTCGTTCTGATGTTTCCATCAACTATAAGAGAGCTTAATCAATCCTTAGAGTGGGTTTAATGAATTTAAAAAAATTACTCTCAACTCAATTTAACAACTATTCAAGCATCTATGGCAGACAATACCATCTTTTCTCAATTATTCACGTGAAAATAGGAAAGAACGAATTAATAAAGTTCTCACGTATTCCTCCAACCCGTTTACCCCAGTCTCCTGATTATAAACGACTGTGGTCGCAAATAAGCACTAAAGTCAACAGATCCTAAGTTCCGACTACTCTCTTCTCTGCCACCCTTTGACAATAATTCACGATCCTTTGTTAAAAATGAAACCCACCGGAAACAAGTGGAGCAGTATTATAATCATTCAACAAATTGTTTTACCAAGGAGCCTGTCTAGCGTGCTCAGGGAAAGGTAGGTTGGCAGCTAAAACGTGAAAAGGATACTTTTATGGACAAAGATAAGATTCGTCTGGCCCAGCTGGATGGCAGTCACCACCGCTGTTTTCTCGTTCAGTACAGCCACTTGCCCAGAAAGAGACTCATTATATGCAACTCTGTGGTCTTGCAATTCCAGTGTATAATGTTCCAGGGGAAATGCCACCTCTGAAACACATGGAAGGCACATAAATGTGACGAGAGCAGCCGTTCCAACAGACAACGGTGTGGTCGGATTGTGAGAGAAAATCAGCAAGCAGGCCCGACCTCCTTCCCACTACGGTGAATTTCCAGGTGGAGCCACGCGGGGTGGAGGTGCGGGGCACTACATCGCTGTACTGATGTTATTGCTTTTTTCTTACAGACCAGTGAGCTGAGGGTAGCAGCAGGAACCCCACTGGGCACGTTAGGAAAGGGTTAACCTTACCGGAGCCTACTCACACCTTACGAGCTCAGTGAAACTTTGGGGGTCAACAGAGTATTAAATTTTCAGTTAATAAACTGAGTTTCTCAAGAAACAACTTTTGCAAAGATTCAAGTCCTTCCAGGTAAAGTTTTTTTACTTGTCCTACAAAGGCTAGAAAGTTTTTGGTTATTGTTGTAATGGAGAAGTCAGCAGCTCAAGGTCAGTGAAGCTCCGCAGCCGCACTGCAGCGTCTGCTCTGTTAAAGGCATGGGGGCCGTCTGTCCAGTACTCGCTCTGGCACAGTGATCTAGGGCTACTTCACCACGCAATCTAAAAACACCAAGAGAAAGTATTTTGCGTGCACGATGTAGAGGTGCTTCTCTTGCTGTCAACAGTAAGGATGTGGGAAACGTCAGTCTTAGGAAAAGATTAATCACCTTACCTGTCATCCTTCCCTGAACTATTTTTGCAACTCGGTATTTAATACAGGCTCCTACTAAGAGATAAACATCATGGGACGGTATAAGAAATACATTCTCCAAAACAAGCAGACGTATCAATGCTGCCGCCACTTTCTGAAAGAAGGAAAAAAATCAAAGTTTCCAAACTTGAGGCATAACCCCCAAAGCCACCTTCCTTGGTGAATGTTTACTTCTTATCAGTTTATTTTAAAATATTTTATAAAAATTAACAAATGCTTTTCTAACCACAATTATAATTTCACTTAGCCTTAAGAAGTGATCATGAATCTTAATACTATTTTAACTTTCTAAGTCACTGGAACTAAGAAAAGAAAATGACAAGTCTTCCAGAGAAGAGCAGGTAAATAAAAAGGCAAGGACGCTGAAAGGAGAGTAGGTAAGATGGCTGTTACGCCACAGAAGTTTGGACCACCGTCCAGTGAGTGGACTTCCCAGGTCAGGTCACTCCGTCCCCTGCCGCACACACTGCTGCCTGTGACGGCCAGCCCAACACAATGTTAGCAGGCTGCTCTCCAGGACGTCAGTACACCTGTGTTCTCGCCACTTGCATTAAATTCTTCCCAAAAGACATTTGTTTTTCCCAAACCTATTTATGCCAGTTGCACTTTTAATTCCAATTACATGAAAATAGAAACCATGAATGCAAAAAGAGAGCTACTGTTTCTACAAAAAAATTAACGTTTTGAAAAGACGTTAAAGGCAAGCTGCTAATAACGTGCTGATACCAAATTAGGTGTAGGTGGGAAATGTGAAAGATTGGGGAGGGAAATCCTTGAAAAATACAGAATTCTGTACTCAAACTGCTTCACATGTGTCTAATTTTTCCTTAACTATAAAATGAAATGAAAAATGAAAAAAAAAAGGAACGAGAGACTGTAATTTATGTAAGAAAGAGTTTGTATATTTCTAACCAGTGAACTCACAGTCAAAGAAAGGACTGGACCTACAGCAAAGGATTGGTGAATAAAATGCAGTTATGTGTTTTAACAGAAAATGCCCGTTGTATCTGTAGTTGTAATTAGGTAATAACACATTTAAGGAAGATAAGTTATTTTTTTTATGTTTACTGACTTCGAATGACTTTTTCAATTAAACAACCAACTAGTGGCCCAAATTGTATCATGTTAGAGGGCTTCTACCTCAGATAAATGTAAGAAACTTCATTTTCTGTAGGCAAGACTATTAAATGAAAGTTTACAGCACAAACTTTTACCTTATAGAATGGTTCATAAATCCGAACTTTTACAATAGCGGCACCAGTTCTAATCCCAGACACCAAAATTATATCTCCCTGTTTCTCTCCTTTTTCCATCTCAGTTATATACGCTGGGGGAGAATATTCTGCTTCAGAGTATTTTAGAATCCTAAAGAGATAAAGTAAGGTTTGTTTCTAGTAGATTCTTGATTCCAGCAATCAGGCCCTAAGTGACTTTAAACATAGTCTCTTCAAATGTCTACAGAGTGTCAAAAGTTTTAAAATGTGTTTTCCACAAGGACTAGATAGAAAAGTATTTAATGTGCTTCTGGTTAAAAACACTGTGGGACTAAAAGCTGGATTATCTGAGGGCTATTTCCTGGTACTGAAGAGAAAATTTCATTCTGTTTTCCACTCACAGTATTCTAGCCCGTGTAGATGGCCTGAACAACAAAACGGCCAGAAGATGCGCCCGACTCAGACTGCACAGTCCTCAGTTCACGCACTGCTTTGCGGTGGCTCAGATTAAACTATCATGAAGGTACCTACGTCCACACCACACTACATCCTGCATCCTTACTCTGTCGAAGACACTTCCCTCTGGTTAACTGATTGTTTCAAAAAAAAGGCCAGACAGCGGGATTATCGAAGCCCACACAGGTGACTGCTGTTCAGTGTGCCACAAAGGCACATGTCGCCTTCAAAGTCAGATGGTCTATGTTTGGTTTCAAGGTTACCTGATTTTGCCAGACAGTTCTTCCCTTGCTGATTCGTTATCCTGGGCGATGCTCCACTCAAAAATCATCCCCGCCAAACTGCTAAAAGTATTTCCTGTAGAGCAAGCCAAAAACGGACGGGACAGAATCACATTCTAAACACTCGGGTACCTTTGGTGAGAAAGAAAAATCTAAGCAGAAAATTATTTTTAGACCTCTTTCATTAACAGACAGAAGCACTCATTAATGAATTAGAACACACGTACCGAAGAGATCCCTACAGAAACAAGGTAAGTGTTATTGCTACACGAGCTTTCTGAAAGAACAGAGGACTCGAGCTAATCAACTTCTGGTTGACAAAGTTATGTCACTTCTTCTGAAGACTCATAAAGGCCAGCTTATGGTTGGCTGCAGGGTTGACAGCCATCCCTAAACCCTGGTCCCTTCAACAAAAATTTTTATAAAAATGAGATTCTGCAATATTTCTAATACGTTCATTTTTCAGATTTAAAAAATTACTCTTTCCTAAATAGCTTAAAAGAGGCAATAAATTTAAACGTTTCAAATGTCACATTATAACATTAGCATAGTATATTAAAACCAATATAAAATCAGGCTCAAGAAAGATAAAACTGTAAAACCTTTTCACAGGTTTACATTTCATTCTCCTAGCTTACAGAAAGTAGATTAATCAAAACAGAACTAGCAATAAGTTTCAAAAAATGTTCTTAATTGCTGACCATCAGCAGAAGCTACGTGATAGAATTTAGGTATTTAAGAAAACTTCTGAGATAATTGACAATTAAAAATAGCAGGATGGATGTGGTTCCATAGTGCTGTGGTTAGCATGTCTGCTTTACATGCAGAAGGTTCTGGGTTCACACCCCAGGGGAGCCACGGTCCACGGTCTATGGCCATGCCTCCTTGAACAAGCTCAATTCCATCTGATCTTGTGAAGCTAAGCAGGGTGGGGCCTGGTTAGTACTTGGATGGGAGACCACCTAGGAAGACCAGGTGTTGTAGGCATAAACAACAACAATAATAAATAAAAATAGCAGGAAATTTTTATGAAAGTATCAGCTAACGCACTGAACTATACTCAGAATTACTAATCCCACATGCACGTGAGCTTCATATAAGAAAAGAAACGTTCTCTCCAATCCACTCCTCTCTCTCAGGTTGCCGTGTGCACGGCCGAAGCCCAAGGCCTCCGCTGTGCCTCCCGAGGCCGTGGGAGCCCCTGGCTCTTCACCTGCGGCGTCCAGCGCCTGCGCCATCAGTTCCAGCGGCGCGTCGTCCACGTAGAGCTCCCGCGTCCGAGACACGATCTCGATGCTGTCGATCACATCGACCTTAACATCGCAGCGCAGCTCACGGTCGGTCACTACGACGAACCCAAAAACTGAGCATTTAACTCCACAGGCCATGAATCTATTAAATGTCTCAAACACTCAAAGCTTATTCTAAACGTTAGGAAACAAAGGCTGGAGTGGTTGTTTTCTTCCTGGGGAAGAAAACAGCATAATGACCAAATAAAACTTCTGCTTATAATAAGAGACATCAGACCCGTGGCTCCCAAACACTGAGCTATAATGCTGTTTTCATTCGCCCGTGAAAAAATGAGAAAAATAATTTTAAGATAGCAAGTAATTAAATTTGTTCACTTTAATAAAATATACTTTATTCTTACATTCTTAGTTTTGAAGCGTTAAAATGTTTTTCCTTTTATGAAATTATGGTAATAGATTTTGAAAAATATATTTAAAAAAATAAAATGGTAGCAGCTGTACGTCAGTCCTGCAGAAAATTTTCTCTATTTTTTCATGAGATAAAAGCCTGGAAACCATGGATTAGACCCAGAGTTTCAGTTAACGCAGCCATAATGGAATTCATGAACACAGACTGAAACGAGGATAAATGAAAATTGTTTTGCACGGTCTTTTAACAGTGCGCCCCCATCACACTGCCACGTGTTAGAAAGCTGTCTACACAGCACCCCTTCCTGCTGTTGTAACTATGCTTTTTAAGTTTTAGCTGCATCTTCAAGAAACAAAAAGCAAAGTAACTTCCACTACAATATCCAAAAGTACTAATAGACATCACGGGTAAACGCTGTCCCTAGCTGTGGATTTGCTTTTATGGATTTTTTAAATGAAGGGAGAATGTTAATCAGATAATACATGTAAATGCCCCTCAAATAAAGCTAAGGGGCATCAAAATATGCTATTGCAGTAAAAGCTATACTTTCACAAGAAACATAAAAATGGAATTAATTATACAGAAATCACATTATATTTATACTAGGGCTCAACAAATAAGTAGGTGTGATGTAGGTAATGAGTGTCAGTACCCTCACTGTGATGCAGGATCGGAACCAAAGAAACCAGTACGCGGTCGTTTAACACATACGTAGCTAGACGGAAATAAATATGAATATGTGTATACACGTGGGTCAGTATACATTCACGTGTTTCCTAGCACAGCGTGCTGAGAGGGCCTAGGAGCAGAGACACTCCAGGAGCAACAAGGACAATACCATCCCCACCCCCGCGATCTTGGTTCTTAACTACTTTCTCCAACAAAAAGAACCGGGACTCCTTGAGGACATGGCTGGGCAGGGAAATATTAGTGAACAAGGGTGAAACACTTTTTTATCCCCTAGAAGCCAAACGGCTGAGGAGTCAGGGTGGGACTCAGATGTGCCAGGACCATTTCCTGTGCTGGAGACAAACACAGGTCAGCTCTATATAACTGCGGAGCCAAGTGACGAGTCCGACACTTACAGCTTTTCGGAGTTTTTGTTTTTAATGGAGTCTTAAGAAATGCTGCATCACAAACAGTCTCGCTGGCGCAGAGGAAGATGTTGTGGGAATAAACACGGAAGCTGATGATTCCAATCAAAAAGTGATTCAAATGAGGCAGAAATGTTAAGAGAGTTTCAGGAATATCTTAACCGGTTTATTTTATTTGTACTTTCCTTTTTATTATGCACGGGAGTGATGCATAATAAAGATAACCATTGACTTAATTAAGTCAAAGAATTCTTCAGTAGGTATAAAGTAAAAATTCTAAATGAAAAAAAAAAGCATAGTTTGTCAGTATATTTCTAAGTGGTACACAAAAAATAGCTTTACAATGGATGGCATCTTCAATTATGTGAAATATGGTATACCAAAAATCTCGCATTTCTCATTAATAACATACTATAAATATATCATTTATCAAAATATTTAAAAACCACTACGGCCATGCCACCCTGAACGTCAGATCTTGGAAACAAAGCAGGGTGGGGCCTGGTTAGCACTTGGATAGGAGACCACGTAGGAAGACCAGGTGCTGTAGGTGTTTAAAAAAATATTACAAAAAATATTTAAAAACCATACAGATATTTCTGGCCTATCAATATGGCATTGAAGTGCCAGAAACACAGGGACACAAAGAGCCCTGCCCTGATTTTGGATACAAATAGCACTTCTTGAGCTGCTCTGCTCTAAAACAGACAAGTGTGCTCAGTACTCCCCAGTCTTCAGCATGCATGAGAATTACCCAGAGCGTGCCTGGGGCCCACCCCAGAGACTCTGGCACAGCAGAACTGAATTAGGGCCTGAGAATTTACATTCCTAACAAGCTCCCAGGTGACGCTGATGACACAGAGCACACTTTGGGAAGTGCTAGTCTTTATACCAACGCTTTTTGCCTCACTCAAGGCTAATCTCAGATCTGACCACCTAAGCTTGTTCTGATAAACAACACCTTCCTTTCTTCATCAGTTCAAACAACTAGTTTCCACTCTGTATCAGGCACCATGCCAGCTGCCGGTTACACACAGTCACAGAATAGGATGTCACAATTATTTCACTGTTACATAGTGTGTTTTTTCTCAACATACTTATCTCTCGAGCAAGAATAATACTGCTGAGGCGTACAGGCTGGGTAGATTCAACAATGAGCAGAGCTTTCTGGGAACATGAGGTGCCATTTTCATACAAAGGCTCCACAGTTACCGCATCATGATGGGTGGAGTGCCTGCCAGAATAAAATGCTCAAGAGTATGAAATAAGTAGAGTTTAAAATAACTTCAGTGGAACGCAGATTCTTTTAGTTTGTCCATGTTACATACTACCAGGTGTATTTGAATGACACTTTCTAAAGTAGAAACGTTACTTAGGGACACAAGATTAGATGTTACATTCTTCCCTCAGTATGTAAAAATAGGATCGATGTGTTTCCAATAATGGGAGATGTGGCTTTCTCATAGTCTGAGGAATGAGTTTCCTTCAGTCCCAGAAACTGGGCTGCTGACATTAGAAAAGTTGCCTAAATTATGAGGTGTGCATCCACCTCAAAAAAAAAATCATCAGTATTTTTGGATGGATGGAATGTTTTTTGCATTGGGTCATCTTATAAGATTCTCTTATACTTCCTCGTAAAATGGGGGTGAACTTCTTACACTCTGAGTAAACCTTAGTGCTGCTCTTAGGAGTCGGTAAAGGGAAGTCTACTCCATTCGGGATGAACCCTCCGATACCTTGGAGCCCACACACCTCACGTAACCACACAGCCTATGGCCGAGTCCTCTCACACTGGATAATCACATCTTTCCATCCTCAGTCACTGAGTTGTCCCCCAGAATTGAGTACCCCTCGTCTCACACTTCAAGAGGGCACTTCATTTAAGGGGGGAAACTTATGTATGTTACAGGCAGATCTCATCTCCACCCAAAATTAATCTGCTCATCTTACAAGAAGTTTATCCTTCGTGCCCTTTGGGCCTCAGTTCTCTGGGCCTCATCTGTAGAATGGGAGTAACAGTACTCACCACCCAAGATCGGAAAAATTGAGTCAATACATGCAAAGTGCTTGGTTAAGCACACAACAGTTAGTTGGGTTTTGAGACCCCTTCCCATCAAAAACCACACCTTGTTTCATTAGTGGGGGCCCCTCACACCCCAAGCCCCTCTGCTCCTAGATAAGTTTCCTCCAACCGTGCGAACTTCCTGTCGCTCTGGCTGTTGGCATCGGGAAGTTCCTCACATTGGGCGCCCCGACACCCGAGGCTCCGACACAGGGCTCCCTGGACCCTGAGAGCTGCTCCCACAGCGCCCACCCGTCCCAACGCACACACACACGTCACGTCCTGGGCGTTTCTCACACAGGGCCCCACACATGGCCTGAAGACCCCCCGCACGAGGACGCGCCACACGGGAAGACCTGGCCACTCCACTCCCTCCCTCCTCCCTGCACACTGAGGGACCACACGCATTCCCGGGGCATCTGCTGTTGGGCGAGCCCCTCCACCCCGACTGGGTGCGGTGGGGTGCACGCCCGCGACCCGCCGCCCTCACCAAGTGTAGCAGCCCCGCTGTGCCTCCAGCAGGAAGGGCACCCGGCCCGGCTCCCGGCCGTAGGGCAGCAACACCTGCGGCACGTTCAGCTTGTTGGCCAGGGTCCCGAGCGAAATCAGAAGCAGCAGCAGTAGGCGGTGTAGACACAGGCACGGAATCGTCGGGGAGCCTCGAAGCGCCAGGAGCCAGGCGCCCGCCATGGCGACCGCTGAGCTCGGGTTCCCGCTCGGTCACGGCCGCGCCCCCGGCCCAACGCCAGCCAATCCGCGGGCGGAACGTCAGCAGGAGGCGGAGCCTCCCGGCTCGGAATTGTGGGAATTTCTTTCCCAAGCGCTCTCGCAAGCGGACACTATGGAAACCTTAGGCACAAACCCAGATGCCCGCTTAAATACTGATGGCAGCTCTTAATAGTAAAAATCAAGCAGAGAAGTCAAAAGAAAGCAATATTAATTTGTCTAATTTCTCCCCTGCCTACCTCGTTGTTTGGCACCCGACCCCACCCCAAAATTTTTTGCAGGCGTTTCCATTCAGCGTTGGTCCGTGCCTATTAATGGGAAACTTTTCCAGTTTCGAGTATAAACAGCTGGACGTTGTCAATGGAGCCGTGTCATTTTCACTAGGATGTCAGATTCACGTCCAGCCTCGTGGCCAGAGTGCAGGAAATGCCTGGCATTGGAGTCTCAGAAGCAGCTTTGAAAGCTATCCACACACGCAGCCGGTCTCCGAGCAAATACTGAGAACGCGTCTTGTTAATTTCTCTCCAACTATCCAACAGAACATCAGCTCAAAGTCTCTCTCAAGGAAGTTTATGAAAATCACACATATATGTGATCAGTGTCATATACTGTTGGGGTGTAGGAGCACAGAGCCTAACAAATCCATGGCTTCTACGAAATAACTAATACAGTTGTAAAGAAAAACGTATAGCTTGCCCTGAAGATGCCAGTGTTAAATTAAGTAACCTATAAAAGACCTGGCACGTGAATGTTATTTCTAACGTTTACATTTATGTGATAATCCATTATCTTTATTTTACAGATGATGAAACTACATGATTTACATCAGAACATACACCTAGAAATCTCAGAGCTGAGTTTTGAACCCAGTTGTGGTCCAAAGTGTGAGCTCTACAGTAAATCCTGTTGCTACCACCCACGAAGATGTGATTTGTAACCCGAACCTCACAGTTCCTGTGGAGAAAGCATATTTGGATTAGCAAATAAGTCAAGTAGGTCTGAGAGTTGGAGGAACTGGTTCTTTATTTTAAAAAGACACTTCAATTTCCAGTATCAAAACAGTTGCACTATTGGTTTCTCTCTCTCCCAATCGGCCCCCAAAAGGACCACACCAAGGAGAGGACATTTTAAGCCAATAAGCTGCAGGATGCGCATCTAACAGACCTCATGGAAACCTCGCCAAAAAGGGGGTACTGGGGAGGGAAAGGGACTTTTAAAGATCAGCACACTGCCAGACCACAGCCTGCAAAGAGCGCTCTCGGCCAGGTGGGGTGGCCGGTGTGCTCCAACCTCAAAGAAGCAAAGTTTCAAAATAATATAAAATTTAAAAAGTTTTGTACATAAGCTATTCAAGATTTCTCCAGCACTAACTGATACAAAGCACAATGAGATGGCACTTCTAGAGACAGCAGCTTCAGACCCAGAAAAGGGTGATGAGATGAGTTTCATATGGCTAAATCAGTGGCAAAAACATAATTTTCTTTTCTTTCTTTCAAGGAGGCAGGACAGCAAATAATTGGTCACCTCAACATAAGGGGCACATGATCCATTCTCTGAGCTGTTGGGAAGGCATGGGGTAGAGATGGGAGAAGGATCCGATCTCAGACAGAGATCTCACCTTTTTAATTTGGTCACTTCAGATGAAGAAAAAAAAAATTGGCCAAAGATACCTTAAAGCTGAAAACCTGAACAGCCTTTTTTTTTTTTTTTTTTTTTTGGCTAACTCCTGGCATCACCTTTCTGGTTTGGCTGGTACTCTGTACAAAGGTCTGAGGCTTCCCAGAGTGGAGTCTTTCTCTGGGCTCTGTTTGGCTCTCAGTAAGGCAGGCCCACACCTTTCCCTGCTCTACAGAGAGGACCATATGCATCAGGCTGAAAAATTACCTTCTAAAAATGAGAAAGGAATTTGCTGCTTCGGAGCTGTGGAATTATTTGGAATGTTTTACAAATGGCTGCTACACTGACAACAAAAAAGGTCATTACAAAATGTGTACATCACAACATGCTTTTAAAGACACTTTGCATTGTGCTCACATTCCCTTAAATGTTGCTCCCAAAGGTAAGGGGCCTCCAGCCCTACCGGAATCTCTAGGGAGAGGCAGAGACAGTTTGGCGAAAAAGACACAGGGGTGGGGGTGGGAGGCAGCAAAAGGAGAAAGCAGCCTTCCAGTTAAAGATCAGCCCTCGGTGTAGAGGTCAGCTTGGAGTAGGCTGGCCTCAGGCGGAGTCGGGGTCAGGGGGAGGAGCAGCGGCAGGGCGGGACTGGGGTGCTCTACATCTCATTCAGGTCAAGCAGAGTCTGGTCCAGCATCCTTTGTGTACAGAGGTGTTCCTCTTTGGTGCATTTCAGTTTATCTAGTGGGGGCAAAGGAGAGACATTACAAAAACCGGAAGTAAATTTCGAGGGCAACCCACTCTGAGAACTGGTCCTGCGGCAGGGAAGCTGCAGACTAACCAAGCAGCTGCCTTCTCAGCCACAGAAGTGAGCTATTGCATCACCCGGGTGTGCAGCGCCTCCGGCCTGCCTACTGAATTTGCAGGTGCCGCTGTTATTTCTGGGGGAGGGAACTAGGGACCTTGTCAGTCCTATGCCCTCTCCCTCCCACACCCAACCAAGCCTCTCAGCTTTCAGTCCCTGAAGAAGGAGGCCCTAACTGTCAGCCATCCACTCCTCTAGGCTTGGCCCAGAAGACAACGCCTACTTGAGATGACTCAGGGGGGTCTGACCACAGAGAACAAGGACAGGTCTATTTTTTCTACCAGTAGAAATACCAGGATCTGAACTTGAAATGAGTACAGGGGGACCCTCATGAGCGACAGGCTTTCCCCAAAAAGCAGAGAGGAAAAGAATAATCAGTGGGATGAATAAAAGAACCCCCACCGTAAAGTTGAAGAATCTCTAAAGAAAACAAAGCTAAGAACACTACCACACGTATACATGTAAGCAAAGCCTTAACAGATTTTTGCTGTTATTGCCTACAACTAGTCTGTTTCTTACAATTCAACATAAAACCAAGAAAAAGCATGAAAGTCAGGAAGAAAACCAGTGGCAGAACATCAGAGAGACTCTAATCCGCCCAGCAAGCCTGGGAGGTGGGGGCGATGCTCAAAGCTTCAACCCACAGAAGGTGATGCCACGCAGACCTATTCGCACCCCATGCCCTTTTTTCTTTCCCGTCCCTTTTCTGCACGCAGAATGGCCCATCGCCGGGTCTGCAGATGAAGCAGTTCCAACATCGTGTCAAATCAGTCCTTTTATTGTTAGAAAACATCCATGCAATGGACCGTATCCTGTATTCAGTGCGCAAGTGAAAAAGCAGCAAATAAGGGTGGAAAATGCAAACTGTCTTGGATTTTCTCACTACGCTCTCTCAGGCCCCTCCCTTCATCACCCACGAGCTCTTGAGAAGAAATGGAAACGCAGCAGGAACGGCTCCCACTTTACAGTGCTCTTAGGAAGTCCACACTCTAACTGCCCCGATTAAAAAAGCAATTCGCTCAGGGCGACTCAGCAACTTTCAAAAAGACAATCAGCTCTTTGCTGGGGTCCAGGTCAGTGGCGTGAGCAATGAGCTCGGTTTAATGGGCACCGGGGAGCCCTGCCATCAGTCACACAGATCATGCAGCGTTAGCTTCAGCTCATTAGAAAGCAGCCGGTTTCGCTCAAGCTGGCTGTAGAGACGCTCTGCAGTGGCAACGGGGAGGAGAGAACACAGGAGGAGAGGAGAAAAGAGGAGGAGAAAGAGAAAAAGGGAAGGTTAGTAGGGTACCAGACGTGCGTTCTGAGACTTTCGGCTAGCTGGCAAACATGGCACGCATCTGCGAGGCAGAACGGATGCCAGGAGGACTCTGCGGGCAGGCGGAGTCGGTCAGTCGGTGGAAAGACCAACGGAGGAACGAAATTCAAAAATCAGACTGACAAGCTGGGAGGACATTCTGAGGGAGAAAAAACATCTCCTTCACAGTATCCGTTCCCTGGGCGGAAAAACCGAGAGACAAGTGAAACAGGGCAGAGGAAGGAGTGCGGTTATAATAACCAGGGGGTGAAAGGAAGCAACGTGAACAGTGGAACATGTTTCTGTAAAAGCGTTCAGTATAGCATTATGAATGGCAGATTGAGACAAATATCTGTACATCCGCTCAGTCACCTTCTAATGCTTCTCGCTGCAGGTGTTGGGACGGACCCATTACTGTGGCCTATTTGATCAAAACCCGACTTCCCCTTTTCTAAAAGAACCCCAATCCTGTAGGGCCTACAGTGAGCCCAGCCCCATGGAAGGTGAATCACTGGCACAAGCCCATCGAGACTATTGTTTTTCCAGCCTCCCTTGCAGCTAGGGGTAATCATGTGATCCAGTCCTGGCCAATGAGATTAGGGGAAGTCTCCTGGGACAATTTTAGCCTCTCTTCTTGCCTTGAACATGGATGACTAGAGCTACATATTTCAATCTTTAGAGAAAAAAAACCACAGGAAGTCAGGCTATATCAGACCACAGTTGCACAAGTCTAGACTTTTTATTATGCAAGAAAAATAAATCCCATTATTTATTTTAGTGACTCTTAAGCTGTTTCTTATCACTAAAGCATTCCTGACACCAGTAGTTAAGTGCTCAAGTCCCTGGCTTTGTCTGTGATCCCTACCCGGAGCACACCTCAAAGAAGGGGCACGGAGAACCCCAATCCACCCATCCGACCAGCGCAGAGGCAACAGAAATCCGGGGGCCAGAAGGCTGAGCTCCTTCCTGGTCCATTCCTAGTAACAGCCTCTGAGGCTCACGAACAAGTTTCTCCCTATGTTTTACAGTCTGTTTCAAACGGTCTCAAGACCTCAATATGAAAAAGATGCTTTTCCGCCTTCAAAGCCATCGCATCTGCGGGCTGAGTGCAGGCCTTGCTCAGGCACCTGCCTTCTCGGCTGAGGTGTCCCCGTTCCACCCGGAAGCTGGGGCCAATATGGTCCCAATAATACTTGGCACTTTCTGTGCACTATAATAGCTGTACTAAGAAGCAGAAGTGAAAGTGAACTTTTAAAACTGCACTGCCCATTAAACCAGAGGTTCTGAATTCATGATACTGCCCCTCCTCTCCCCGCAGAGGGGCATCTGGATATGCGTGGAGGTGGGTTTTAACTGTCGCGATATCTAGAGGGCCCTACAGATAATTACTAGGCAGGGGACAGCAGTAAGTAGGATTGTGCTGTACAGCCCAGCATTATCCTGGACTACGTAACAAAAGCACCCCGTTAGAAAACCGCTATACTTGTCCATTAGCTCCCTGAGGGACGGGACCTGTCTCATTCACGGGGCACCCTGACGACGGGCAGAGGATCGAGTCTGTGTTGAACTGTCACTGCTTACACTTTCTGTGGCGTCACATTACACAGATTCCCCACATGGCCTGGCCCCTCTGTGACACCCACGCCCTGCTGCTTAGTGAGACCCCCGTCTTGGAAAGAAGGTGTAATCAGGATCTTGGCCCTCAAAACAGCCTGGTCAATGAGGGTTCTGTTCCAGTCAGGGAAGAATAAAGAGACAGAGAAGTGGGAGCAGTTTATTGCCCGATTAAACCCCGGAAGGCACAGTTCCCTAAGAATCATAAGTCAGAAAGATAATGTGGTTGTTCTTAGTGGAGTGTCTAACTTTGCTATCTCTGGTGACTAAAAACTCAGGATCAGATACCAGCTCATTAAAGTTCTCGGTCCAGATAACAGCAAAATAAAACAAAAAGAGGCGATCCAAAGAATCTATTTGGTGTGATGTCCCTTTTAGCTGTGCCTCGTGCCTAATTAATGAGGGAACAGTCCCATGGAATGGTCCCTTAGGCATCATTGGTCTGAATCAGGTCAGTTTCATTCCGGAATAGGAAAGGGGGAAGGGTGTCAAAGTAAAGGGAACTACATGAACTTTAAAGTCTCAAAGTTCCAGGAAGGAAGGAGGACAGACAGATTTTTGCTTTTTTCTGCACGCCCCTTCCCCAATGTTAAGGCTGGGGACCACTCGGCCAGTACCACCTGCAGGAAGAGACCAGGTGGCTAAGGCTGCCCCAACGGCAAGTGGCTCTGCCCACTAGGTACCCGGGGCCCAACCACTTTGTTCCTTGTTCCAACGAAGGTAACAAGGAATTGAAAAATAGATACATCGGTCTGTGGTTCTTTCTTAGAAATTAAGAAGAGTGGGAAAAGTTGAGAGGTCAAGCCCTTTACTGGGAGATTACCACTGATGCCTGACCCTGATCCCCTAGCTGGTCCAGGCTCAAGCATCACAGGATGGCTTCTTCAAGGATATCGAACGTTGAATGAAAGCATTAATTTAACATGACGGGCTATTTCGAGCTGCACTCAGCTCCCCCGGCTCGCTGGTCTCTATCCTGGCTCACGCTAGTCACACCCGTGGGCAAGGACAGCAGCGACCAGAAGTGTTTAATACACTCTTTTCTCCTAATCTCTATTCTCCCCTCATTCTTTTCCAAAGAGCCTTTCTCTCTGCCGGTCGACTCCTTCTGCCCAAACACTAAAACACCTAGGACTGTACTATCCAATGCAGTAGCCACCAGCCACAAGTGGCTTATAAAATTCATCGGAACCAGAAGTAAATGAAATTGGAATTTCAGCCCTTCATAATACTAGCCACATCGAGTTCTGGAAAGCCAGCGGTGCTCTAGGCTACACTTCCTTGCCTTTCATTCTTTCGTTCCTTGAAATACGGCTCCTATCCTTGATCTTAAGGCTCAAATTGCACTCTCAAACTAATAACGCGTCAACGACAATGTGTCATCTTCAGTTATCTTCCTTCTCCCGTCCAAGCTGAACTGCCGGAAACGATCCAGCCTTGACCTTCCAACGAATATCAAAGCTACTCGTTCTCCCTCGGCCCCTCCGACCAGTCCCAGCTGGCTTCCTCCTCTAGAGTTCCTCCCCCTTTGCTTGATTCTTCTTTTTACATTTGCAATTGTCCTGTAGGGTTCGAATTTCCTTCGTGGCCTAAACCGCCTGCCACCCTATGGATTCCAAAATCTCTTGCATCACTGACCCCCTCCTCCCCCAAAGCCCCAGGAATTTGTTTCGCCTGGGTTCCTGCCGATTTCTCAGACTTCTGTTCTTGTCTACCTTGCCCATCTCTCCAAACCAGGACCACGTGACCGCCCAACACCGCCAATACCACCATT
The DNA here is from genome assembly GCF_014176215.1 of Rousettus aegyptiacus. NCBI lineage: Eukaryota > Metazoa > Chordata > Mammalia > Chiroptera > Pteropodidae > Rousettus > Rousettus aegyptiacus. Next base: position 25,778,493 of record NW_023416292.1, on the reverse strand, counting down.
TTCCTATGCTCCAGACCAGTCCACCTGGACTTTCCCTCCTCACATTTAGCAGCCAAGCCCTCCACCACCAGGACCCCTGGGAAAACAGCAGTCCAATCACTCAGCGCTGCCCAGACCGTGGCATAGTCACCGCTAGCGGCAGGTGAGATTTCAAGCAGTATATACATTTATAAACTTTAAGAAAAACTTATTAGTTATATTTTACTGTGCATTAGGGAGAAACACCAATGCACATCTAAATGATGTCAAATGAGAATTCGTAGACTAAGGATAAAACGCATTTGAAAACGAGTAAATCTGAATATGGAGGCAGCATACGAACATGGCAAAAGCCACCAAATGGTCCACAAGTGACTGAAATTTGGGAACCATCATCTTAATGGATCACTCTCATAGCCTGCTCCCCGTCCCTTCCAGATGCTCTTAACTCAGCCGCCGACTTGACTCTCCTCATCGCTGCTCCGCCCCCAACACAGCCTTGGTCCAAACCGCCAGCGAGGTCCCCGGCTGCTTTCAGCACACGCCTGCCCTCTCCGCCAGCTCGGTCGCCCCTGACAGCCACCGTGCCCTTCCCGCCTCCTTCCATGCCGTTATTCTTCTGCTTCTTTGCTGCTCAGTATCTATTGTACCTCGACCAAACCGCCTGTCAAAACTCCAATCTTTTGGAACCCAGTGAAAATGGAGAGGCGAGTTATGGCGTTTATTAAGTATCTGTCACGTGCCTCCTTCCGTGAGTCTTTCCTAATCGCCTCCCTGGAATCAAGGTCCCCTCCAAACTCCACAACACTTTATTCATTTGTGGCACTTGTCACACGTCATTGTTATACACATACACGTATGTTCTCTCTGCTACGAGGCTCTGAGCCACCAGAGTGATCGTGCTGTCCCCATCTTAATGCCCTGTGCCTAGAGGACACCAGTTAAGTGTCAGATGAATAAATAAATCTGGACCTTAATTTCAAAAGCTGTGTGGCAGGGAGACGTGGTATGGACGAGAAAACACCCTGAATTCGAGTGAGGCCTAAAGTTTTAGATTAGGGAAAACCTCTCTACCCGGCTGTACGTCTATCCAGGAGAAGAGCGGGTTTTCGGCGTGCACTCCGCTGGGAAACGAGCGCGACGCGCATGGCGCGCAAGAGCTTAAAGGCGACAGCTGCAGCGTCCAGACCGAACCGGCTCCGCTGTGTCGCCTGAAACAGGTGTTTCCGTGATGCCGGTTACGTGACTCCATCGTCTAAACAGGGGACAATTTTACTAGCAGAAATTTAGCATATTAATGCATGTAATAAATCGCTACCACCTTGTGCACATTATTTGAAGTAGGCACGCTCGGCCGCTTTCGTTTTTCCGGTAATCATTTACCACTTTACACGCCACACGTACACACGAGGACGCAAAGGGCAGTAAGCCTCACATAGGTAAGGAAGGACTCCAAAAGAAAACACGTAACTGTTAAAAATTCTATGCACTACGTCTTTTTTGGTGACTCAGGGTGATATAATTAGTCGGGTTCGGTCCAGCGGATGTTCTCACACAGCATTTGAACCTCCGGAGAGAGGGTACAGGATGTGTGATCTCGTCTCTCAACCTCACTTATCAGAAAATCTGGAGAGGCTGGAAGACGCCCCAGGTGACTTAAGAACCGGAAGTAAGGGACTTCGATGACCTCATTCAGCTGAGGAGGGAGACCGAGGGCCCCTATTCTAGGGAAGCTACCAGTCTCCCACTCTGACAGGCTCACGTCAGTGGAGTTTAAATGTCAAGAAAAACTAGACACACACAAAAGTGGCTTTGATTATGCGAGTCAGAGCAGGGGGAGCCTACGATGGCTGCTCCCTACATCACACCCCCAAGGCTCCTTCTCGGGGACAGCAGCAGCTTTGTCAATGACATGGATGCAGGGTGGCACGAGGCTTCCAGCAACTTAACATTTTAATTTGGGGTGCGGGCGGAAGAGAATACATAAGCTGCTTTGTGGCCCCCCCGCCCATCCTAACGCCTTGGGGACCAGCCGGGCTGACCCGAATGGAATCCAGGGTGACAGTGGGGCCGTGGGTCCCCCGAGGAAAGGGGGCAGATCCAGAACAGAGCAGAAACGGCGGTAAGTTATCTGTATGGAAAAGTAAGGAGACTCTCGGTGAGAAGGACTAGCACCCATCTACACAGCAACTGGGGGGAACGGAAGAGGGGAAAAAGGAAGAGGTGGCGGCAGGAATGATAAAAAAAAAAAAAGCGCCAGGTGGTACAGCCGAGCCGCTGGCTTCCCTCTGGGGTTAGTGGGAAAGACACGAGGAGCAGGTCAGCTTCGAGGCCAGGGATGCGCGGCAAACTGGGGCGTCCCCGACAGCTCCCCTTGGTGCTTTTTACTCCCGGCTGCTCTGGGACCGAGATCTGGGAACCGAGTTCAATTCTCGGGTGAATCTGATATTTCCAATCATGGGTGAGCGTCTCCCCTGAACTTTAACATTGGGGCACCCAGGAGGTCTGAGTTTTGTTCTGTAGTGTGAGAGCCAAATCACTGGCCCTCAGGTGCACGATGACGTGATTCTGCCTTCGGCGGTCTCCCTGCTGGACAGACTATTTGAGAAACAAATGGAAAACACACCGGGCCGTGATAAAGGGCCTGTGAATCAAAACCACGGCCAGGTCAGGGCTGCACCACTGACCCCAAAGTAGATGCTCGCCCAGCTGCTGCCAAGGAGTAACCGGCACCAATGTTCTAAAGATGAGGGTGGACATTCTAGCGTCCAGAGGAGACAACCAAAGCACACTAAGCCGTCTACACCCGCGCCCGCCCGCAAGCCAAGGTCCCGGCCCCGCCTGCTGTCACATAATTACATAGAGGTCATGTCATTGAGGGCGTGGTCCAGCTCCTCGCTAATGGCCTTGTACTTCAGTTTCTGGGCATAGAGCTCATCTGGACAGGCACAGGAACCACAGGGAGGAACGAGGGGACAGAGTGAAAGGTATCAGAGCAGCGAAGAGAGGGCATCATTAGAAATTAGGGAGAGAGTGGCCATGGTGCTAGGCCGTTTTCAGATCCACTGTCCCCCGGGACCCACCGGGCTTCGTGACACCGCTGATGGATGGCGGCAAGAGCTGAGAACCCGGGCAGAGTCACCCCGGGGAAGTGCTCCAGCCAGAGGCAGAGGCCCCGCTGCCGCCCCGTCAACTCGATTTCTAGCGGCGGCGACAAAGGCCAAACTTAACGAAAATAGAAAATGGACCAAGTACACATCAACGCTCGGCTCCTTCTCCAGCTGCCAAGCGTGACCAGCATCTGGGCCCCTCTGCTCTGCAGGGGGCCTCCCCAGACTCTCCCCGAGACACTCTGCTGCCCGGAGTCACGGCCAGAGCACGTTGGAGCTCTCAGAGTGGACGCAGGTGCCCAACGGTGGGGACAGGAAGTATTCAGAAAGCCCCTGGCATCGGCCGGCTCGGGGACATGGTGATTCCACAGCTGCGCCCCTTGGAGCGGTCGCCCTCAACTTGAGGGGTGAACGGGATTGCCAAAAGCAGCCGTGGGGTGACACACGCTCCCGCTGCCTTCTCAGTGTGACTACCGTTTCACCCCGCAGACTAAGGATTTCAGACCGTTAGTGTGAGACAGATGCAGCCATCACCGGTCTGTCTCCCCCACGGAAAAGAGCGAATTCCAGAACGTCAGCTAGCGTCTCGCTAAAGGAAAAGACTGAGTGCAACATCCCAGTTCTAGGGTTTGACCCACCCCAGCTACTTGTGACATGGGACAGGGCATGGCGTGCACGCCCAGCCACTGCTGACTCCAACCGGTGCCCAGGGAAAGGGGCTAACGGTCGCCGGGCACAGACTCTCTCTGCTTCTGGACGTGAATCCCTCCCCGAGGCCGCATACCTTCCAAATCGTCGATGGTCTTTTCCAGCTTGGCTACCGATCTCTCCGCAAACTCCGCGCGGGTCTCTGCCTGGAGGGAACATGAAAGCGGCCAGAATCAGGGATGAGTGCCAAGAAGAACGAGAGGAGAGCCTCGCCCTCCTCCCCCCCCTGCGCCCACACCCGTGAGAACCACAGCACGAATGAATGCCTCATGCACCTGCGAGCGCCGGGTCCGTCCCTAAGCCCCCTCACTCACCTCCTTGAGTTTATCGGTGAGGATCTTTATCTCCTCCTCATATTTGTCTTCTTTCTGAGAGTACTGTAAGAGACACAGAATAAAAATTTCAGGGTAGAAGTTACGGACACAGACACACCCCGCCCTCACACCTACTCTCACTGCACAGCCTTCTCGGTCCCGGAGAAAAAGCGAGGCCCTCTCCGGGCAGCGAGTCCTCAGAACCCACAAACCGCTGTGCTCAGAGCCGCAACACCCTCCTTTTGAGAATGGACCTGGGCTTTGTATTCATGTCGACCCAGAGGTCGTTCTCCTTCCTCCTGCTTAACGAGTAGCTGTAGTGACACCCCAAAGCCGCATGGCTGAAACTGCCCCACATGACGATAAAGACCAGTCATGTGTTCACATTACTCTGTAGGTCTCACTCTGATACGACCTGCTGCCACCGTCCGTCTGCTGGGACACCTGTTAAGCACCACGGTCACGGCCGTTCGGCACAACCCTATCGGCCTAAGAAGGAATTGACCGCGGGCACCTGAGACCCCGAAGTTACTTTAACTGAAGCAATCCAAGTGCATAGCATCGACCCTTAAACCCAGAACCAAGACACAGGGTAGTGGGTCGGAAGAGCATATGTCTCACTGGGTTATATAAGGAATGGGATTCTTCAGTCTCTCGTTAAGGGCAGGGCTGGGCCCAGGCCCCAGAGCCTGTCGCTGTCACAAACCAGCCCCTACCTTCTCCGCCTGAGCCTCAAGAGACTTGAGGTTGTTGGTGACATTCTTCAGCTCCTCCTCCAGCTCAGAACACTTACTGTGAACATTTTACATACCGCAGGAGAGGGAAGGGGAAGAAGGAGAGAATAAAAAAAGGGGAGAGAGACACACAGACATGAATTGAACCCATGTGTAGAGAGAGCTGGAAGGCACACTGGGGGAGAGAGAAGGTCCCAGGCTCTCGGAGCAAGCATCAGCCCCCCCGCCCTCCACCGCGGCCCGCGTCGGCGGGGCCCCGGCGGGCTGGGACCCAGCCCAGGGATGCCAATTAGGAGGACAGTTGAGAGAAATCACTGCCAGGAAGGAGTCGTAACTGCTGCCTGGGGTGGAGGTGGGAACGGATGCCCCACCCAACGGCCCCCAGATCGCCCCTGGGAAGGAGACCCTGCGGAGAGGCAGCGGAGCAACTAGGAAAGAAGAGATGAGAGATGCCGAGAGGCGGGAAAGAATGGAGCATTCCAGGAGGTGAGAAAGCACTCGACACGTCACCAGTGGAGGGGAGGCGGCTGCAAAACAAAAACGAAACCGCGCCGTGCACAGCGCCTCTCTGGGCTTGACGGTTAGTACCTTTTCCTCAGCAGCACTCAGACACTTCAGGTTCTGGTCCATCAGTCTGATCTGCTCATCCATCTCTCGGCAACGGCTGTTAGTGACAGTCACGGGGGGTCGCACAAGCCAGGTTGCGGGGAGGGAGAGAGGTCAAAAGGGAACACAGCAAGAAAACAAGCAGCGGAATGGAAAAAAAAAAATTTTCACAAAATGGGAAGAAAACACCACCATGGTCGTGATGTGTCATGCCTGGGAGGGGCACGCGAGGGAAGCACATCGCACGCCAGCGCTTTGTCACACAAGGCCCAGAAGGTGCCGGCGGCGGGCCGGCTCCCGGCTGCCCTCGCCCTCCAGCTCCCAGCCGGTCGGCACAGTGGTCAGAACGGAACGACAGGCCTTAGGTCAGGGAGCCACTTCAGCCCTCGGAGGACCAGACCCCAGGGGCAAGGACCCAGCGGGGCCTTCGGGTCAACGGGTCACCTCTTATTGTTAGTCTTTCTTTTTCTCTCGACTTTCAAAACCCTGCCTACGAGATATGAGAAAACCTCATTTGTCACCTGCCACTAGTCAGGAGGGCTAAGAAAGGCCAAAGCCACGCATAGGGTCTCAAAGGGCGCTACGGATGACGCCCACTCTCTGGGCCTTGTTTAACAAGGCTGAAGGAATGCCAGCTCACACACATTAGTGCCCAAGCCACAGGGGGAGCGACAGAGTGTGCGGCAAGACTCGGGGGCGAGATACTCACGACTCGGCCAGCTCGGCTCGCTCCTCCGTGCGTTCCAAGTCCCCCTCGATGATCACCAGCTTGCGAGCCACCTACGGGGGGAGACCGGGGGCAGCTCAGTGAGGCGCAGGAGCCGCCTCCCTCCGTGGTTCTTCTCGGAGGGCCAAACGCCGTCGCGGTGGGCCAGGGACGAGCGAAAGGTGCCTCACCTCTTCGTACTTCCGATCCGCCTCCTCTGCGATGTGCTTAGCTTCTTTGAGTTGGATTTCCTGGAGTTCCATCTTCTCTTCATCTTTTAAGGCTCGGTTTTCAATAACCTTCATACCTCTGTAAGAAACAGTTAAGGACAAATGTGGTACTGACACTCATCTGTCATCGGCTCCTCTCCAAGGGACCGGAGCCAGTCTCGCCGGGCTCCGCCTCCAGGGCTCCCCATCCGCAGGTCAGGGGCGGGGCTGAGAATCAGAATCTCCACCAGGTTCCCAGGTGCTGCTGGTCTGGGATCTCACTTAGAGAACCGCTCTAGGGGGACTCATCTTACAAGTTTATGTGTCACTAAGTGGAGGCCCACTTGGCGATGTCATTTACAGATTATTAGGTCAATTTATAGAGAAATGCCAATCACAAAGGGGTCGGAGTCCCGGTAACGCCGTCTTCACCTGGAGAGGCTGCAGAACAGAGGGACAGGGGTGCTGAAAGGCACACGGCATCGCCCCCTCTACCCACCGCTCGCTCTCGTCCGCAGCCTTCTCAGCCTCCTCCAGCTTCTGCAGGGCGGTGGCCAGGCGCTCCTGGGCGCGGTCCAGCTCCTCTTCAACCAGCTGGATCCTACGGTTCAGGGACGCCACCTCGGCCTCAGCCTGCATTCGAAAGAGTGGGGAAAGGAAGCGGACGCATGGCCAAGAGGAACAGAACGAACTATGACATGAGATGGGTTGACTAGCAGGGAGGAAGCCAGGGCCTGGCCAGGCAGACGCGGTCTCAGCTCGGACGCACGTGAGATCCCGCAACACGACTGCACACGTACCACTCCCCTCGCCTTCCATCAGCAACGCCCCCCCCCGTGTCCCACAGGAAGAGTGTCTGAAAACTCGGCGCCTGGCCCAGCCCAGCGCCAGTGCCACCCCGTTTCTGGACGCGGTTCAAATTCCTGAACACACTGGTCACCAGCGAAGGGCTCCTTCTGCTCTGGCTTAGGGCTGTGTCTCGCTCTTCAGCAACTTGCTTACAAGTGTCTCAGAAAGCGGGTCGATAAGGAAGCAGTTCTGGAAAAAGGGAATCTTGGGTTGTCTACTAATTTGCCATTTAACTCGAAATCGACCCCCTGGTCACCCCACCCTAATACACCAGGAGGATGACTAGCCAAGAGAATGTTGACTGGAAAGCAAAAGGCTGGTACACTGAGATACTTACCCCGGCCCCCACCCCTGGCCAAAGTTGACAAGGAGCGTCTCTAGCTAAAATCACCTGCTTTGATGAAATTACTAAAAGAACTCGGGGCAGAAGACAGTGTCTCCCCCGTGCCCGCCACCACGCCTCCAAACTTCCGAATCGTGACCCCTTTCTATTCCTCTAGTTAACCCCATTAGCCTCGCCCTGCCGGACTGCTCAGGACACCTGCTCCCCTGCCCGCGCCCCACCACCAAGCACAGGCTGAAGCACGCCGTGCCCCCTCCTCGGTAATGGACGAGACTCGAGGCGAGGAGGCAGCGCATGTGGGACCCGCTGGTGGAAAAGCCCCCGCCGAGGACGGCCTCCCCCACCTCCCCCCACCCCACCGACCCACAGTCAGCCGCGGAGTCTAACCGGCCCTGCGCTCTGCCCGGCTGAGATGCTTATCCCAGCACCTGGTAAACACGATACCTCCTCTGCAGTCCGGACGGTGCCTGAATGCCATTGCCCTGATTTCCTCCTGGCGGTCAGGAACGGGGTCGGGGGCAGCTACAGAAATAATCCGGGCCACTACCACTAGCCCCCCTGGGGAGGGATACAGCCCATACGATTATCTGGCACAAAAATTTCCAAACACAAACATGGGAGGTTCAGGGGGCGGGGAATGGCTATAACCACTGATCTACAGGAAAAGAAAATCGAGAAGTCTGAAATTACGAAGAAACTATTCGTGTCTCTAACTGTACTGTTTAAAACACCACAGAGACAAGTAAGTACTCTCCGGTCCTGTCTCTTGCAGGAAAGCAGACGTCCCCTCGGATAACACACATTTCACCCCACCAATCCAAAGTCGAGATTACAGAACAAGTCAGGCTATCAGGCAAGGACTACGAAACACTGCCAGTGTGACTTATCTCACCCCCGCCACCACCACCCTCAGATGGCTGGAACTAAAAATAAAGAATGGAGCCAGATTTGGAGGAAAGTCTTGAAATCTCAGTCCCCATCCAGCGAGCTCACCAGTAGTTACCCAAATGGAGATAACAGGCTATGGGGGCGGGGGTGTAGAGTTCCCATGACAACAAGCTGGCTCGGGCAGTTTCTCCCACAAATCAGCATTTACAATAGAATTCTTCGCAAGGCTGCAAAGGGGGGAGGAGAAACCCGTCTGGGTGCCCTCACAGGAGCATGCGCATGGCACATTAAACGAGCCCATATCAGACGCAGAACCCGAGACGGAAGTCCCAGCGAAAGCTTCTAGACCCCTGTGGGGGGAGGTCAGGAGGGCAGGCGCTGTTCTCTTTTCTCTCCTCCCACAGGGGATCAGTTCTCTTTACCATGAATCGAAAGCTTTGCAGAATGGGGATCTGTTGGTACCTGTGGAGGGGGAGGAAAGACACCCGACGTCTCCTTGGAACCAGAACCTCTGTAAACCACCTGTCAGCTGAGCAAGGCCAAAGACACTGAGTGGGACCGACCTCTGCGAACCCGCCTGCGAACACGGCCCCGGGGGACGTGGGGTTGTGTGCTATTCTAATCACCCTAGATTTAGCATACTCAGATGTGGTTTTGATCTTTCTGCCCACCCTCCTCGCCCAGCTTGGAGGGTATGCTCTGAGGTCCTTGCTTCAGGTAATAACAGGATTCTCCACCGCCCAGGAAGCAGAGATCCCAAGGGGGGAAGGCAAACAGCAGCAATTCGGTCACATTGGAAGATGGCTGACAACAGCTTCAGCTGAGAAACGAGTTCGATTTAAAATACCACCATCCTCCATGCTGAAGAGGTTCCCCAAGCACGCCACACCCTCAAGGCAAGAAGCTGCCAGGGCACTGGTGCCAGGAGGCAGATCGGGGCCAAGGACATAAGGGGATTAACCTGAATCTGGCATTCTGCCACTCGGGGGTTTCTCTTTTTAGACAAAAGCCACAGATGAAATTCAAAGGAAATGAGTAATGGAAGTCAGGCTTGGGCCCTGTAAGTAGAGGACAGCTCCTGTGATCACAATGTATCTACCCTGGGAGATACCATGTCCTTGGGGCTTGAAATTTCACCAAAGGGGGAGGCAGGCTGGAAGGGAGTAGCGCTATCAGCCAGAGCAAACAAAGGTGGGGTCTAAGCCAGGCACTCAGAGCAAAGGGCTGTTTGCCTCTCCCTTGTGAGCGTGTGCTCTGGTGTGAAAGGAAAGAAAGGTAATCAGCAGGAAAGCCACTTTAAGCCAAAGAAAGGTGACAAAGCTGTCGCTTAGTCCTCCAGACCCCACATATAGGAGCCACAACAGTCCCACATCCTAACCTGCTCCAGAGATGAGGAATTTGGGAATAAGGCCAGAATTGAAACTGTTGTTTGAAGCCCACTCACTCTCTCAATTTCTAAATATTTTAGACCAGAAAAAGGAGAAACGAAGTACCAGGGAAAGTTACGGGAGAGGTAACGCAAACTACACGCTTAAAAGTGATTAAAACAATAAGTTTTATGTTAAGTATATTTTTACCATCACCATCACAGCCAAAAACCAGGTAAGGAAAAAGGCCGTGTTTAAACATCACATTGCCTTCTGTTTAAATCTAGCAAGAAGTGCAAAGGAAGAATCAAAATCGAAAGGAGAAGGAACAAGGTGCCACAATGTAAAAGGTCACGCTCCAGGCCACAGCGCGAGGGAAACATGGAGCCCAGGCCAGTCCAGTCTCAGCTCTGGATTCACCCAGCTTCCCAGCGAGGGCTGGATGTTCACACACAGCAACCAGAAAAATAATTAAGTGACAACCCACTGACAGCACATGTGCCGTCAGGGAGCACTGACCTCCCAGCGAGGGAGGAGCCTGCACAACCCACATTCCATGAGGTTCTAAGGGGCTAACAGGTAGCCCAGGAAAACCCCTTCTTTCCCACAGGCATCTCTTCCTCCAGAGAGCTTCACAGTGCAGTAGAGCAGAAAGCCAAAAGATTAGGCTCGCTCAAGCTGGGGAGCAGAAGACACTCGTTTCACCAATACTTAACCATGGCCCTACTTCCCCATCTGAGGACTTCCTCACTAGACCTCAGCTCGGTCAGCAAATGTGACAAGCTCTGAGTGAAGGAGCAGTAAATAAAACATCTGAAGCTGCTCGCTCTGCGGCCTGTCACCCCAGAGTCATCAAGAGCGGAAAAAAAGGAGCCAGGTTCTCCTGGAAAGAAATGACCAAACCCTGGGGCGCTGGGCGTGGGGGGACGCGACTTCGCTCCATCCTAGAACTCTCTTCCTAGGATGCCCATGCTTGTAGGGTGGGCCTCTGACTCTAGCTCACATGTAGCTAGTTCCTTCAGCCAAGCTCTCTTCCCCTTTAAGGGGATCTGGTCTCCAGAACAAAGGAGATGAGAAAGTGTCACTACTGGTCATAAAGAGTCACCCAGCCAGTCCATCTCACTTGAATTGATAATTAAAAGTTACTGGCATAATAATCAGAGGAAAAATCCACTCAGAAAAAAGTGACTGAGGAAGCTCCCAGCATTTCCATGCCCAGAAAAAAAATAAATTAATTAATATGCTAACAATTTAAGTATTAACCTGGAGGACAGCTGCCCCCACCTCCTTCCCCTTCAAAAACATGAATTCCCAGCCACTCCCCTGAGGAGCAGCCAAAGGAAGGGGAAAAAATAAAATAAAAAACTTCCAAAGGGAAAGAACAACAGAGAATACCAATAAACCACAAGAGTTCTTTCAAATTTTAGCAACAGCTACTTGCCTCTCCAGCCTCAAATCCTCCTAAACCAAAGCCTCAGCCCAGGAGATCATCGGCTCCACCCAGCAGACTGCACCCAAGGCCTTGGAAAACCGTGTGGCTCACTGTAACTACCGGACCACTTCCGAACGGAAAGCGGTTTCAAGGATCACCATTCACCCCGCCAACATTTTATGTTCCAACTTTCCGCTGAACGGTTACTGAATTTCAAAAAAAGACACTGGTGGAGAACTGGGAAAGCAGCAGAGACACGCTACTAGAGGCCCCCTGGGGAATCATCATTCCGTCTCCATCGGCCACACTGCTTGGTCGATCAGAAACCTTGACAGAAATCGGCACTCCAGACGATTCTCTGCCACACACGCCCGCTTATCAGCTCTGCTTGGGAGAAGCGTCCCTAACCGGTTCAGCCCGCACTGATCGATCACACTTCAGCAATCAAGGCCTGGCTGTGGCAGAAGTTCCTGCCTTCCAGGGCCTCGTGGGCCGGGCCAGATGTGTTTTGTTGGCTCCCACATTTGCATCAGCGTGGGGAGCGAAGTAGCATCCCCTCCTCTCTCGCTTCGCTTGGGTTGAGAGTGGGGTTTTGCAGTTGCAAGGGCTCCCCGTAAGAGGAAAGGGCCCCCGGCCGGAGGATGGGCCTCCACCTCCTCCAGGGAGGGCACCGCGCTTCCTCTCGGCCGACTGCTGCCTCATTTCCTGAGCAGGCGGAGGGAGCGGAAAAAGGCTGCCAGCAGCCGAGCCGGGGGCTTTCTGGCGGTACCCACCCCTGAGCCCCACCCTCTCACCCTCCGTCCGGCCCCGTACCTCCCAGGCCGAAGGAGCACCCACCTACTCTCATCCCTCGGGCCGGAAACCTCAAACGAGAGCAAAGTGCCCCCGCTTCACGGCAAAGTGGGGGAGGGAGAGGCCGCCGAGCCCCTCCCCCCGGCCGCGCCCGGCTCGGAGGGGCTGAATGAATGAGCCGGGAGAGGAGGAGAGCCACCCCCCGGGCCGCGCGGGGCTCAGCTCCCCCGGGGATCAAGCCTGCCCGCCGGGGCGCCCGAGCCCCTCGCCCGCTCGAGCTCCGCCCGCAGCCGCGCCCCGCCCGCCCTCCGGGCTCCAGCGCCCCCTCCGAGCCCGCCGGCCCCCGAGCGGCGCGCTCCGCCGCCAGTCGAGGGGCCGGGGCCGGGCCGCCCCACGCGCCTCGCCCGGCCCGTACCTGCTCGCGGGCCCGCCTTTCCCCCTCCACCTCCCGCTGGAGGCGCTCGGCCCGCTCCTCCGCGTCGTCCGCCTGCTGCTGCAGGACCTGGATCTTGCGCTTCACCGCCTCGATGGTGGTGATCCCGGCCATGGTGCCCACCCAGCTCCCGCTCGCGCTCCGCTTCCTGCCTCCTCCGCTCGGCGCTGCAGCCGCGGCTCGCCCCACTTCCGCTGCTCCGCCCTGAAATACCGGAACTCGCCCACCCTCCCGGATGTGACGTCGCCGCCGCCGCCGCCGCGCCCTCCCCACCCAAGGCCGGCGGGACGGCCGGCAGTCGCGCGGTCCGGCGGCGGGGCGCGGGCGGCGCCTCCCGGTCGCCAGGGGCGACCCGCTCCGCTTTTCCCTGGGCCAGCAAAGGGGGGTGGGGCTGGGACCGGGGGTCGCCATGGCAACCGGAAGGCGCGTCGCGGCCTAGCGGGTCCCGCCCGGCTGGCCGCCTCTGTGCCGCCCTTACGCTCCCGCCGCCGGCCCCTCTCTCCCCGCCCGCGTGCCGCCCCGTCACCACCCGCCCGGCGGGGCGCCCCGCACCCTCTTTATGATGCAAACGTCCTGCGGGCCTCTGCTGCCACCCACCCCACCCAGGCTCCAAAACCAGGCGCTGAGAAAATCCTACACCCTCGTCTTCGGAAGAGCCCCGCTCTGCCGCCTCCTTTCAAAGTCCGCCCGGGTAGGTTCTCGCCCACCTCCTGAAAGCCAGTGAAGGGAGGTCTGGGGGCGCAAGGGACGGGCGGGCTGGTTGGCAAGATTCTCTGTCCGGCATCGGCTATGAGCGTGAGTGTTCTGATTAGAACACTAGCCTTTCCCCGGTTCCTTTTGGGAGTCAGTCTGCACCAGCAGTTTGCCAACCTGCCAGCCCCTCCAAACCTCAAATGGTTCAGGACTCGGTAATTAATCATCGCGTACAATTGCTTTTGTAGGTGAGGAAGACACCGTATGTCCCCATCTTATCAAGAAGGAGCTCTGTCGTGGATCACTGCACTGGGGACCAGAGCATCCATTCAGTGTTATAACCGTCAGCACTTTCCCTGCTGCTTCCGCTTCCAGGTACCCCAGCGACCTATTTATTTAGAAACCGCCCCCACAGGCACTGCCAGGCAGGACTTTTGGAAGCACCATAGTAAAGAGATTTGAAAATTTTATCCTCTTCCCTCTTGTTTTTTTCATATACCTCCCACCTTCCGAGTAACGAATGGTAATAAATCTCTCCTCTGGCGCTGCCCTCTTTTCCCCTAGAGAATTAAGGTGAGCAGCAGGACTGCGGCTTCATAATCAGCCCCGCCATGGGCTGGTAGTAAGAGCTGCTGCCCTCAGCGCCTGGTTCTGAGGACACTGCTCCGGAGGCTCTGTCTCCCTGTCTCCTCTTAGAAACACAGCAATGAGGCTATTCTGAGGAAACAACGCGGACAGACAACGAGGAATTTGCTTGACAGAGTAACCTGTGCACTTTGTCCTCCCCTCTCCTTCTCCCCAGACAGCGGGAAGAACAGGGCTGTGCGTCTGGGTGCTGGTCAGCAGGGGGCACTGTTGTACCTCCCTAGGCCTTAGCGAGGAACCGGACAGCACAGTAGAGGAACCAAAGGGGTGGAGAGCGCAGCACCGTGGTCCTGAGGCTGTGGATTTGAACCGATGACCTTCTCTTGATTCAGGGAAGCAGGTGGATTGACGCCCGATAGCCTAAGTGTGCTGGATGGGCAGAATGGTGCCAGTGCTGTTGCTTTCCTGGTAACCAACGAAACCAATCTCTTGACGGGCGCGTGTGTCTGTGCATGTCCGTCCTCCCCCCACCCCGCCACCTCCTATATTTAAAAAAGGGTGCGATGACCCCATGTCCCCGCCATTGCATTCTCTTTCCTCTCCTCTCCCCTAATCAGCGTCTGATTTAATCTCAGATCGAAAGGACCTTGGACATTGGTTGTAGAACAACGTGGAGGTTCTTACTGCCACCGAACTGTACTCTCTAAAATGGTCAAAATGGCCAATTTTATGTTATGTATATTTTCCACACTTAAGAAAAAGGATCTTAGACGAACTCGGGGAGGTAAAAAACAAAGTTTGGACTCACCTCACATCCCCCGGCCTTCCTCTGCTCAGACAGTCCTAGCAAATCCCGCGCTTTGCAGCCAGGCTGCTCAGAAAGCCAGACTCTGCATAAACGTGCAGTTATTGACTCCTCCCCCTCTTCTCCTTATGTCTGCGTCAAAGTGATATGCTCTGTTTGCCTGTTCATTAACCTAAGGAGCAGAACCGAGCTGCGACATCCCTCTCCTAGAGACACATGCATTACGTGGCTGATGACCGACCCTTGCTCTCAACTTTAAACCTTGCTGCCTCCTCGGTCAGCACTTATCCCAATTCCTATAAATGCCTCGCTTTCCTTCTGTGACACTGTGAGGCAGGAGTCCGCAAACTTTTCTGTAAAGGGACAGACAGTGAACATCTTTGGCTTTGCAGGCCATCAGGTGTGGCTGCCACTCCCTGTCAGAAGGAAACCAGCAGACAAGGTACATGAGTGCGCGTGGCAGTGTTCCAAGAAAACTATACAAAACCAGGCTGTGGCAGGGCCTCCCCTCCCCCCCACAGGCGGCAGTTCACGGACCCCAGCTTTGAGAGGAGAGACATTTCCTGCCTCCGCCAGGGCCCAGCAGACTTCTGCCTCCTGCCCTCAATCTTTCTCTTCTATTTCTTGTTCTACAGATCTCTGAGGTACTTAGTGACTTGTTGGGAAACTGAATGAGTTTTTTTTTAACCTACACTTTGCATATTTAATGGTTTTTGGTGGATTTCTATATAAATATGAGAAGTTTTTTTCAAATGAATATTTATATTCATTTGAGATAAAGATATATCTATAGCTATTTCAAAGGACGGTACTGAGTAGGCCTAGGTGGGGTGGGGAATGGCGTGCGTGCGTGCATGTGTGCGTGCGTGTGTGTGTAAAACAGCTGAAGGCGGACAATTCATCCCCAGGAACTGTCTTTCCGACGATGTCTGTATGTCGCCTGGAGCCTCTGTGGCACCCTCTCCCCCAAGATCTCGGGTTAGACTCGCTGGTTCCCTTCGCTGCTCCTGGAATTGGCTGCTCACGCCCGCGTGCTGGCTGTTCAGCCTGAGGACCTGCCCGCAGTTGTCAGGCGACATCTCACAAAGCTGTTATTCGCCCGACGTGCCAGTTTGCAGAAACTCTCCCCACCCCTGTTTACTGGAACCAGCCATACCTGGAGCCTCGGTCAGGCAACTCCAACAGGCCATCAAGCACTGGTCCAGAGGGGTAACCTATGTTTTTTGCAGTTTCTTGAGAAAAGGAAGAATTAATAGTTCGCAGTGGCCTCAGCTTTTGGAAACGATGGGTACACACACTGTGCACGACCCACTTTGTGCTGGGCCCGCCGTTCGGAGTTTTCACCCGTGCTTAGCACCTCCCCAGGCCACTGAAAGTGGCGGGAAGCCACCGACAGGGGACCCTAACAGCAAAGAGGCCACGCGTGAGGATCCGAGGGCCTTCGTGCCCGGCCCACTCTCTCTAGCTATTTTCCAAAACCAAATGTGATTTTTAAAGACGCGTGCCCCGGTTTCCCCTCGAACCCAGTGCCGAGAACCAGTCATCATCCGGGACACCCTTCTGTTGTCGTTAACATCCCCGGGGGACTTTTCTTCCCAAAATCTGCCCCATGCGGTCTCTCGTTTAACTCCGTGGTAAACTCCGAGGTTGAAGATGAAGAAAAGTAAGGGGTGGTGGGATAAAATAAAGTGGAAAAGGGGCTTTATTTCATTTTCCCGTGGGAAAATTCAGCCCTAGAGAAGCCGAGTAGTTCAGTCAAGGTCGTAGTGCAAGGTCTGGTGGTGACACCTTTGCCCTCTCAGGTTGCTCGACATCTAAGATTCCTTCTTTCTATGATAGTCGTTCAGGCTGTGTGTCCCCTCCGCTGCTCTATAGGAGCGACGCTTCCTATGGCATCTCCGAGGCATGAGGACAGATGTCCACATCGGCCAAGATAAATAAACCCATATAGGGCCAGGGTCAACGCGACCTCCTCGATCCCATTATGAAATCCGAGCTGGCTTTGCCGGGCAGTTGCGAGATGAGAGTCTCCCTATTAATACACATACCTACATGCCAAGCCGTGGACACAAAGGCTAAGAATGTGGCGTGGGGGAGGGGGCGGGATAAGTGATCGTGGCCTGGACCGAGTCCCTTCCCTTTGTGCAGGTGGTTTCTATGTCTGTGTTCTATGAAGCCACAAGTATGCGCATGTCCAAGTGTGTTTGGCATTAGTCATGGTGACACGAAGATCTTATGTGCGCAGGTGAAGCCCACCCCCCATCTCTAAGACTCACGTCAGCCGCCTTCTTCTCTGCCAGCTCCAGCTTCTCCTGGGCATCCTTCAGAGCTT
Organism: Rousettus aegyptiacus; assembly: GCF_014176215.1. Classification (NCBI taxonomy): domain Eukaryota; kingdom Metazoa; phylum Chordata; class Mammalia; order Chiroptera; family Pteropodidae; genus Rousettus; species Rousettus aegyptiacus. The sequence continues at coordinate 25,761,608 of NW_023416292.1, read as the reverse complement.
CAGAGTACTTGTCCAGCTCATCCTCTGTCCCTTTGAGCTTCTTCTGCATGGCTGCCAGCTCATCTTCCAGCTATAGGAGCCACAAGAGTCGCACACAAGACAGACACACACACCAGTGCAGGCTCGGACCCTGGGCTCTTGAGCCCTGACAGACCCCTGAGCTGAGCCTCTCTTTACCATCCCCAGAAAGACACAGTTCCTCTGCAGTCACTTCCAGCCAGCTGCCCCAGGAGTCATGCTACGGCCTTGGCCTGTGACCCCTAAGATGACGAATCCATGCTGGGTTTTCATCTAAGACCCTGGGGTGGTAAACATCTTAGGGTGTTTAGAGGCCTATGATTCCACTTAAGGGAAAAGAGATGCTGCATGCCGGCCTCCCACCTTTTCCTCTAGTAATCAGGGGTTCTTCCAAAATGTGGTCTATTCTCACCTAAATCAAGGAGACATTGGCTGAGAAGGGGGCCGCTGACATTCCCAACGTCACTGAGGCAGACACTCTGGTTGTCCTTTCCCTGTCCGGTAAGACCGGGGAAGAAGGGTCCCTCCCACCGGAAAAAGGAGCTGACACTCGAGGCCCCTGCCTTTCCCGTGAAAACCTCCACTGCGCGGCCTTGCTCCCCAGCAGGTGAGCGATCACGCAGGTGCCTACCTGTTTGCTTCTTTCTTCCGCCTGCTTCTGCTCGGCCTCGGCTTGCTCTGCACGATCCAGAGCATTCTCCTTGTCCAGCTTCAGCATCTGCATCTTTTTCTTGATGGCCTCCATCCTGCTCTGTGGCCGTCAGTGACCTGCGGACCCTGAGGAACTAGAGGAAGGAGGGGGCTGCCGGCTGAGTGTCTAGGGGTCCCCCCCCCAGACCTGAGCCTTTATCTTTGCTCCTGGCCCCACCTCCTGTTTCTAATAGGGTCCTGCCAGCTCCCTCCACCCTGTCATTGTTCTGTTCCCTAGGGGAACATGGGGTGAGACACTTTGATGGACTGACATCACCAGCGAAGAAAAAATTTCAGAACAGCTGAGGCTGATTTTAGACAATGGAAAGTGGGGGAGGAGGGGGGCTCTCCGTGACCCTGAAACTTTCCACTCTCCCTGGGCAGCTCTGTGGGGGTTCCTGAGGAGCGGGGAGAGGGGAGGCGGACACCGAAACGGGTGCTTGGGCAGCACTCCAATGGTGGTTGTCACCCAGCGGGTCCCAGCCGCTCTTCAGCATCCCCCTGACTCTCACCTGGACTGTGTCGGATGCCAACCAGGCTCCCCTGGCTGAGTGTCACCTCTCCTCCGCTCCTGGTTTTCAGAGAGCTTGAGCAGCAGTGAAGGGGGGAGGCCCTCTGACCCTTGACAGCCCCCCCAGGTCAAATTACTGCGCTATTTTGAGAGTCTGCAGTTGGCAGGAAGACCTCCTTCCTCCTCCTCAAGAGCCACAGGGATGGGCGAGAGGGGAGGCTTGGGATCTGGAAGGTCATCCTGAGCCTCGCTGGGGACGGGGGAGAGACCCAGGGCAGAGGCAGTGTGTGGGACAGGGCGTGCCCTCTGCCCCGCCAAGGCGATCTTTAAATAGAACTTTGAGACCCACACAGGCCAAGGCCAGATCTGTTCCTCCTCCTCTCTGCCTCCGCTCCCTTCGCATTCTCCACCCTGACACCCCGCCCCCCCCCATCATCCTACTCATCATGTCCAGCCCTGTTTGCCCCAGCTCGTTCCAAGCCATGCTTGGTCTTCCACTTGGAGCCTCGTCACTGACAGGTGGCCATTGATCCCTTATGCTGGCACCCTACAGTCTGAGAATATGCCAGGGAAAAGGGGACACTGTTGAAGGTGACCAGAGCTATCAGGGGAGAATGCAAACGGCTCTAATTAGTCGTAATGTCAAGGACAGATGGGTAGTGTCAGTCCAAGGCCCGGCAGTGGGGTAGCTGGGACGCCCTCTGGGGCAGAGGCCCGAACGAGTTCCCTCCCCAGAGCTTCCACTTAACTAGAGTTGACAGGTAGAGAGACCACCAGGTAACTCCGGAAGGAATGCAGGGAAACCTAAGACCCCTGCTGTGGGACTAGGGAACAAGAGAGTCCCAGGGACAGGAAGCAGTGGCTAATAAGGGGAGGGGGCGCTGAATGAGGAGGAGGAGGAGACAAGGACAGGAGGAGATGGGAGATGCCTCCCTTTCAGTCCCAGGGAAATGGAGGGTCTGGCACTCGAATGGCAGCTCTCTCCGCTCTCACACCAGCCCCGCAGCCTGCGACGGGAGTCGGAATCACGTAGGTGGTTCTGCCCAAGGGGTCCTGGAGGGGAGAGACTCCAGAAAAGGCAGGAGCCCCAGAGCCTCGGAGGTTGAGGCCGGCCTACGATGCCCAGTTGCCCACCGCTGTAAGAATATGTTTGACATTTAGTTGGTTCCTGACTCAACAACCCAATATCAAACATATCACACAGAAGCAGGCAGGGGAGCTTCGGTGGCCGTCTGCCTTGTTCCCCACTGCGACCAAGTGACAGGGCAGAGGCTCCGGGCCGCAAGCGTGGCGAGGGGGAGAGCCGGCGCCTTGGGGCAGGGCGCCGACCCCTGCTCCTTGCCGCCCCCACACAGCCGGCTCGTTCTCATCCTCGCTCCGTGCCGCCCCGGTGCCGGCTCGTCTCCTCCCAGGCCCTGGCCTTCGCTGCGACACGTCAGCCTAAACCGGGCGGGCCGTCCGGCCGGGCTGCACATCCGGGCACCTGTCCTTCGCAAAGGCTCCCACATGGGGCTTCTCCCCTGATGTCACGGCCCCAGCGCCCCGCCGGAGGATAAGCAGTGTCAGCAGCTCCCTCTCAGCCTGGCCACCTGTTCTCAACTCCCTTCCGGCTGCCCTGGGGCTCTTCGGGGTGGGGGGGGCCTGCGCACCCCGCCTTACCCTTCCAGCGGGACACCCGCCCTCCCCAGACCACCTCCTCAAGACGGCTGAGGACTTCCCAGGGGGCCATCCCGGGACCTTCCTGCTCTTCTGTACTATGAGCAGCTGTGAGAAACTTCTAGAATGCTTGGCTGCTTCTTCCCATCATCTTGTCCCTTCTCACCTTCTCCCCGTGTCCTCTAGGCATCCTCCTTAAAGTCACCCTCGGATGTCCAGAAGAGTGACTTGTCTCACTGCCAGGCTCCAGCCTGGGCTCCCGGGCCTGGCACATTGAAAGTAAGACTTTAAGAGGTCAAGGGCGAGGGGGCACCCCCTCCGCCAGGGAGCGACGAGCAGTCCTCGGGCCTCGCCGCCTCTGCTGAGAGCTCCTGGGCTGGCCTCGCTAGGGGCCTAGCCTCACAGGGGTCCAGCCTGCTTCCTTTCCGGGAGATTCTTCTTCTGAAGAGAATCAGGTCTGTCGAGTGTCATGTGGCAGGCAGATGCTCCTCTCTACTGTGACAGAAAGGAGGCTGACTTATAGCTGCGCTGGGGCAAGGGCGGGGGGCTCGGGTGGAGTGGGGGGGTGGGGGAGGGGGCTCTGCTTCAGCCCCCAGGCCTGTTCCATGTGTCCTCGTTCCCATTAGTCTGGACACCCCCCCCTCCCCGCGCACACACACACACACACAGGCCACACACACACTCGGTGCCCTTGATGTGGATCGATAGCCTGTCCCGAGCCCCAGTGACTGTCGTGCGGCTCTTGCCTTCCAGGGGGAGACTGACAAGTGGGCGTACGAGCCCCAAAGTAGGCACCTGCCCTGTTGCTTCGTGCCCTTGTTCCTTCATGGCTCTCGGCTTGGGGTTGTGAGTAATGTTCACTTTCCTGACCTTCCTTTTTACCCCTGTCCCCAAGTCCTAGTTCCTGTTTCTGAGAACCTCGAGTGCCCTGGGGAGCCAGGGGCTGGAGGGAGAGAGGCTGGGGCAAGGACCGGCAGGAATGGAAAGGACTCGAGTGTTTAGGGCACTAGGCAGAGAAGGGAATGTCGCATGGGGGACAAACAGTTGTCCTAGGAGACTCTGACTGGGTGGCCTAAGTAGGCAGAAAGAAACATCAGACGGCCTCTGACGAAAGCCTCCAGCCCTCCTGGAAGTACCTTCTGTGCAGCCTTTTCAAACAGGATCGAGCCCTTCTGAGCCAGAGGAGCCGAATAAGACAGCGGCCTCAGAGGGAAAGGACCCGACGGGTTGACGGGGTGAACTACTCAGCTGATGTGATGAGGGCAGACAGAGGACACTGAGGGGATCGGAGGGGACGGGCTGTGCAGGGGGCCGGCCTGCCAATACGGGAGCCAGCCTGGCACTGACAAGCCCCGGGGAGAGAGGCCAAGGTCAGGGATCAAGGCAGAGGGGGCGGGGTGATCTGCGGATGCAAAGGAACAGAGGAGAGGGGAATAAAAGCGGGCGAGGGGTTGCACTGGGGGGGGGAGGCAGCCAGGTGATGGCAAGGACACAGGGAGGGAAAACCGTCATAGGGAGGGGGCAAAAAAAAACCCCAAAACAGCAACAACTTTCCTCCCCCCTTTGAAGTCTAGCTGGGCTAATAAACTGACAAGAGACGGATTAACGGGACATGTCCAAATGTCCGTGCTTCGCTCTGCACTTTGGGGGGCCGCGAGACCAGAAACGCACTGGGCGAGTGAGGCTTAGATGCTGTCGTGGGCGAAGGAGAAAGGGGAGCAGGGGGTCTGGGTTCCACGTGGGGAAAACCGGCGAGTCACAGGGAGCCGAAAAGAGCAGGACACAGGGACACACGCGTGGCCAACAAATTCCTGCTGGGCGACCGGGGACAAGGGGACGCCGTGGAGGCCCCGTGAGCAGCCCCCTGCTGGGGGGCCTCCTGGCGGGTGCTCAGGTGGCGTGCTGTCACCTCGGGGAGCAGCCCTTCCAGGGGAATCTCTCAGGTAGGGAGGGGGAGGGCCACAGGGTCTTTCTGCGTCTTTTGTTTCATAATGATCGGCTGCAAGTCAACATCCCAAAAGGCCCATTCTGGGTGGCAAAACTTTGGTCCCCTTTGGCAGGAAAACGTCCTCACGTTTACTTTGGAGTACATGCCACCTCTCTGCTAAACGCTGATAATCGGTCCCCACAGCGACCCAAGGAGGCGGGCTTCGTTACCAACGTTTTACATGGAAGGAACCGTGACCCAGAAAGTTAAAGCAACCCGCCAAGGCCACACAGGCAGCAAGCGACAGAGGCCAGGGTCAAACCCGGATCTGTCAAGTTGGCACCCAATCCCCTAACACCGCGCTGTGCTGCGCATGCGTGAGAGGCGGAGGCGGGCTGGAAGCGGCGACGGGGAGCTGGGCCCGGGGGCCCGACGGGGCTGGGCGGCGGGGGGGCAGGCAGGAGGCTCAGAGATCCCGTCTCAGGCCAGCGGGTCGGATCCCGGCCATGCACGTGGTTCCGTCTCCTCTCGCGACACACTTGCCATTACTCCCCACCAGCCCGTGAGCCCCACGGCGCTGGGTGTGATAGCAGACATGCAACTTATAAGGTGACTCCCGGTGAGCCTAGTCGCCACCTGACACTATCCAGTCACTTCGGTATTACCGCCTGTGTTCCCCGTGCGGTACTTTTCATCCCCGTGACTATTGCGCAACCGCCATTTGTACGTCTTAACCCCTTCCTCGTTTTCACCCGGCCCCAGCCCTCCTCCCATCTGGCAGCCATCCGTTTGTTTTCTGCGAGTCTGTTTCTGTTTTATTTGTTCATTAATTCTGTTCTTCGGATGCTACACATAAGTCATCTGGTAATTATCTTTGTCTGACCTATTTCACTTGTCATAATGCCTTCTAGGTCCATCCATGTTGTTGCAGACGGTCAGATTTCATTCTTTTTTGTGGCCGAGAAATACTCCATTGCATATATGCACCACGTCTTCTTCTTCCAGTCACCTACTGATGGGCATTTAGGTGGCGCCCACATCTTGGCTGTTGTGAATAACGCTGCAGTGAACATAAAGGCACATGTATCTTTTCGAATTCGTGTCTTGGATTCTTCAGATGAATACCCAGAAGTGGAATTGCGGGGTCATAAAGTAGTTTTAATTTTCTGCGGAACCTCCATACTGTTCTCCAGAGTGGCTGCACCCATTTATAATCTCATCGACAGTGCACAAGGGTTCCATTTTTTCCACATCCTCACCAGCACTTATTTTTAATCCTCTTAATGACCCTATGATATGGGTATTATTGTCCCCATTTTCAGAAGAGGAAACCGAGGCTTAGAGAAGTAGCTTGCACAATAATTAGAAGCCAGACTTTGAACCCGCACTGGACTTCCCAGCTGTGTCTTCCCCGTACCTTGATGCCTCTCTGTGCTTGTCAGTGCGGTGTAGGGAGAGAAGGGAGGAGGAGCAGCTCTGACCATTGAAAAATACATATCGAGGGATGGAGACAGACTTGGGGGAGGAGGAACGGAAAGGTACGAGTCTTGCAGTGGAGGTGTAGTCACGTGGAGTTGAGGGCAGGAAAAGATCAGCGTGAAAGGATGAGTGACCAGTTTGGATGCAAACGGCAAGGGGGAGAGCGCGGAAAAGTGTGCGTGGTGGTGATTGCATCACAGGGCGATGGCGTCTTCCTGCGGCTGTTACTGGGGGCGTCTCTCCATATAGAGAATAAGCTGATGACGGTTGCCAAAAGGTAGGGGAGGAGGATGAGAACTTTTTAAAAAAATGGGGCTCTCTCTGGTTTGGGATGTCATTTGAATGTAAAGTGGAAAGTAAGGCTCTTGGTGGCCTATAGAAGCGTATGATTACAGTACTTTACCGTCTTTTTCGAAGTTCGACTGTCTTTAGATTGAACGCTCCTTCTGGTCCCCTGTAAATCCTACGACTGCTTACATCTATTTGTGAAGTTACCTGCCTGACCTGTAACAGCATTTGAGTTTGGAACCTTGTCATTTTGCAGAGGTGGGATTCAGGCCCAGAGGAAAGGGACTGACCCAAGGTCTCACAGTAACCGGCTGACCCAACACCTAAAATCCAAGCCTCCTGACACTCGAGCACCTCGCGCCTGTGCATTAACAGCCACATTCAGAGCTGCTTGTCCAAGGCACAGAAGAGATCCGCGGAAGTGAGATCTAAGATGTGATGAGCAAAATCCAGCAGCTACATTTAGATTACTGCACCTGCGAATAAGCACTTTTGAAGCAAATCAAGACTCGAGGACGGAAGGATGAGTCGAGTGGTCTAAGTTTGAACCTTTAAGAGCTAGCTTTACTCGGCAAAGGAAATCGGGACCCTCTCACTGTCCACCTCCCCTGCCCTCGCCCCACTGCAGATCTCATGCTGACCACAAGGTGTCACTCTTGTTCTCACCGTTGTTTCATAGGTAGTTTCCCAGTAGCACCAGGGGTTGACATGAGAAAAGGGTTGCGTGTGGGAGCATCATGCTAAGTCCCGGGCGGATAACTAGATACAGGTGTGTTTTAGGAAGGGCAGTCAAGGTAGTGGGGGCTCAAGGCGGCTAGGTGAGCAGACGTGGTGGAATGGAAGGGCAGCGTTCCGGATGCCATCAGAGTCTCTCCACGTAAAAAGCTTTGCCCATCTGTCTCAGTTCCTGTTGGTACTGCCGATGCTCCCTTTCAAACAGCTGGTGCAGGGCAGCTTGACGGACCTGGGGCGGGGCAGGGGGTGGGTGGAGCAGAATAGAGTGTGATGTTTGCCCCCTATTTACCCGCCCCCTCTCTCCCTGGTTGCTTTGCTATCAGTAGTGTTCTCTTGGATATGGTCTTAGCTGTGACATGAAGCTAGGCAGTGGCATAGAGGCTGACCACTGGAGGAGAAGCCTACGCAATTTTTTCTCCAGGGGTGAGGCCCCATGTTCAGAAAATGTTTGCAGAGAACATACCATGAACGAGGAACTCTGCTGGGTACCTGGATACAAGATGGTGACATGACAGCAGTTGAGGACTCAAGAGAGAGAGAGCGAGCGGGGGTGGGGGGGAGGGAGAGGTGGGTGGTACAAGGCACTAAAGCAGTTCTGAGTCTCACCAAGATGAAAGGAGCAAGGACTAGACTGCATAGACTGCGCTTTGGGACTCTGGAATGTTCCATCTGCCGCTGAACGCAAAGCCTCACTTAATGAGCAGAGCGCTTTGGCATTTGGAGTGAGAGCTATTGTCTCCGTAACGGTGGAAACGTCAGAGGCACATGAAATGGGTCAGTGACAGCAGAGACCAGGAGCCTGGGAAGCCCAGTGGCCAAAGGCGCAAGGCCGCAGTGGGCGGGACTTCTGGTCACCCTTGCAAGAACTCACCACCAGTAGTTGCTTGTTGGCCAGTGCCAACTCCTGTACCATGGTGTCCTGCATCCTTAGGTAGGCATACGGGTTTCTCCTCTGGCTCAATGTCTTCTGCCACGCACAGTGAGTGTGTGAATTTTGCCACCTGCCCCAGGTATAAAGGTAGGGGTCGAATGGGTTAGAGTTAGGAGTAGGAACAAAAACCCCATCGATGAGGCTGCTTCTTCACCAGAAACTCTGTGACAGTGTCAGAGGACTGCAAACTCCTTGAAAGGCCGACTAGAAGTGACTTAGAACCTAGTATATAGAACACGCATTGTCCTTTCATCATTGTGATAACCATGGGACACACACGTTAATTTTTGCATTATACAAAGAAACGAAGTTCAGATGGGTTGCCCAAGATCGCTCAATGGCAGACCTGGATGTCAAGTCCGAGCTAAGGATTACTTCCCGCCATCACGCCAGTGATTCTCAGCCCGGACTAGTCACATTCTGGAATGCTTTGTTAAGGTTTGTTTTAATATGTAAAAGGTATGTACATATGTATCACATATGCACGCATACATACATATATGTATGTAAATGTATCCTCCATTTGCATAACCCTTGGATTTTTCTTAAAATCAAGTATTTTTTTACAGATGACTAGGAAATTAAATACACACAGAAATATAGTCAATTACAAGCAAAAGCTTCATTCTTTTGCCCGCACCAATCCATCTCAACTTTATCATGGTTTCTTGTGTATCTTTCCAGAAAAATTTTCTATCATTTACCAGCAAGGATAGCTTTTTATTTATTTTTAACATGGAATTATACATTTATATAAGCAATATTACTTAACAATTTGGACTTTTCATATCAGCGCATAGAGACTTGCTTCGTTCAGTTTGAAGGCTGCCTAGTATTTTTGTATCATAATTTAACCAGCAGGTTAAAACCAGGTGGTTTCTAGCTTTTCCACTTTCATAAACGACGCTGTCGTTTGAAGGTGCGTGTTTGTAAGGTAAATAAATTCCTAGGAGTTGCCATTTCAGAGGTCATTTAAATTGATAGATTTCGTCAAACTGCCTTTGTAAAAAAAGGCTACATTGATCTTGACTCCTGCTAAGAGTATACACATTCTTGTTACCACGAATCCTCGCTAGCACTTGGTCTAACTTGAAACCTTTAAAAACAGGGCTACCCTAGCCAATCTGACCATTTTAGTCCAAATCTCTCAAATTAAGACCTAAGGATGTTTTTTTTTAAAAAGCTCCCCAGGTGAAGGAGATACACAGCCTAGTCTTTTGAGTCTTCTCACTCATTCAACAAATACTTCCTGCATCCCTAACACAGGATTAGTACAGTGCCAGGCAACAACAAATAAATAAATAGTTTGTTTCCTTATAAAATAAATAAAATGAAAACAAAAACTTAAACTAGCAGGCCCTTGGAGGCTGGTCTCTGCTCGAGGGAATGAGGGCGCTTCGGCCCCACCATTTCCTTTCCTTCTTGATGAGCCCCCGATAGGATGGAGCAGAGCTGAGAGGCAGCTCAGGAAGGCCAGGAGGGAAAGAGGCCAAGTTGAAGGACAGCAGAAGACATGCAAGTGGAGATTACCTGTCAACCATCTTCTTAAGTTCCAGGGCCCTCTCAAAACTCTGCAAGAAAAGTGAGTTCTGTTGCCCTGCGTCACCTCCATTGCCATGCCCATGCCCCTACTGGGGGGAGGGGAGGGGAGACTGACCTTTCTCTTTGGAGAGGGCGTGGCCAGCTTCCTAGGGCAGGAGGAAGGCTCTAGGCCTCGCAGGATGGAGAACAGGCAGGGCTTGGTATGGCCCAGGTATTCGAATGCCTGCTGCCTGCTAGTCTCCCACTCCTGCTCCTACCTCCTGTACACCAAGGGCCTCTCAGGGAGTCCCCGGTCAGCTGATCTGGAGCCTGGAGGGAGGCCCCTCCTGCCCGGCCCCCTGCCCACTCTGCGTACCTTGTCCACCTTTGCCATTTTTTCCACAGACATGTCTATAGACTTGCTTGATCCGGTCTTGGGAGCCCGAGCAGGCGCCTTTCAGTTTGGTTCAGTCACCAAGGTTTCAGTAGTCATAGCGACATTTATGCCTCCAACAATGACCCTGGGCCTAGGAGGTGATTGGTCATCTGGCCAGTTGCCCCGGAGACGTGAAGGGAGTCCTGGTTCTCCAGCTTCTATTAGTGACGCAGGTAATTCTCTGAGCAAGGACCGGAGTCCCAATTTCAGGACTTCTGTTGGGTCCCAAGAAGTAGGTGCACGATCCCAGGTCCAGGGTTCCCAGTCCCACAGTCCTCTGGGGGCAAGGCCACGTGTCCCGCCCTGCCAGGCATTTGCAGAGAACGCATCACACGCCCCTTTTATTAAAAGGCCACTGGAAAGGAATGAACCGCGGGCCTTATTTTGTCACTGTTCATTTTATTCAATAATTGATAAAGGCAGACCCGTGCACTGGTCTGCCCACCCCGTCACACTGTCCCAGAGCTTCCATCCCCAATCGAGGAGGGGACGGGATTCTGTCAGGTGCCAAACATCCCTCTCCCGTTTATTCCCGACGACACGGAATGAGTGACAGGCGGGCCGCGCGTGTCGGGGAGGTGGCTTTCACACTTCCTGGTTGGAGTGCAGCGCCAGGGGAGTTGTTCCACATGCCACCCACGGCCTCCCCCGCCCTCCCCACCGATCAGCGGGTTCCCAGTCAACCGTGTACAGAGTCAGGTGTGGAGGACGCCTCACCCCGTCCCTGACTCCCACCCTTGGGGTTTATGGAGTCTGGAAAAGGGCAGTGAACTGTGATCAAAACCAAGGGAGGATTTTCAAGGAAGCTCTGACAGGAACATTAAGAAAAACGTCTGAATTCAACTCCAGAAAAAAGTGCTACCAAGGGAAAATGCAGTCTTCACCAACGCTTGGAGAAAGGCCGGCGAACGGCCCCCGGGCGTGCGCTCTGAGAGCTCGGCACACGATGGGGGCTGCGGCCCGCGGCCGGCGGAGCCGGGACCGCTGCAGTCTGTGCGGCTCCCTCGGGCGAGGGCCCTCCAGCTGCGTCACAGCGTGCTCTCCAGCGTGTTGTAGTTGTCTTTAAAGCTCTTCAACTCCAGGAAGTGCTTGGCACGTTTACTCTTCTGACTGGAGGGCAGGTATGTTACCTGGATGGTGGTCGGGGAGACCTCAGGAGACTGGGTGAGGTCTTTGGCTGCGGATTGGTGCTGTCGCTGAGAGCTCCCGCCACGTGCTTTGACCCTGAAGAGCAGGAGGGCAGGTCACGGACAGAGTGAGCACTAATGGGGGAACACAACTCAGAGCTCATCCGTCACATCACGCAGCCACCGCCACGAACGGTCTCTGTCCCGTCTTATAAACCAGTTACTAAAGCCCTACCTGGTAGCTTAGAAACAGAAACCAACTTCCCAGAGTCCTTGCCTCTAGCTCGACCTTTTCTTCATCTCCCTGTGCTTAAAGAAAACTTTTAATTCTGCCGAGTCACCTGACGTGTGTGTGCCACTAATATACTCTACAGAGAGAGTCCCTTAAACCCTGAACACCGAAAGAAGAGAGGCGACTGAGCGCTTACCACGCGTCAAGACGTCACACGCGGTGCTCCACCAACACCTAACTTACTGCCACCCCAGCACCCCTAATTGGTGGGCCCTCCCCACTCCGCAGGTTGGGAAACTGAGGGTCCATCAAGTAACTTGCTTGGGGTCACAAAGCTAGTAAGTGACAGAGAGCTGGGACTCAAGCCCGAATTGTCAGATTTCAGAGCCTATTCTGTTTTCACCATACCCACTGAATCTCTCCCGAAACTAGAAAGAAACTGAATTAAAAAAAAATTGTGGTAAAATCGACCACAATTTACCATCTTAAGCCTTTTTTAAATGTTCACACTTTGGTAGTTATGCGCATTCACATCACTGTGAACTTTTCTCATCTTGCAAAACAAACGACCTGTGACCTCCCCCCACGCTCCCCGCCACGCTCCTTTCCATCTCTGCGAATCTGACTGCTCTCCACGCCTCTTTCAAGAAAACGATTCTGAGCAGGCCTCCTGCCTGAATTCTAGACCAAACACCTTTTCCATCCTCCCCACGTGTTCGTTTTTATTACCGTTCTTTTTCCTCTTCAGGCAACAAAGTAGTTTATTTTCAGGGACAGGGGGAAGATGGGATGCACCCCTTATCTTCTGAGAAAGATCTATATTCAACACCGTGGAAAACAGATGTATTCTTTCCCTTCGTGACTATTAACTGTTTTTTACTCTAGACAGCTTTGCCTCTTTACCCTTTACTTTAACATCTACATGAACAACATAACGCAGCTATGTCAGTACTTAAAACATTGCCAGACAAAAGTCGTGACTCCTCTCCTATCACGAACACTCCACGGCTGACCCTACAGTGACATCCTGTTTCTGACAGGGTTACTAATGCTTTATGTGGTAATAAAAATGAGTGGCATTTAATTCTTACTTTTATCAGAACAAGACACAAAAGGAGGACACTGGGACCTTAGAAGAGAAGGACTCTCTGTGCTGAAAAGCTTCATTCCTTTTTACACCAATCCTGACATTTTACTGAGCTGGCCAAAACAAACAAACAGAAAAACAAAAAACACTGCAAGGAAAGGAAGCGTGGAGCCCGGGGCAGGAGCGCGTCCCTCCTCTCTGAGCGGCAGGTACTACATCCTAGACCTGATGGCCTTAGGGCGCCACGGCTCTGTACTGCCTTACAAAGGTCACGTCACTGGGGGACAGCCCAGCGCTACCCTGTTCTCCGACCAGTCCCCCGCACGTCCTCGCCTCTAAACTCACACGCTGGCCAGCTCGGTCAGGGCCTCCTGGTAGCGCAGGTACTCGCTCCGGCCAAAGACCTGAGGAAAGAAGACAAAGAGTGAGGACCTCGGTCTGGGGCCCTTTAGGTCCCCGAGGGAGAGAGCGGCCACCCCGCTTACCCCTGTCCCGTAGCGGGCCGTCTCGTAGCCGTCCAGCAGGGTGTCGATGAGGGCCTTACGCACGCCCCTGAAGGGAGTGCTGGCGCTCCGGAGGTCTAGCAGGTAGGAGCGGAAGTTCTTGCCCATTAAGGAACGGGGGTGGCGGCCTTCGGCATGAAACGGGATCTCTGAGGAGATAATGGCACGGTGACACCTCCTCCCGCTCGTCAGTCATCCCAGTTCATTTCCCTAACTTAGAAATGGGTCTAATGAGTTGAGGGAAATCATAAAGAATGAAGACTGGGCATACGCGGCTGTCTTGGTTGCCATTTGGTGGTGGCGGCACAACTGTAAGCTACAGTGACGATACACGACACCGCCTTCCCATCTACCCTCCCTCCCCGTTGCCCACCCTGGCTTTGAGATGTGAACCATGTTCTGGCAGAGACAGAGCTTACGTGACGATTATCAGAGAATAAAAAAGATTCAAGAACCATCTATCTTGGGCTTTGCAGTAAAGCAGATGACGCCTATTTTCTTGTGGAAAAACAAGCAAGTTACCACCATCTAGTACATCGAACTAAAAGGTCTAAAGGACAAAACAAATTCAGAGTCTTTGGAGAAGAAACAACTTGCCTACAGCATTTTCTTAGGCAAGATTGTTACCCAGAACTCTCAAAATGCTAGGAAAAGCCTGCTGGCCAGGGATGTGCAGAGGGGACAGTCTACCACGTTCTGACAGCTGGGCTCCTCCCTGTCTTCCCCAGTGGGCCTTTGGGATGCTGAACAGTCTGTCGAGCAGCCCTTACCAGAGGCACGGATGGCATCCAGAGCTTTCATCCTGTACAGATAGTTGTAGCAATCTGTTGAGAAAGATTGGTCTCAGGCAAAACTCGCAAAAGATTCTCCAAACTCCAACAAGCTAACAGACCGCCTCCCCGCATCCGTCATACTCCCAGGAACAGGGGACCAGAGCTGCTGGTTTTGCCAGCAGCTCTGCTACGACTGCGCGCACAAAGGCACCCTGCACTTGAGGGACTCCCAGCTGAGGTCCTCTCCGGGGGCGTGCTGCGTACTCAGGTTCCCCTGCGTCTCCAGCTGCAGCAGTCTGGCGTCGTCGTCCGCAAGGAGCTGAGGTTCGTACTTGATATCCTGCACCCTGGAGAGTCGAATATCAATCTCCTCTTTTAAGTCCTGTTCACAGAGAAAAGAACATGCCATCACTCAACCTGCACTCTGCTCCCATCAACCTGGAAACGGAGCAGAGTGATGGGCAATGCGACAGAAGCAGAGAAAGGTTCATTTGGCTGATGAAACTGCAAGATGAGACTCAAGAATTTAAGAAGGGGACTGGGTTCACTAAGAACCTCTCCCCACGCTGTCTCTAACTTAGACCTTCTAAACTGCCAGGATGCCTCCCAGCCCCGTAACACACATAGGGTTTGACTTTCAGCTGGATTTGGAATCCTCTTGGTTCAGTGTTATAGAGAGCTTCCCAGGCTGGGAAGAAATCAAGAGCAATGGAAGTCACAATCCACCCTAAAAATCCCTAGGGAGGCCTGTACGTGGCTTATAACAGTTTGAGTGAGGACTATCCCGCCTGGTGGAACTTATTTAATTTCCTAAATAGGTAATTCACATCCATAGTATAAAATTCAGAAAGGTGCTGAAGGTGTCAGCCCTCACTTATCCAGAAGCAACCGCTGTTAACAGTTTCACATTCTTCTCTTAGTTGAAAGGCTTGCCCGAACCAACAAATACTTTTTCTTGTAATTTAGAAACTTCCATTGTGAAATATATCACACATAGCACTCACCTGGCACAGGTGTATATTTTAAATAGTTCTGAGACTTATATGCTTGTACCTACCCACCATCGTTTAAGTTCTGGAACACAATGACTTCCCTGACTTAACAACCCCCGAATTACAATTTGTCAACAGTCTTGATTCTCTTCACTGTTCTATCACCCCAAACAAGATGCTTAGCTTTGTCTGGTTTTGAACTTTATACAAGTGGAAAAATACTTTTTGAATTCCCCTGCAACCTGTCTTTCAAAATTTTAAATAGCCTTTGAGTGAATTTACGTGCAATAAGATGCATCCACTTTAAGTGCATAGATTGATGAGTTTTGACAAACGAGTATACCCACTCCACCACCATTCCAATCGAGACACAGAATACATCCATCACCCCTAAACGTTCTTCATACCCTTTGCAGCCAACCTCCCCCTCTGTGCCCCAAGCAACGCCGATGTACTTTCCACCCATATAGTTCTGCCTGTGGCAGAATTACATGTAGCAGAATGGAATCACAAGGTACATGTTCTCGTGAATGGCTTTTTTTTGCTTTTTGTCACTCAGCGTGTTTTTGAGCTCCAAATTTGCAACGTACACTTTTCATTCACAAATATTTGGAGATTCATTTGTGTTCATGTTTATCTTCAGTTTATTTTCATTTTTTATAGTATTCCAGAATACAAATACAGCCATTCTTAAATGGACATTGGACTTTTTAAAAAAAAAATATTACTATGTTATGAATATTCTTGTACATGTCTTCCTGTACACATGAGCAAAAACTTCTCTATGGTAGGATCCGAATTGCTGGGCTGTGGATTAGGTTACATGTGCAAGCTTACTAGATAAAGCCCAATTATTTCCCATAGTGGTTAAACTAACTGATACTTCCACTAACGATGAATGAGAAATTGGGAATTTTTAAAAGTAAAAAGAACCTCGATCTCATCTAAGGGTCCAGGAAGCTCCTAAGCAGTCAGAGTTTGGTTGGCTCGTGCAGTACTGGAAGCCAACCCTGCATTCCTCTTATGGAGGCAGCAGGCATTTTGGAGAATTGAGGGAATGTAGGAGGAGCACTGATGACATTTCAGCCTGTGGCATCTTCCTTGAGGTTTTCCATGAAATACATTAGCAAAGAACAGAAGGGAGAGTTAATAACACTGGTTAATAGAAGAACGCTGGTCCAGAAACTGAGAGAACCGTGTACTAGCTCTAGCTCTCCCACTAACCTGATTTTCACTCAAAACGAATTATTGACTGCCTACTATACGTAGGCCCTGGCTTTGCAGTGAAAAAAAAAAAAAAAACTGGCACAGTACCTGCATTCTTGAAGCTTACAGTTTAGTGGGAGAGGCATTAAACAAATAGAAAATTAAACAAAAAAATTTGTGGTAAAATGTTATCTAAAAAAATCAGAGAACAATAAGAAAACAAAGACTTGGATCTACTTCAAAGAGATAACAAGTACTCCTTGTTGGAGGAAATAACAAATAAACTAAGAGCTAAAGAACAAATGAGCTAGTCACGTGACATCTGAAAGATCACTCTAGGCCATGGTAACGGCACACGGAAAAGTGGGAAATTCAACCAGTACAGCTGGATCCCAGTGATCGCGGGAGAGCCAGGCAAGGGGAGGCCAGTAAGGGCAACAGGTGCTTTTTACTCAGAAGCAGATGACAGAAACAGCAGGATGGTGGGGGGTTAGCAAGAGTTCCGATTTAGACACGTTAGGTGTGACATGCCTATCAGACATCTACTGTCAGGCCGCTGGATACGTAAGTATGGAGCTCAGGAAAGAGGTCTGGGGTAGTTTCATCAGCAGACAACCAGGCAAAGGAAAGGAAGGCCATTACAGAGAGGCTGCTGAGTGGTTTGTTCACTTTCTGTACATCGTGGGCAAACTGCTTCCTTCTCGTAGATTTGTTTGTAACATGAATGTTGAACCAGATGATTTATAGAGCCTAAGTCTCAAGTTCTGCAAAGGCACCTCTTCTTATTGAGCTGGGGCTAATTCTAACCACCCTAAGCCCAGCCTTAAAAACAAAACAAAACCCGAAAACACCAGGTTGTTTAAGGCACGCTGTGAAGCATCTTTAAACAAAAGTTGGGAATTTTAACCCAAGCCTTTCATTCTGCAGATGCAGAAACTTAAGTTCCTGGGTAAGCTACCCGCTGTGGCACAGCAGCCAGCAGGTAAGCCGGTGCCCAGGCTGACCGCTACTGTCCCATCTACTAAGGTAAGCACGTGGGTGACCCGACAAGGAAGCGGGCGAGTTATTTCTAAACGCAAAAGAAATCTCACTCCGGGCCCCAACATCTGGAGAACCAGGCCAATCTCGTGCCTTAAGGACCTACCTTGGGGGCATTGTGTCCCACAGGGACATGAGGTCCCCTTCGGGATTTCATTGCAAAGCGCATGATTTGCCTCTTCACAAAAATAAATAGCAGTACAAACACCTGTCCAAAAGACGAGAGAAGAAACTTTAATGACGTGCCTTCATTTCCGATCCCCGGATTCGGGCTCTCAGGGGCGCTTCGAGGGTGCGCCCTGGGGCCCGGAAAGGCCGCCAGGGAGGGGGGAGGCCGGGCAGCCCGCGGCGTGGAGGCGTGGGGGTCCGTCTCCGGGCCTGGAGGGAGGGTTCTCGGCCAGGGGCGGGGCAGCCCGGGAGTCGGAGACTTCTGCTCCCAGGTACTCCTGGGATAGGAGTCAAAGCCCAGAAAAGGCGCAGGTGAGTGGGTGGAGGACGAGGACAGGGAGCAGCTCGCGAGGAGGGTCTCGACTGGGTCAGACGCGACAGCGGAATGGGGCGGGGGATCTCCTCACCAGGCTCCCGTAGGCCATCACCAGCACGACATTCACGCCGGACAGCCAGTTACTGCTGGACGCCATGGCCTCCCCAACCCGCGCAGAACCGCTCCGGCTTCCCCTGCCGCCCCGCCTCGTCAGCCCGGGCTCCGCCGAGGCAACGGCGCCTGGGCTCCCTGCAGCTCCCCAGCCATTTCCTCACGGGGAAACACGAAGGCTGACCCGGCCAGAAAACATGGCGGACGGGGGGGAGGGGCTGGGAAAGAAGAACGACGCCTTCCCGCTTCCCCTCAGCACGTGACTCGGGCAGGCAATGGCCCCCGCGGGCGGTGAGCGCGGAGACGCGGAACTACGCCGGTCGGAGGAGGCGGAGCGCATGCGTACGTCACGTGGCGGGGCGTGGCCGCGGAGGAGGCGGGGCGGGCGCGCAAGGCCGAGCGAGGTGTCTCGTGGCGCGGCGGCACGCGCACGCTTGCGTGCGCGTCCCTTTTTGCGTCACGTGCTGTGGGCGACGCAGGAAGGCAAGTGGGAGGGGGAAGGCGCGAGCGCGAGAGGGAAAAGGAGGGAGCGGGGCGGGGAGGAGGGAACCTTCTGTCACGTGACAGGGGCGGCGCGGCCCGGGGTGTCAGTGTGGAGGAGACTGAGGTAAAGTTGGGAGCGCAGCGGCGTTGGCGGCGGCGGCGGCAGCGGCAGCGCGGCGGGGCCGGGTATTGTCCGCGGCCCCTTTAAATCCGCGATCCCCCTTTTACCCTCCCTCCTTCCTCCCCCACCCCCGCCGTACCCCCCTCCCCCGGTGAGCCCCCCCGCCCGTGTGCTCCCCCGCTGTACACCCCCCAGTCGTGCGAGCCCTGGCGGCCCCCCCGCCAGTCGGCCGCCGGAGGTTTTGTTTATGGTCGGGTTCGCGGCCTAGTGGGCCTCGCCAGAGCCTCGGCCTCGATTTGGGAGCGTGGCCGGGGCGGGGCTTGGGGCAGCCGGGCGGGGGGGGCCATGCGGCTAGAGCCTGAGGTGGGGGAGAGCGAGAAAGAGCGCGAGCGAGCGAGGCCCGGGCCCCGCCTGAGGTAGGCCCTCTCTCTGCCCCAGCCGGCGCCGGCGGAGGGGACGCGGCGGCCCCCTCCCTCCCAGCACTCCGAGGGCCGCCGCGGATCCGGATCCGGCCTGGTTCGGGGGTGGCGGGGCGGGGGGGAGGGCGATGGGGTGGAGCTGCCCCGAACTCCCCCATGTGGCCCTCAGTTCGGAGTGCGGAGGATTAGGTGGTTCCGGGCGGGAGGCACGGAGGCGATCGGCCCCGGGAGCTCCCGAGGTGGCGCCGAGCGGGTGAGCCTCCCATCCTCCACGCGTGGGCTCGCGTCCCCTCTCCGTTTCCAGCCTCTTTGTCAGCTCCTCTCGTTACCCTTCCTCCTTTCTCACCGCCCCAGCTCTCGGAATACGTTTTTTGCTGCTGTCTTTAGCTTCCTGTTGTACATACTGTAGTTCTGGGCACCCCAAACAATTGTGATGTTATTCGGGAAGCTGGACATGGAGGCCCCCAGCGGCGCATTACGCCTTAAGGGACGTCACCAGAGCACTGGGGTATTTGTTCACTCTTCTCCTAAAGGGACAGGAATTCCGAATTTCTTAAGACCCTTCACTCTGTGGGCAGGCCCTAAAATCGCTTTGCAAACTGGTGTCACAAACAGGAGACTGCTCCTTTTCCACCAGTTCTTGAAATGTAGCCACCTCGGGTGTAGGATGTTGTGGAAAGAAAAACCCCACAGTAACAGGCCTTTTTGTTGTTATTGTTATCGTTTTGCCTTTGACTGCCCCTGGTTATTAGCTGGAGAAATCCTTTTTTGTCTTCCCCCGTCCCCCTCCCGCTGCCCATATCCTGCTTTGGGGCTATCTGATGTGACTTGCTGGGAGGTGATGAGAGTCGGTGACAACCAGCATTACTGTAGAACCGAAACGTTTTGGCTGTGTATGGGTTGATAAAACTGCTTTGAGATCCTACACCATTGTCCTTAAAGATTAGACTATGCTCGTGATTCTTTCCGTTGTGAACGGGAAGTATTTGTGGCATGTAAACTAATGATGGAAGGCCTGAAAATGTACTGTTTTGTTTTTGATTTTTAAAGCTCCTCCTTGTTAAATGCGTCCTAACTGGGAAATGCTCCTTTTAAAAATTAGATTCAAGTTGATGGGGAAGGGGATGCAGAGGTCATAACCACAAAGAGTCTAGGGGAATTAGTTGCTCTGTTAGAGATAGCAAGCCCGACCCACCCCAGTCCAGCGCCAGTTTCTGAATTGTTTCTCAAATTAGATTGTAAGCTCCCTGAGGGCAGCAACTAAGTCATACTGCTTTTGTATTTTCTAAAGTACTGGACGCATAGTAGATACTCAATAAATACTTGTTATTTATTTTTTTCTGTAAAATTTCTCTGGCTATTTTTTTAAGTAGCTGGTTTTCAAAAAATGGTCAAGGGCACTCCTGTGTTGAAACCTGTATTCGTTCCTGCGCTATTCCCTTGGTCTCCAATACTTCTCACCTATTTTCCTTAAATATTTTTGTTTTCTAAAGAAGAGGACTTTAAAAAGATTCTTCGCCTCCACTGATAACTCTGGATATGTGTCTATGCTTGCTACTAATTCTGTGTCCACCAGGGATCCATCCCAGGTCATTTACCTGTTGCTCAGTGATGTTACTACCTAGGTGGTAAAATTTTCTTGGTCACACATTTCAAAGCACTTGTCAGAGAGAAATGGAAGTTAATGGCAAGAGTGATCAGGAGGATTTTTTTTCCCCTCTTTCCTGAGTAATTATGTGGCTTTCAAGGTGACTTTTTACTATATTTACAACGATTGGTACAGTATATGCAGTTCATATAGCTTAGTCATGCAGTTCATATCTAGTGTAAATCATGTTCACAAATTGAAATTACATGTGGAGCAGAAAGCAGTCAATATTTGTAAGTTTCAAGAGTAGGGCTACTCATCTTAGCGGCAATTATTAAGCATAATGGTTTTCCTCTAGTTTTATGTGTTTTTTTTCCTTTGATTTGAATCCAGGGGTACTTGCTTAAACACTGGGTTTTTTGTAAATTAAGTGTTGAAACTTGACTATTATGCCAGCCTGGGAAAAATGGACTTTGTAGCAAATAATCCTGTGCTAGCTATAAATATTTATAGGTTTTTTTATGCATGTGTGTGTGGGGGGTAGGTAATGGTTAAAAATAAGTCCCGATGTTTCCTTAAAAATCTTGGTAATAGAGGATGTAGAACTCTTAATTTTTAATGACTACATTACAAAACAAAGACCTATGCAACCTATTGACCCAACTTGGTGAAGAATTTATCCACAAGGAAGTCATCTTTCTTTGTGACCCAAGAAACAGGTGAAATTTACTTTCTGATAGTTAATCCTTGCATATTTCCTTAGAACCCTACTGTGCCTCACTCTCAAATCCAGCTATGTCTTCTGGGCAGTCTGGAATTGTATAACCAAAAACAAAAAAAAAAGCGTAAAGATATAAATTTATATTCTTTGGAAGGGAATAAGACAATGCAAAGAAACCTTATTTTGAGCACTTCATCATATGATGAATGTTTTCTTCATTAAATGCAGCAGCCAAGATTGCATTATAAAGCAGTGTGAATTAAGGGAGTTAAATTCATTAGAATCCTTGCTTGTTAGAAGTGGTATAACAAAAACTGTTCTGGTTTGGGGAAAACTCCTGCGTGTTCTGTGTCTCTTTAAAGACTCAACAAAGTCTTTTTGCCCAACAATGATGTCTTAGGTTTAAAATGATTTCCCCGTAAACCTTTCTTCCAAATAAAACTTTGTGCTAGGTTGCTTTGGGTTTGGGGCACATTTGGGAATCTCTTGTATATTAAGGTGAGTGGTGGAGGGTAATTGCAATTCTGATTTCTTGGAACTGTGGAATTAGGGGAACAACAGGCTGCTGCAAAAACAGTGTGATGGAATTATCCAGGGAACTGAGACTGGGTAGTCATTGGGCTAATACCTGAGTTGTGGAAGGCAATGTAAGTCCCCACAGAATGCCGAGAGAAAGGAACTTAAGGGAGGAAGAGGCTAGACTTGGGCTTCTTTTTTTCCAAATGATGGTCACATGCAACTTATGTTAAACGGTTGTAAGGCAGGTAAGGCTGTTTTCACAGGTGGATTGAGTACAGTGTGTAAATTTTTTTTTGTTTGGAGTACAGACTAATCCCCTTCCTGGATTAGTTGTTTCCAGGCTTTTCTGATTATCTTTCCTTCTGTAGAAGGGACTTCAGATATTTTCACCTATATTGAAGGATTTTTGATTGTTAACATTGTTTTGCTTACTATCGAGAAAGCAACACTTAATAAAACCTGCTTATGGGAGACTAGCAACCAAACTATACACATCACTTAGGAAAAAAAATAAAAACATTACTCAACGCATGCTTTGTACATTTCTTGTTATACAAAAAATGGATTAATAGTCATAGTTCCATAAAGAATTTATGAAACTAAATATGTCTGAACAGGAGAATCCTCTTGGTTTGTTTTTTCGAAGACATGAAAGTGGTGAAAGTGCTAATGAAAGAGATAGACAACATTTTGCCCACATTTAACATCTTAACTTGTTCTTTTTAATCTTTCAGTATTCTACCTTGTAAATACTGTTATTTGTATATACTGTAAATGATGACATCGGTGGGCACTAACCGAGCCCGGGGAAACTGGGAACAACCTCAAAACCAAAACCAGACACAGCACAAGCAGCGGCCACAGGTAAAGAACCGCGGGATCTGGAGCTGCGGATCCATGGGCAGCCTTGCTGGTTGATACTGGTTTCTATCCAGCGCACCATCATTTTGTGCTTTGGATCATTGATTTGTGTTCTTTCATTTTCTAGTTCTTGCCTCTTTTCACTTGGGTTCTGATAACTGATAATGACATTCTGTGATGCAGTGTGCTTTTTATTGCTCGATACTGAATTATGAAGCTTGGAAAGTATGGGTCTTGTGCTTTGTATCTCTAAGATAGCATTTCCCTTTTTTCATCTGGGTCATGTTAGCAACACATTTCTTATTTCCTAGACTTTTCACCTTGACATCTCTCTAGTTCACCTTCGTCTTGCCACCTTTCCCCTTTCCTTTGCTCTTCTTTTCTTAACTTATTTTTTATATTCCTCTCTGGTCTCATTGAGGCCTAATCTGATTTTTCCTTTTCCATGAGGAGTTAGCATTTTTACTGTGTTTCATCAAAATTAACAAATGAGACACCCTAGAGTATTTATTGCTCAATTTTAAGGAGTAAATTAGCCTCCTGGGTACTGAAGCTTTTGTTTTGTTTTTTAAGTTTGCTTTAGATAGAATCTGTTTTGTTGTTTAGTGTTGGTTGGTTCCTAATGTGAATGAATTAACTTCCTATTTGATTATGGTCATATAAATTGAAGCTGTAAGACTAGAACTTTTCTCATATTCATTCTTTTATTTCTCCTAAGTGAATTTCTAGCAGAATTTTCATACCCAAGTACTTTAGTTGTCTCAGTTGGGACGGCAAAATTTGTGCTGTCTACAAACATACACTGGATACTCAGAAGATGTGCTGAGTCTGTCCTCAGACTAAACCTTATGGTATTCTCAGCCCTAGGAGAAGGAGGGTGGCATTGGTTATTGCAGAAACAGAAACAGAAACAGGATTTACATGTGACTTTGCAAACATACTAGTGTGAATTAAGGTACAGATGTTTCAAAGTTGTGCTGTGATCCCAACATGAAAGCCTCTTTGACAGGGAGCAGTGGTGGAAAAGCTTCCTGCTTTTTAGGGAATGTAGAGTAAAATAGTGGCGGCTCTTTTTTTTTTTGGTCATTTTGCTGATTTAAGCATCTTAAATGGTGCCTTATTGGTCACTTGTAACACGGAGAAGGAAGTTGGGGTGGGAGGTGGGCGGGCTGGCTGTCGACTGCATAGGTCCCTCTTATTTTCTAAACTGCTGCCTGTTGATCATGCTTTCTTGAACTTGTCTCAATTTTTAGGCCACTGCAGAACAAATTCGACTTGCACAGATGATTTCGGACCATAATGACGCTGACTTTGAGGAAAAAGTGAAACAAGTGAGTATATTGCTGACTCACTGTAAGCTATGGGTAAGGCATCAGGATTAAAGCATTGTTAAATAGCATAGGTGCCTACCAGCCTACTTTCTACCGTAGGTATGAAAGGAATTGTGTCCTGAAGTAGGATAAGTTAAGCTAATAGGTGCTTTTATCGTATGATTTACTCTATCCTTTTGGACAGATACCTTGTTCAAAAAGGTTTTGTCTTAATTTTCACTTCCTGTTTAATGAATGAATGACATTGTTAGTGCCACTTTATAGCACCTTCGAGCAGTTGTGGCATCAAAGAAATGTGGCAATTCACAGTATGCTGAAGCCTGTGTGTTTCTAAGTTTGAGTCTCTTAGATGCTTATTGTTTGGTTGCTTTGTAAGTAAGTCCTTTTGACCCCATTTTTGATCACAGGTGTTAATATTTTGCTTTTGGAACTATGACACCAAATTCTGCATGTTTTGCTTTTTAAAGCCTAGTTCTTTCAAACTCAGCTGGTGTTTCTTTTTTCTGTGCTTCACCTAGTTTTCTTTTGTGAGGAGTGCAGGCTTGTTCATGATCAGTGCTGATCTTTCTCTTTCAGTTGATTGATATCACAGGCAAGAACCAGGATGAATGTGTCATTGCTTTGCATGACTGCAATGGAGATGTCAACAGAGCCATCAATGTACTGCTGGAAGGAAACCCAGATACGGTAGAGTGCCGATAAAGTGTTCTAGAAAGTGGTTTCCTGGCTAAGAGGCTAGTAAGGTTCTACAAATAGCAAGTGGGATAACTCAGTTTAAACCAGAGTACCTTGTCCTCCAAATAGAACTGGGAACTACCTTGGATATTGTTTGCTGCAGGTTGCAGATACTTAAAATTCATGAACAGCAAACAGGAAAACATAAAATTAGTCTCTTCTAATTGGCCTAGAATAAATTATTCACTCCAGACTAGCGATTGTATTCAGCCCTGGGTTACGCTGAATTAGAAGTGCTGTTTCTGGCCTCGGTTAGTAATCATGGGAGACTTCTGCTTACCTGTTTTATTGGTATCGAGCAAAGTCACTATTGGAGTCTGAGTTTAGGACAGTCCCATCGATAGCTTTACAGTTTATAATACTTTTTCATCATGTGGATTTATTTCTGTTGAGGTAGCAGAGAAACAAAATAGCCTGCTGACCATCCCTGGAGATGTTGGGGGATATCTTGCAGGACCTCTTGCTCTAGAATTTAGAGTTGCCTTCACCTCTTCCTTTTTCTTCCCACTTAATGAGAATCTTGTGTTTTTGTGTTCGTCTTATCACTATACCAAATCATAAGTCCTTTAACAGGGATTCTGCCGTACTAACCTTTGGGATGTTCCCGCAGTGCTTAGTAGAGAACTCGATTTTTTTTTAATAAGCAGTGTATCATTTTGAGGTTATTTCCATTTACTTGGTCCCACACTGGGGGCCTTAGGTTGGGATAGATAACCAGAGTTTATACTTAGAGTGATCAGCCTACTGGTATTACAGTGTTGCTTTAGCTAAATGTTACAGGTTTGTCAATTTCCTTAAGACAATGGGAAATAATCATGGGACAATTTTTTTAATTATTGAATTTAAATTTGTGGCTTTTTCTCTTAAAAGTGTGGCCTTAGGTTAGATTTTACATTTTTTATTTTATTTGAAAATTACTGCTTAGACAATAAGATAACAGTGCCTTTGGATTATTTTTTTTTATTCTAGCATAATTGTCTCAAGATTTTTGGGTTGGAAGAAGTGGGATAACTTGTGCTTTGTAAATGTCTGGAGTTTTTTGCACAAGTCACATTTTGTTTCATCTTCTGGCATCTGCCTAGTGCTACAAGTCTGACCTTCCACAGTATTAAAAAAGAATATAAACTGGAGAAAAGTATGCTTATGCCACAAATAAACGAGCTACCGGTGAAACCAGTGGGAAGAGAGTCAGCTGCCAGGATATTGGATGTATTTGGGTGGATGAGATCATATCAGAAAACTGGCAATACCTTTGAGAAGATCATAGTAATTCTCTATCCTTATAAAACTCTCTGGTGCCAGCAGCTGATGTGTACTATAGAGGGAGAAGGTGACAGGTTTCTGAGACTTGCCAGGATTTGAGACAGGCTAGTAAACACTAGGAAAGCTAACTGTTTCGAGTCTGGTTTTCAGGATTTCTGATGCAGATTTAGCTATAGGGTTACTATAACTGAAGAATTGAAGCTACTGTAAGCATAAAATGGTCACCAGTTGTAATACAGAATCAGCTCGGGTAGGAAGAGTAGGCAGCAAGGAGCTGCCAAGTCCTAAGTGGATACTTAATCTTTCTTTAATTATTTTGTGAACTATTATAGACTTCAGACTATTATACGTACCTTGGTTATAATTTAAAATTTTATTTTGAACTTAAATATAAAGTGTATAAAGTAGGATATACTTAAAATTTACCATTCGAACCATTTTTAAGTGTATTATTTAGTGGCATTAAGTACACTGAAAAAGTTATGCCACCATCAGTGCTCTCTAGTTCCAGAAAATTTTCATTTTCCCAAGCCGAATCCAAAATGGATTTTCTGTATCCATTAAATAGTAACTCCTCGTTTCTCCCTCCTGCCGGCTTCTGGTAACCTGTTCTATTTTCTGAGTCTATGAATCTGCCTATTCGAGGTACCTCACATGAGTAGAATCATGCAGTATTTGTCCTTTTGTGTCTTAGTTCAGTTAGCATAATGTTTTCAAGGTTTATATTGCGGCATATATCAGAATTCCACTCCTTTAAGGCTGGATAATTCAATGTGTGTGTGTGTGTGTGTGTGTGTGTGTGCGCGCGCGCGCGCGCCCATTTTGTTTATCCATTAGTGGATACTTAGAATTATTTGGAAATAAGTTTTAGGCATTGTATTATTTTATTTCCTAAATGTTTCAGCATGCTTCCCTTAAAGAGGGATACTCAAGAACACTCTTTCATATGACCACAGCATTTTTATCAACTCTGAGGAAATTAATAGTAATTTCATGTCATACCTCATTTGTGTTCTTGATGTTTGTCTTGGAACTTTCATTTGTACATAGTTCCTGAAGAAATATGTGTAAATCAAGGTATGTGTATGTTTAAAACATTCACTCATTTTCTTGAAGGATAAATGTTTTACAAGACAGATTGTTTGGCTTATTTTCCTTACCACAAAATTTCCTTTCTACAGTCTGGAATAAATCACAGATTGTTCTGTTTGGGGAAAGTTGAATTATATCAGTTTAATCAGGTACAGGGGAGAACAGACTGGATAAAACCTAGAAAGGCTCCTGACAGTCAGCATGTCTCAGCGCCAGAGCCGTGCCTTCCTGACTGCTGTTTGGTCTTCTTTTAAGTAAAGGAAATTGGGGGGTGGGGCGGAGCTGGGTAGTAGGTATAGTTGTTTTCCTCCTAAATTCTGAGTTGCTTGATTAACGAATGTGCCTAAGAGTCGAATGCTGCTTACTCATTCTGAATTCAAAGTTAACTTTTAGATGCTTTTTTTCTTTTTTGGTATATTTCATATGAATGAGACTATAAAAAGTTGAGAGTCACTGAATCCAAAGGAAATTAGTTTTTTCAGCTCAGGAAACATTTGAAAATTAGGGACCGGTCACTTTGTCCTTTAACCGATATGCCAGGTGACTGAACTAGATTGGGATCTTGTGATCCTTTTGGAAGTGATCCCTGCAGTCCATTAACTAGAAGCTAATGCCCTACAAAAAGGAATTCAGTTTTGCAGTGATAGAGAATTTGTTTTGAGGTTCTGTCTACTCCATTTACATAAGTAAACTGGAAGGAGCATCTTAGACGTGGATGCTGAGTGGAGAATGGTGAACAGTTGTCCCAGCTTTTATCTCTGCTTTCATGATAGCAATCCATATTGATTAGATATGAATGCTCTGCTCTTCTTTAGCATTCCTGGGAGATGGTCGGGAAGAAGAAGGGAGTTTCAGGACAGAAGGATGGTGGCCAGACGGAGTCCAACGAGGAAGGCAAAGAAAATCGAGACCGGGACAGAGACTATAGTCGACGACGTGGTGGGCCACCAAGACGTGGGCGAGGTGCCAGCCGTGGACGAGAGTGTATGCATGGGGCTTTAACAAAACCAGCGGTGGGTCAGTGATGTCTAGATTCAGGGATGTCAGGACCTTGTCAGGCCGGACCTATAATCATTATATCACCCTTTTGATTTTTCTTGCCATCATCTGTTCTGAGACTTGGCATCTCTTACATGCAGCCTTTTCTAGCAGCAGCCGCCAGTTTGGCATGAACTTACCCCGGAATGATTTGTAAAGTTGTCTGACTGACAGTTCTCTGTTGTGATCCATCACTATCCCCCTAGTAACAATCGTATCCCGTCCTTTCAGTCATTTTCTTTGTTTTCTCACTAGCACATATACATACTTCTATAATTACGTATGTTCTGTTGAATCTGCTCTGGCCATCTTTTATTTTGTTTATTTTTTCCCTAGTTCGGGGTCAGGAAAATGGATTGGATGGCACCAAGAGTGGAGGGCCTTCCGGAAGAGGCACAGAACGAGGCAGAAGAGGTCGCGGACGAGGCAGAGGTGATGAATTTATTGTGGGTTGGCTATTGGGGCAAGGTACTCTTACTAGTTCTGTAGGGGTTTATTACATTTAGAAACATTCACATGGAGTCTGGTTATTTTAATTGTTGAGGTATCGTGCAAATTCTAGAGATTGCTAAGTGGGCAGTGCAGAAAAGATGGTTGTCATTTCCTTTAGTCTTTATTATTACTGACTATATTTGAGGACCCAGCAGTTTGATCAGGAGAGAAACAATATGATGATAGTAACGATTATCCTACTGTTTTGTATTAACCGATTTACTACAGAGTGACAGAAAGATTTCTAACAACGTTAACCATACTATTCCATAGCTGTCTCATTAGTTGGCAAGATAGTTTTGTATCAATTTCTAAGGTATTCTTTCTTTTTCTTTAGGTGGCTCTGGTAGGCGGGGAGGAAGGTTTTCTGCTCAAGGAATGGGGTAAGTTTCCTTGGTCCAATGTCAAAGTCTTTAATTTTTTCACCATAATGTTTTAGCATGGTGATAGTATCCTTATTTCCTGAGGATAGTAGTAGGCAGCCTTAACCAAAATGTAATCAGAAAGATGTCTAGACTATTTAATCAGAAAGGTGTGTAGACTTAGGACTTATTTTTTAGGGATAAGCGTTTACCACCCGGATCATTTTATTTCATAGTTTCATTTGCATACACTTGCTTTCTTCTCAAAATCTTTATGTGGATTTTGTTATTATTGGTGTCCTAGCCCAAAATAAATAGTAGATATAAATTAAGATTATACCATGAAATTTCAGGTAGGCTTATCAGTGGGCAAAGTTGACAGTATAGCACATAGGATTATATGATTGATCACATGAGGACAGAGGCAGGATTCTTACTGCCCTCCTCTTGGAGTTAATTTTTTGCTGGTGCTGCTCAGGTGTCATAGACTCTTTAAGCTTTATTTTGTTGTTCAACCCCTCTCCCGCCCCCAGAACCTTTAACCCAGCTGATTATGCAGAGCCAGCCAATACCGATGATAACTATGGCAATAATAGCGGCAATACGTGGAACAACACTGGCCACTTCGAGCCAGATGATGGGACGAGTGAGTGACCATTTATTATTTCTTGTCTCTGGGAACCTAAGGAAATAACTTTTTTGAGGTTATAGTCACATAAAAGAGTGGAGGAACAGCAGAGACAGGAATAAAGGGATGGCGATTGAAATGCCCTGTGTTCTCTACTTTGTTCCTGTGGCACAGTAGACTAGCTGTTTCACCTGATGTTCATCACTATTTTATGAAATAGATATTTGTTATCATCACTTTCCAGGTGACAGAACATAGACTGAAAGAGCGGTTATGAAATTTGCCAGTATTTGACCTCAGAATGGTTTGACTCTACAATCTACAAGCCCATGCTCTTTCCATTATACCATGTGGCTGCCATTGGCGCCAGTTGTATTTCCTGGTGCTTCTGTTAGGGTAGCCAGCTTTGCCTGTTGAAAAGATATCCTGAATTAATGAGGCCACTACTTGTAGAGATGAAGAGAGTCCAGAATCAAAGCCCACTGTCAGTTTGCTTGCTAGTACTGAGATAGGAGTATCCTTTTTCCTTTTATTTTTGGGAAATCTCAGTATCTGGGCGAGAAGGAAATCTCGAGACTTTCAAGCTCTCTTCATTGGACTGTCTTCAGGGTGTAATAACGTGTTAGTAGGGTTTTAATAAAATGGCTTTTTTTCCGTTAGCTGACTTTGGTGCCTCTGTCTGGGTAGGGCGTATATATTTACGGATACGTTAGGCTTGTGGGATAAACAGAGATGTGTTTGAGAGTAAGATGCTTTTACTGCTCCAAGTGAGAGCAGCCTCTGAGCTCCCGAGTACCTTCTTCTCGTGAGATCAGCTGCCTCCTCTGGCTGAGCCAGCACATGCAGAGCCTGAGACTGCTTTCCTCTTGCGAAGAGGGCTGAGCTAATAGTGGAGCATGAAATAGGCTGCTTGATTCCTTGTCCGTTTAAATTTGCCCTGCCCCTTTTTAAAAGTCAGCCATCTTTATCTCTGTCTTTAGGAGGGTCTTTGGTACAAACAGCTTCTCATCTACTGTCCACAAGATGTTACACCTCAGGTCCTGAACTTTTTGCTTTTTGTTTCCAAGCTAGCTTATAAACTCATTTTGAACACAAAATTTCCTTGGCAGAGGCTCCAGTTGAGTTATTATTAAATGGATGTCTTTCTGAATTCCCTCGACCATTTGGCTAGGAGACATCCTTTTCTGTTTTTACTTCCTCTACTTGGGAGGCATTAGAACTGCTCTTCGTTCATCTCTTGATGGCTTTGTAGAGGCAATGGTAGCAGTTCGAGTAACAAAAGTTACTGTTTTTGAGCTCGAGTTTGTTCTCAGGTATTTTGACTTTTTATTATTGGCAGAAAAGATAGAAATGAAGAGATTCATGTTCAGTTATGGGTGGAAAATCAGGCACGAAGTCCCATTCCTGGATTGTAAACCTTAGCTATTTTCAATCAGGATCTGGGAAGAATGAGGTGTGTGTTTATTTCTACTGAGTAGAGAGAACAGCAGATTTGGAGGGCTAGAATCAGAAATCTCTGGTTCGTGACTGAATGAAAAGTTATGTGATGCTGCTGTTACCTCTTTAGTGGGAAAGTGTCGGGTACAGCTTCATTTCCCGTCATCTTCAGTTCACGGTGCAAACCTACCTTTGTGCATGAATCTCCCTTGTGTTTTCACGATAGCAAACTCAGATTCCCTTTTAATTTAAAAAGACATTTAAACCTACCCTTAAAATATCCACAGGTAGCGGTGGGAATTGTGTATTGGGGGCAGACATTCTCATTCACAAGCAAAATTTCACTGTTTTTTCTTTTTTTTCTTTTCTTTTCTTTTTTGTTTCAGGACTTGATTTCATTGGGGTTGAGGGGTCAAATTATCCCCGAAAATTTGAGACTGCTCCTGGTATGATACATCCAGGCGCCTAACTGCCCCGGATATTTTTATAGATTTTTATGAACTGAAATATCTGTGGATATGTCATTTTTCCGTCTTCCTGCTTTTTCTCTTTCTGCCTTTTTCTCACATTTTCTGTGCCCGTTTTTGCTTCTGAAATTTTTGTTCATTTACTGAATGTTTAACACGTACATTGCCTGTGCTTTCCGCTGATGAGACGCAAACCCTCATCTGTTGCTTGGAGTGTTTGCACTCTTTCCTTAA
Organism: Rousettus aegyptiacus; assembly: GCF_014176215.1. Taxonomy (NCBI): domain Eukaryota; kingdom Metazoa; phylum Chordata; class Mammalia; order Chiroptera; family Pteropodidae; genus Rousettus; species Rousettus aegyptiacus. The sequence continues at coordinate 25,730,072 of NW_023416292.1, read as the reverse complement.
TGCTTTCTCACTATAGCTCTCTTCCTTAGTCATTTTCGTATTTCCTGTATAGGCAAATATCAGCTAAGAATCTGCAGTCGTCTTTTCCATCCCAGATGCAGTTGCCAGAATGCACGGGGGTTGGGGGCGGGAATCTTGTGTTGAGAGAGAGCTTCTCAACAGTAGGTAACTTGTCAGGTCACTTCCAACTCTGGAATCGTGTATACGTTTGCCCAGACCCTAGGTTCCAGGGATGTCAGTGGAGAGAGCGGGGAGAGAGAGGAGGACGTGCTTTGTAACTTGTCTAGACGGAGGTTGGGTTTCAGTTTATTGTTTGGAATTGCTTTGGTGCAGTTTTAACACCGTTCTGGGAACGGTGTTAGAGTGAATATACTTTTCTCTAGAAATAGGATTTTCCACTATTACATGTTTAGAAGAATTTCGGATGGGTTTTGTAAATTAGAATATTTCTCTTCAGTGATGATGAGATATTCAAATGCCAGACTTTCTTTTTTGTAAGACCCTTTCTCCATTTGGAGAGAAGATTTAAGGGTCATATTCAATCTGAACTGTTGGTCTGGAGAAGGAAATAAGGAATGTTTTCATCCCTCCTGCAGATAGGTTCTTATTTCTTCCTGGGTTCCTTGAGTTGACAGGAAGCATCCTGGTTCTGACACTCACCCATATTCCTTAAGGGCGGTTTCACTTGCTGAGGTTCTGCGTGTGCATGAAGTACAGCAGGGGGAGTGCAAGGCGTTTTGACTGCTTATGGATTGGTCCTGCAGAAACTGCATCCGCACTGCGTTGCTGTCAACACGACCTGCCCCGTTCACCGTGGCAGGTCAGATTTCACATTCTGTGTGATTAGGATTAGGACAGTAACTGTCGCACATAGTTGGTTTTTCAGTCTCATCTAGCGTCTTCTGAAAAAAGCAAATCCATAGAGATTCTTTATAGTTACACCAATAAGATCTGTGAACTTGACTTCTGCTGAGTATGCGTTTTTAAATTCCTTTCCTGTAGCAGTTAGTTGTGAGTGTCCTCTACGTGGATTTCAGGCCTGCCTGCCTTCACTGCCCTTACACTGTCATATTGGCGTCATTTGTGTCCCTTCATCACTGCTGCCACCTTCCCTTCAGACTGGCGGCAGTACTGTCTTATACCAGATAAATAGGCGAAGTTTTGTTCTGGTTTAAGTTGGCTGTTGCCATTTCACAGAATTGACCACCAGGTCCGAGGGCTGAGTGTCTTAAGAGATCGCCCGGAGCGTTGGTTTGTTGTTACTCGTGCTTGCATTTTCTCCCTTGCATTTTCTGCCTCTCGCTCTCTACTGTGTAGCTTTGTAACAAAAACTGAAAGTAACCGAAATCATAATCTTAATAAAACCCTGGTGTTCTGAGGTCTCCCTTACTATGCAGTCTTCCTTGCTCTGAAGCCCAAGAACTTCTTCTGATTACTAAATTCTGGTAACACTTTTGGTAACCAAAAATGTTAATACGTTAGAGTTTTCTGCACATGCTGTGCACTGGCACTCAAAATCACTCTCCCTGCATCCCCAGGTGCGTGGAGGACGGCAACCGAGGAGTGGGGAACTGAAGATTGGAATGAAGATGTAGGTATTTCCAGGTGGTTTTTCTTTAGTGCCTTCTATCCCTAAGTGGTGTTTAGGGATAGAAAATGGGCATGTTTCTACCCCTCACAGTTCATCCTTAAGATTCTGACCCAAAACTTTTACATCCAAAATAGTGTTCTGAGCCAGAACATTTGACATATGTTATATGAAGGAGACTGGGCATGAACAGGACTCTGTGGAGCCAGACTATGGAAAGGGCAAGTGCACTTGTGTAAGTCCAATACCTGATTGTCGGATTTATCCCAGGAAGAGACGGTGGTTGGGTAGGGCACCGGAAATGGAGTTAGGCAGGTAGTGCGTTGAGTAGCAGCTGCTGGTGGTATATGACTCTACTGGAGCAGATCCGTTGTTTGGTTCACGTTTAAACATTGGCGTATGGTCCTGTAATTGGCTTGGAGGTGGGTACGAAGGGAGAGTTACAGTGCCAGCTTCTCAAGTTTGTAATGTGGTTGGCTCTGGAACCATTTTAATTTTCTTGAAGCCCGAGTATTTAATTGTAATTGAGATGAATATGTAGAATTGGCTATCTTCCAGCTTGACTCAACTTGAAAACCTCATAGATGGGTGGCACAAGGTGGCACATAAACAAGCTGTGTGAATTCACTGGAGTAGTACCTGAGTAAAAGGATTTTGCTGATTCCTGGTCACAGTCAAACTTTTGCTATGAATTACAGTTTCTAGTGATCATGGATGAACTTCAATTTTTAATGCTTTTTCATCTACTTTCTTATACTCAAACATGTTCAGGCAAGGCAGCTTCTATGGTAAGAGGAAACGATACGTCAAACTTTTGGTTGCTAAATCTGAGTTTTTAAAATATCAGATGCATCAGTATCAGAGGGTGATTATTTTCTGTTGTAGCTAAGCTAGACTGCCTTGTGAATATTTTCTAAGATTTGGCTCGTCTGCTTAAGCACCTTTCAGAATAATATATTTAGGGAAGTGGATTCTCTGTTTTTAGAGGAGGAAAATGAATCAAAAAGTCAAAGTAAAAAATCAAATCAACTTTGAATAGTATGAACAATTATTTCCTGTAATGGCTTACCAATTTTAGTGTCTTATAGTGGAGAGACTATGTATATAAAGTCAGTATTAAGGCAAAAATTGCAAATGGTTAAGATTATCCTGAAAAGACCTTAACTCACCAGCACTTGAGCCCTTACTGCTCAAAAGCCAAGAATTAACTTTAATTTTTGTCCTTATCTTGGCTGTCATCTTCCTTTCTTTGAGAAGAGCAGTGGAAGATAAAGTATGATTTGGGTAGAGATGGGGATGGGGAGCTGTAATGGGAAAATACAGAGGCTTTTTCTGTCTAGCATGCGTAGTCACCTTCCTCTAAGTTTAGTGTGCATATTACATGACTTGACCATATTTTGAGGGGTTTCTTGGTTCTACCCTCTATTTTAATAAAATCATTGAGCTTGAAGGTTAATCCTTTCAGGAGTCTTCAGAGTAGTTTTCTAAGGGTTTTCCTTTTTCTCGATACTGAATTCCCTTTACCCGTGCCAGGATTCTGACGATAATCTACCTAACACCAGGAGTGACTAATTCCTCTGTTTTCCAGCTTTCTGAGACCAAGATCTTCACTGCCTCTAATGTGTCTTCAGTACCTCTGCCTGCAGAGAATGTGACAATCACTGCTGGTCAGAGGCAAGTGTGTGGTCAAATTCAGTATTTTTTCTAAAAGGGGTCTGCTGACATGCCTATAAGGAAGAGTGGTGCTGGCCTCCACGCCCCGTGGTGATTGTCGTCATGAAAACCAAGTCACAGCAGGTTCTTCTTCAGCGGATCTATAGATTTATGAGTTGATACTAGCTTATCTACTAAATGGAAGGCCATATCTTAACAGTTTGAAAGTTGATTTCCCCCCCAGAATAGCCCTTTAATCCCATAAGTCAACATCACGGGCATTGACTAAAACTTAGCATGCTGTAACTTGCAGTAAGTCGAGTAAAGAAAAGCTTCAAGTGGACGTTTTAATTTACTTCTGAATTTGCAGGACTGTTCAGTGGCTTCTCTCGCTTTATAATTAATGATCTTTGTCCACTGAGCCCACTGAGTGTAGTGATCATTTCCTCCCAGGAACTGGCTGATGAACTTGTTAGAACTTGAACCGAGGTATCGGGGTCAGTAGACGGAAGTACGCTCATCAGGGAGAGTTTCTGTCCCCTGAAGCCTCTTGGGCTGTTTCTAGACCTGGGTGTGTATCTGTTGACTCAGAAGATCCTAAAGAGAAGTATGAGAGGAATAGGGTGTTAGGGCTTTCATATAACATGTATTTTTTTTTCTGACACCAACTGGAGGATGTGTGTAGGGCCAGGTATGGGGTGAGGCATGGAGTTTGCATGCCTCCTGAGGATGCTGCTCTCCCAGCCCATCCACGTGTCCACCTACCCAGAAGCTCACCGCATGTCATCGTTCAGGGTTTTTATCAAAGTTTCATTACATAGATGTGATTGATTAAAGTTCTTGGTGATTGAATTCGGTGTACAGCTCTCCTCCCCAGGAGTGGATGGAGCTGGTGGGGTTCTATAGTCATATTATTGGTGTGTCTGGTCATTATACCCCTTCTGAAGCTGTGTGGGAGGCCCCACCTTATGTGACCTCATGGTTGAAAAGGGCTCATTATAAATTAGAAAAGACTTGCCAGGACATTTTAAGAGTTTAAGGAGCTCTGTGGGCCAAGCCCAGATGTATATTTTTATTATACCATAAGCAACTTCAGAAATTTTATAAAAGTTAGGAAAAAATTACCCAAACTTTTGTCGTTCCAAAGGCATTTGAAAATGCCAGCATTCTAGAATATAGTTTTAAATATTAAACATTGTTAATGACAGGAATTCAGTATTAAGAAATCATAGATAAAATTAGTAAATCTTGCCCAGTTATTGACATTAAATTAATTTGACCAAAATAAAATATTTAAATAGCATTGTGGTTGGCAACATTGTTAGGACACACACTCTAGTGGCTTCTACACATCATCGGTTTTGGTAAATTAAGCATTTCAGGGCTTTGTGTTTCTGAGGACTGACTTCACTTTAACTGTAGTCTGAGTCGGATGTTGAGTGCTAGAATGTTCATCACTCATCAAGATCCTGTCTCCTCTCCACTAGAATTGACCTTGCTGTTCTACTGGGGAAGACACCGTCTTCAATGGAGAATGATTCTTCTAATCTGGATCCATCTCAGGCTCCTTCTCTTGCCCAGCCTCTGGTGTTCAGTAACTCGAAGCAGAGCACCATATCACAGCCTGCTTCAGGGAGCACGTTTTCTCATCACAGTATGGTAAGTCGTAGGGCACGCGGTGTGTCCTGACCTAACTTTCCTGCTTAACTTCTGCACGTATTACAAGAATTTCGTCCAGTGGCAGCCAGAAGTTTGGGGCAGGGCAAAGCATCCTGTTTGTTTTCCTCTGCATCCTTGGGTGTAGAGATGTTGATTGAGTTGGGTGGTAGGGAAGAGCTTCAGGAGAAGGCTCGGCTTTGGACATACTGAGTCTGAGTTAACGTCATTTAGTGAGCACTCGTGCTGAACGCTTCACTGTTCTTGAAGAGAGAAAATCAGTGACATCAGATTTTAACCCTTTTGCAGTCTTAAATAAACCTTGATGGGAGTTGTAGCAGTTTTGTTTCTCGAGAGAGCAGAATTGCCATATGTATTTATTTAAACCAGACATTTTTGGACTAGGCTGCCTAAAACTTCTGATCTTCCAGAATCTGGCCACTTGCTAGTTCTTTCTCCCTTTCTCTGCAGGGGTGGGTAGAGTGCTCGCTCTGCCTGCCTATCTTATAGGGCTTTCAGAAGATAAGTTGATGGACAAGGGCTATACAGATGTGGTGGCAATAGTGATATTGTTTATTAGTAACCTAGGAAAGTTCTGTCATGTGACTTGTTGATTCATGACATTTTTTAAAACTCAAGGTCATTAACTATGGCAAAGGATTCATGTAAGCTAAACAAGGACCAATTTTCTTATAGTCAATAAATTGAAGAAGTACTACTGCCTTTTCTTTATTTCTCTTTGCTTTTCCTTCCGTCCCTTTTTTTGTGGAGGGATGGTATAGTCGTAAGCGGTAAGAGATCATCTGTGTGCATGTAGTTTTATTTTTACAGTAGTAGAGTTATAGTAATAATTTTAATTAGGAAACAAGAATTCTATTCATTTTTTAATTGTTGTCTTAGTGGTTTTTTGTTTTAATAATTTGGTGGCTGATGTTCATATTTGAAAGATGACAGGTGAAGAAAAAGTGGGCAAGAGAGGAAAGGAGGGGGAGAGTGTTGGGATTAAAAAGAGAAAGAAGAGAGAAACAAAAATGGAAATGACTCCCAGCCCCTAAGAGATGCACGTGGCTGGAAAATGTGGGTCAGTGCTCCATGTTTTTCTTAACTGCCTTTTTAAAGTTTCGACGTACTTTTACTTACCCCAACATTCTATTTAATGTGTGTCATGTGATGTGTTAAACTGAACATGACGTTATTCAGGTCTTTTTCATTACTTGTATTAATCACTGTGCTATTTAACGCTTCTTTTCCATTGAGAATAAATGTTAACAAGATTAATTGCCCTTGAAATTTAACAGCTATAAATAATACAGGCGCCCCTTATAAATTATTGTGTACAATATATGAACATTAGATAACTTTTTATGCTTTTAATGTAATGCTTTGCATTTGTAGAATATTTGGTAATCATTGCTGTGTGAGATCATCTCTCAGCCACAATTCCATATTTTCAGCTGGACTTCTGCCATTTTTGCATTTGTGTGTATAATCTTGGGGTATAGATGGAAATGGGAAAGAATGCCTTACCTCAAGTTGAAAAGACGGGTTTTGTATAGGAAAGCGTTGCCCAGTTGTGACGGTGATGTGGTTAAATGAGAACGTAAGGAGGACGAGGTTAAATTTCCTTGGGGGTTTCTTAGAATAGTCGAGGTCACATGGTTCATCTTCTGGATGAGGCTGGTAGTTTTACGTGGTAGTAGGGAATGGGGAGAATCCCCCAAAAGCATTAAGAGTAAATTTTGCTTTGCTGTCATGATCGCCCTGTAGAACTTGGATGCACATGGAAGAAACATCCAGATCATCTGAACTCGTCGTTGGCTAGTCTAGTGGGCAGCGGGGTGGCCCGCAGAGCTGCCTTTGCATCTGTGCTGATTATTAACAACATTGAGATGAGGCGCCGTTGGTTGGTTTTTTTCCTTTCAAGCCGTTTAGTGGAAAAGACAAGGATCTTAATGGCTTAAGTGAAATTTTATATTACCCTCATGTTAACTTACTAATCAAGTATTGATCGATTTAAAATTTTAAAAGGAAAAAAATCTCTAGCCATTGGAGCTTTATCCCTGAGGCAGAGGGAGCGAGGATGAAGGTGGACATTCTAATCGCTCTTACTTCTTTGAGTACTTACTCTTTGTACCCTGTGCATGTTAAGTGCCCTAGATACATAATTCGTTTAATTCTCCCACAACTTAATGAGGTGCTGCTTTTATTTCTATGTTAAAGTGAGGTACAGAAAAATTACTTTTCCGCAATTACGTAGCCAGACACTCTGAGTCCAGATCCAGAACTTGTGCTCTAAGTGGAGTACGCCGTGTACTCAGTCTGGTGGCACTCTTCACTGGCCTCATTTACCCCGCGCTCATCCTGGATAAGTGCGTCTTTCAGTAGCTGAACGAGGTTGCTCAGATTTCTCTAAATTTCTGTGTCGATCTACAGGTGAGCATGTTAGGGAAAGGATTTGGCGATGTCGGCGAAGCTAAAGGTGGCAGCACCACGGGCTCCCAGTTCTTGGAGCAGTTCAAGACTGCGCAGGCCCTGGCTCAGCTGGCCGCCCAGCATTCCCAGTCTGGAACCGCCACCACCTCCTCTTGGGACCTGGGCTCCACCACGCAGTCCCCGTCGCTGGTGCAGTACGGTGAGAAAGACGGAAAGCAAACTGAGCTTTTTAAGCATTGGAGCGTAACCGTCAAGAGGCAGGAGTAGGGGGTGAAGGGAGAAAGGCAGCCAGTTGGCTCGTTCTCCATCCTGAGCCTCCAGTCAGAACGCCGAGGGTCGTGAGAAGCTGAAGTTGTAAAGCTCTTATCAGATTTAGCTCTCTACGTAGCTGCAGTTTTCTGTTGACCTGGGGGTTTTAGGGATCCCCTAGATTTACCTTTAGTGGTTAAAAACGGTGGATTGCCTTTGGAAACATTCATGGATTTGTCTGTCTTAGAGCTTTAAACATGGGCAGTTCCTAGATCCCTGTCTTACACAAGCGAGGGATAGCATCAGTTCACTTAGGCCCCACTTAAGAACAAATACGATCCAGAAATTGGCGTCTCTAGACATGAGATTAAGTCTTAAAACAGGACCTGTTTATATGAGGTCCTGACTCCTGGGGGTTTAGTTCATGGCTCTAGTGCAAGGTCATAGCATCATCTGGAGGTTCACCAGCACCTCTGACCTTAAACATACTGGATTTCATTGTGCAGATTTGAAGAACCCAAATGATTCAACAGTGCACAGCCCCTTCACAAAGCGCCAGGCTTTCACCCCATCTTCAACCATGATGGAGGTGTTCCTTCAGGAGAAGCCACCTGCAGCAGCTACCTCCACAGCTGCACCTGCACCCCCCTCTTCTCCGCTGCCAAGCAAACCTGCCTCGGCTCCACAAATGTCCCCTGGGTCTTCAGACAACCAGTCCTCCAGCCCTCAGCCGGCTCAGCAAAAACTGAAGCAGCAGAAGAAAAAAGCCTCCTTGACTTCTAAGGTTCTCTAACTTTTAAATAGATGCTCTCTTGGGGCAAGGGGCTACAGGATTTGGGAATCGAGGTTGTAAAAATATAGTATAGAAATTTGAAGCAAAGGTCTTTTCATTGGTCTTACAGTGAGGTTGCAGTAAAGCGTTCCTTTCTGTTCTCTCCAGATTCCTGCTCTGGCTGTGGAGATGCCTGGCTCAGCCGATATCTCAGGGCTAAACCTGCAGTTTGGGGCCTTGCAGTTTGGGTCGGAGCCTGTCCTTTCTGATTATGAGTCCACCCCCACCACGAGCGCCTCTTCAAGCCAGGCTCCAAGTAGCCTGTATACCAGCACGGCCAGGTAGAAGACACATCAGCTGTGATTGTGCCTTCTCTCAGTAGGCTTTTACCACTTCCTCTGAGTCTCTTGGTGATTCCTAGCCCTCTGGGGAGGCCAGGTCTCCGAGGGGAGGGAAAAGCAGCCAGTTGAAACATTTTGCTGAGCTCTTAAAAATATGTTGCTAGAGGCGTGGCTCCATAGTGTAGCAGTTAGCACTTCTGCTTTACACACAGATGGTCCTGGGTTCATGCCCCAGGTAGAACCACGGACCATACCCCAAGTGTGCCAGGCCCCAGGTGTATGCCATGAGCGTGTGGGAGGAGATGCCCCACCTTCAGAGATCCAGTTCTTGAGGGGAAACAGCAACATCCATAGGTTGGGGTGGAGGGGGGGAATTAAAAAGGGGGAAAAAAAATTTTGGTAGGATTATCTGTAACTGTAAACAGAAATGGACCCCTTCGGTACTTGCAGAATGGCCAGGCATAGTTCTTAGATGTGTACAGCACCTATGATGGAAGGTGTCTCGGCATCTACGTGAGCTAAAACTGCTTTTGACACTTTGAGCCCTTTGGTGGGGAACGTAGGCCTGTGAAGGGGATAACTGAAGTCCGGGGGAGGAGGTAGCACTGATCTGTTATGCCACTTAGAAGGAGCCCGTCCCGTGGAACCCTTCCTGCCACCTCCGATCTATTGGGGGACGGGGGTGCATTTTAAGCAATAGAAAATCTTGGGGGCGTTCCAGGGGCCTGGGCTGTTTTTCTCAAGCCTTAGAATTTAAAAATATAGATGTCTGGCCCTTTCCTAGATTTCTCGAATCATAACTGCTATTCATGCACGTGAGTATTTTCAGAGTTCCTCTCAGGAGAGGGCTGCCATTGCATCCAGTAGGGTTTAGAGAGCCAGGAGCTCAGAATTCCTTACTATAAAGACGCAAGCAAAAGACCACTTTTCTGTACTCAGGCTCATGCCATGACAAAGGGACTAAGAGCACTGTGTCCTTCCTACTTACTTTAAGCTTCTTTTTCTTATAGCAGAATGGAGAGGAACAAGGAAACATTCTCCTCTTTTAGGAGTTGAAACTTTTATTACGTGGTTCTTAGTTCAGATCCCGGCTCTGTAGCCTGTGGAGCTGCCCCGTTAGGAAAAAGTGGAGACGGCGTCTTTTACTTGTTGCTGGAACTTTTCTTTCTGATCGCGATCAACTTACTTTAGTCATGGGTCTCTACCAGTTTTTTAGTTACAGGCATCTGTTTCGTCTCATTTTCTCTGAGATTGTTCTTCTCCATCCCCCACAGCGAGTCTTCATCCACAACGTCATCCAACCAGAGCCAGGAGTCCGGGTATCAGAGTGGCCCAATTCAGTCGACAACCTATACCTCCCAAAACAGTGCTCAGGGCCCTCTGTATGAACAGAGATCCACACAGACTCGGCGGTACCCCAGCTCCATCTCTTCATCACCCCAAAAGGACCTGACTCAGGCAAAGGTAGTGACTTTATAAGCCTCTGGGCATTGGTTAGAGCTGTGGGCAAAATCCCTTTAGTAGTAGCATTTTACTTCTGGACAAATGGTGCTTGGATACCTCAAAAGTGCTGGTTGCGCAGCTGAGAGAAGTATATTTCTGTGGTTGATGAAATTTTTTAAAAAGTTACTTTCAGCAAGGCTGGAGACTCAGAGCCAGAAAACAGTTCTAAAGACTCATTGCACTAAATTTTCAGTTTTGCCGGTAGAATCAGTCTCAAGCACCTTTTTTCTCTTCTCGGAAGGTGGTTGCTAGAGTTCTGGGTGCATATCAGTAGACCTCAGCTTGCCAGGCCTTGGCGTGGTGAGGGGGACAGCATATGCTAGAGGTAACGTGGAGTGACTGTCAGATGCGGCCAGCGGGATAGGTGGCTTGGCTGAACTGTCTCACTCCCACACCCTCCCCCCAGGGATCTCTGGATCTGGGCCTTTTCCTGCATCTGGTTTGGGTTTGAGGATCTCTTCAGCTGTTCAGGGGTTGTATTCTGTTACCTTGGGTCATGCAGAGTTGGTATATCTTGGTTTTGTTTTTAGTTTTTATTTTTGGATCATTCGCATCGTGTTAATTCTTTGGTTAACTTATGGAATTTCTCTGAAAGGTTTGTTTCTGGAAGTTAAGCCAGCTTGATCTATTCACTTGATTTTGTCTGTCTCTTATTCCTGTTTTTTGCACCAGAATGGCTTCAGTTCTGTGCAGGCCACGCAGTTACAGACCACGCAATCTGTCGAAGGTGAGTGCACATCAGGCTTTCCGCTCTCAGTTGTAGTGTTTTTTTTTTCCTCTTTCAAGAATTTTGCATTTCTTGGGCCTTAGTGCGACGGGCCCTGGGTCGAGGATCGCAGCGCCGGGTTGTCGTAGCTCGGGGCCGCCCGGCTGTTGCGCTCTCAGCCCCTCTGAAGTTTCGCGTTCCCTGCCGTAAAATGGCAATCGTCCCGCTGGTTTGCTTCACTGGATGAATGCAGTCGGCGCTGTGAAATGCCGGGGATTCGGAAAAAAGAAAAGCTACCTCAACACAAATGACCCCATTATTAAATAACTCGCACTCTTGTCTTTGGAGCGGGCCGGGGCTTGGTCACCTCTTTGTTTCTTACAGGCACGCCCCTTCCTCAGGTGACGCGTACTCCTTTCTTTATTTCCAGGTGCTACAGGCTCTGCAGTGAAATCTGACTCACCTTCCACTTCTAGCATACCCCCACTCAGCGAAGCGGTCTCTGCAGCCTCCTTACTGACGACAACCAATCAGCACTCATCCTCCCTGGGTGGCTTGAGCCACAGTGAGGAGATTCCAAATACTGCCACCACACAACACAGCAGGTGATTGGGGCGAGGGTCGCAGGGTAGGGTTGGTAAGTAGCAGCTGGTGTAAGTGCTGCAGTTCTGTCTCATCCCTTCTACCTGGCAGAGACCACCTTAGCTCCACAGATAGGTGACCTAGCTGCAGGAAGTAAAGACAGGGGGCTCCGTTCCCCTTTTAGACATCCCTTCTTGCTATAATGGCTCACCGCACGGTTGTGCTTACGTACGGCCTCAGCTGTCCGCTGCCCTCGTCCTGCCCTTTCCTTGCCTGTGTGCTTAACTGAAGCTTCAGGTGACCATGACACCGTGGCTGATGGGAACTGCTTCGCTCTTTTTTTTTTTTTTTTTTTTTTGCAGCACGTTGTCCACGCAGCAGAATTCCCTTTCGTCATCAGCATCTTCTGGGCGCACTTCGACGTCCACTCTTCTGGTAAGCGTGGGGCTGTGACAGTGGAAATACGTTTTTTTTACATTGACCGTTCGCCAACCATAAGGTTCTGCCACGAAGGGATTCTTAAAAATTTTTTCGTGCGGTGGCAAAATGACAATTGAGGCTGCAGGAAAGGAGTGAAAGGTTGTTTAAAGAGAGGCAGAAAAATCCAGAAACATTACAGAGCTGTGGGCCAATTTTCAATGCCCTGGAAGTGATTTTCCTGAATCTCTAACTTTTTTTGGATTCCAAAGCTGGTGGGGTTTGTATGCTACAACAAATTCTGTAAGCACGTCCCTTTCTGACTGGTACGGCCGTTCTCATTCTTGGCTCTGGGATGTGCACTAGAACTTGCACCGTTTTCTCGGCCACGAACTGGCTTCTCGTGCTGAACCAGTGAAGGAGAGTGTGGGAAAGAAGGCTCCGATATGTTTCTCACATGTAAACTGCCTCTGTGTCTTCACTGGTCGATGACACTGGTTTCTGGGGAGTTTGTCCCCAGTCTCTCTGCTGCCTTTCTGAACATGAAGATGTGCAGTGAGTCTCTGTCACCATCCCTGGCAGAGGAATCTTGGAGTAATATGTATCTGGAGAAGAGCTAGCAGTTCTCGTCAGTGCTTTGCCAGTGGAGCACCCAGTCCCTTGCCTTGGCCTTTATAGTTGGGCAGTTGCCGTGGTGATGTCATTGGCAGATGGGGGTGTTTTCCTGGCCCGTGAGGCTAACTGCCATTTCCCTCCTTCTCTCTTTCGTCCCCCGCTCCCCCTTTGAAGCACACAAGCGTGGAGAGTGAGGCGAACCTCCATTCTTCCTCCAGCACTTTCTCCACCACGCCCAGCACGGTCTCTGCGCCTCCCGCAGCGGTCAGCGTCTCCTCCGGTCTCAGTAGTGGCAGTAGTGGCAGTAGCCTGGGCCTCAGCCTCGGCAGCAGCTCCACCGTCACAGCCTCGACACGAAGCTCAGTTGCCACGACTTCAGGTAGCCGAGCGTCGAGAGTGGATGTCATTCCCTTGGGATTAGGGAGAAGAGGGGTAACTGACAGGATGAAGGTGCGGTTTTTCTCTTGTAGGAAAAGCTCCTCCTAATCTCCCACCTGGGGTCCCGCCGTTGTTGCCTAATCCGTACATCATGGCTCCGGGGCTATTACACGCCTACCCGGTAAGTGAGCGGAAGGGCCTTCTCCTTCTCCGGGGGAGGGGTCCTGGTGGGTGGCTGCTCTTCACGGCTCTGGCTTCAGGAGGTAGACCAAAATTAAAATACAGGATAAACGAGTGGATGTTACGTGAAAAGCAAACAAGTTTCTAATCTCTGTAGGTTTGGGGGGAAATCCTAGTGTTTAGAGAGGAGGGCCTAAACCGAGGCCAGGCCCTCTATTTCCTATTATCTCTGTGTAAGACACATAGTCTGGGCCTCAGAACCCAGAGTCCCGAATGCCGTTCAGTTTTTTAGAGAACTGTGTTTTTTCTAGTCAAATCGATTCCTTGTCTCTAGGGTCTTTGCTGGCTCTGGCCTGGGCAGAGCAGTCCCCGCTCAGTCTGAGACTCTCTGCGAGTGGGTGGCTGGCAGGAACAGCGTTTTGCCCTGTTCTGTCAGCTTTTTCTGTCAGCTTCAGATATTCAGTGCCTATCAAGATGAAGGTACTTATTAAAAATGTTTGTTCTCAGAGATTGGGTTTAGATGGACGTTATACAGACAGCATACCCGATAACACTTGGCATGTTTTTTAGTAATCACACACTACCTTAGTACCCAGACATTAGGAAAAACGGGAGTAAAACGTGAACCCTTTCTGAGGAAGATGCATTTTCAGCCGCGATGTGACGGCTGCAGGAGACAGACGGGGGTGCACGAGGAGAGAGAGCGGGTCGTCAGTGTGTAGCCCGCGTCTGCGCCCTGCTGCCCTGAGGTCAGCCAGGCTGGGTCCGCAGCAGCTCAAGGGAATCTTCCAGGCCAGGCTGCCCATGAGCCACTTAAGCTCTGCAGTGCACTCTTTCCTCGTGAAGAACTGAAGGAAGTGCTCTGTCTCGCTCTTCCTCAGAATGAGGGTGAACGTTTTATTGATTCATCTTGTCTCAGCTGCTTTGTTTGCTGCCGCGTGACTGCTCCACATCACGTCGTTAACGCTTGTGTCTTTCAGCCCCAAGTATATGGCTACGATGACTTGCAGATGCTTCAGACGAGATTTCCGTTGGTGAGTATGTGCAGTAGAGCTTAGGAAAAGAGAGCAGACTTACAGAGTTAGTGTTGGGGGGATTCTTTTAAACTCAGTTGAAAAGTCACAGATACCTCTGTCCCAAACACACAGTGTGACTTAAGGTATATTAGAACATAGGGGTTTGGGGACGAGTTCTAACAGAATGTAACTCTTTTTTTAAAAAAAATCTTTACATCTTTGATGTAAACAGATTTTAACAATCTATAACAGGACTCCAGAGCTCTCAGGATGTTTTCTATATGTTTCAAACACTTCAAATTCCAGAAAGGCCTATTTTCCGAGGCACCGTAGACCACTTGGGGTAACATCTGGAGCTTTGAGAGCGCCTCTGGTCCTGGCGTGCTTGGTGTGCTCTCCGGCACGCATGCCCGTGGACCTTGCCTGACAGCGTTCGTGGCCAGGCAGGGGGGACAGTGCATGCAAGAGTGCTCGGAGTCCACGCCAGCGCCAGCGTCCGACTGGGTGGCCGGACAAGTAGCGTTGCTCCCACAGCTGCTCCTCGGCCCGTGGAGTTAGTTACCTGCTGGGGCCCCAGTGGCACTGAGTCTGCCCTTCGTCTCGCTCCCCTAGGATTACTACAGCATCCCGTTTCCCACGCCCACCACGCCGCTGACTGGGAGGGACGGTAGCCTGGCCAGCAACCCTTATTCCGGTAGGACTGGGGAAGGGCTGAGTAAAGGAATATTGTGTTGAGATTGGTGGCAGGGACCTGGTTAGTGGCAGCAAGGGGCCCAGTTCCGTGAGGGTCTTCGGCAGCCGTGTAGAATGGGTGTGGAGGGCCAGGATGCGTCAGTTCGGAATCCCGCCGGAGATGGGCACGTGGCAGCTTGTCTTCCTCCTCTCTCCTTCCGTCGTCTCCGTGATGCCAGAGGGGGGTTTTCCTCAGCTATTTTCCAGCATTTTCCAGGAAGCACATGGCTGACCCGGCCTCCTTCTGCCCCGCCGAGCAGCAGTCTCGTGGCCTTGCTAGGCCGTGGGCCTTCTCTTGTGGCCCGAGCTATCATTCTCATTGACCTGTCATTTTTCCTGACCTGTCCTTATTCCAGTCCAGCATGAGTGTCCCCATGGAGGGAGAGCGGAGGGGAGGGGAGGAGAGTGGAAAACGAAAGATGAGTCAGGTGGGGAGGGCACGCAGGAGCTTTATTCTGGGAGGCTGGCCCGCCACAGCGCGACGCAGCTGCCGCCGCGGGGCCCTGGCCAGCACCGTGCCGTGCGCTGAGCAGTGCCGGCTGTCGCCGCAGAGGGGCGTCGTTTAGGGACTTGAGCTTTAGCAGTGTTCAAACAGGTTTTTCTGGACTCGTGAAACCAGTAGTAATCCTGCACCATAGTCAGCAGGGCTCGGCGGGGGGAAGAGGCAGCTACCTTTGGCTTCTCTCATCACAGGTGACCTCACAAAGTTCGGCCGCGGGGACGCCTCCTCCCCAGCCCCGGCCACAACCTTGGCCCAGCCCCAACAGAACCAGACGCAGACGCACCACACCACGCAGCAGACGTTCCTGAACCCGGCGCTGCCTCCCGGCTACAGCTACACCAGCCTGCCGTACTACACGGGGGTGCCGGGGCTCCCCAGCACCTTCCAGTACGGGCCCGCCGTGTTCCCTGTGAGTACCCCGGGCACCCTCCCAGCTGCTTTCAAGGACTTCAGTGGGTGAGGAGGAGCAGTTTCTGCCTCTGGCCTGTTTCCGGCCTGGGAGGGTGTGCGGCCAGGATTGGGGGTACGGGAAGAGGGGTCGCCGGCTGTCAGGATGAGCCTCAGGGAACGCAGCAGCATCCAGCTCTGCTCCGTCAGGCAGCTGGTCATCCCCGCTAGCACTGTCTCCTTCCCCATCGGGCACCATTTCTTGACCTCACTGACGACTTGAGGAAGCTCGGTCGGGGGCCCCGTTTCAGCAGGCGCACTGATTGCCCAGTCTCGGGGAAGACAGCGGGGGGAGATGGAGGGGGTCCCTGCTGCCATCTCACTGCGGCTCTGCCCTCTGCTCCCCAGGTGGCTCCTACCTCTTCTAAGCAGCATGGCGTGAACGTCAGCGTGAACGCATCGGCCACCCCCTTCCAGCAGCCAAGCGGGTACGGGTCTCACGGATACAACACTGGTAAGCCTCGTCCCGCCTTCGGTGTCCGTGGGGTGGCGTCACTAAGAACGCTGCAGGGAGCGAGTCGGCGCTTGGCGAGGGCGCACCACCGCCCACCCATGGCTGTTCGTGTCCAGCTGCGTGGGGTCTCTCCCAGCAGCAGCAGAGGGGCCTGACCCTGGGGCCTGTGTCCACTGCCCATGACAGGACTGCCCTGAGGCACCCATTAGCTATTAGCTGTGCCACTGGCCTCGTCTGTGGGTGGGAAGCAGGGCGGGGGGGCCCCAAAATTTTGCTGAGGTGGCGGAGGTGTTTGTAGGGTGCTTACCGACTGAGGCGAGCGGGCTCCTGGCCTATGTGTGGCGGTCGTCTGGCTGAAGTCTCTTTGTGGTGCTGCTTTTCTCATGCGGCCCCTTGTTCCCTAGCTGGGAGGACTAAGTGGTGTAGACGGTCAAGGAACGAGTATGTCACACTGGGAGGAAGTGCGGGGCACTTCCGGACCACCGCAGTAAAGTGGTCGTTGCTAGCGGAGGGTCCGCCTTCACCTTCTGAGAGCCACATCGCCCACGAGGCGCACAGAAGCGGGTGCGCCTGCGCTCCGCAGCGGGAGAGCCGGCCTTTCAGCTCCTTCCTGAGTCTGGCTGGGCTCCACAGAGCCCGTCTGCACATCTCACGGCGGAGAGGGAGATGGGGAGAGGGGTCCTGACCTGGATTCATAGCCCGTCCCTCGTTTCCATACCTGACACCTGCTTTCCACTTATAGTGTACAGGGAGTAAGAAGGAGTCTGAATTTAAAAATTTTGTCTGCTTTTTACAGTGACTTGTAGAGGAATGTGGATGGGAAAGAGGTTGTTCAGTTACTGGGGGTTGGGGTGAGGGTTGAGGGATGTCCTTCAAAATTATTGGCTCAGCTATGATTTCATGGTGTTGGATGGAGCTGCATCTGTGTTCATCACCCTTACGTGGGCTCCAGGTGGGTAAATTGTCCAAAGTTTTCGATTAGGAAACTGAGCTGAGCAGAGGGCAGTAGGTCTGGGAACTGACAAGTGAATTTTGAACTGTGTTGTATGACTTAGGTCAAGATTTCAACTAAAGAAATAGACACCCATTGCAGTTTCACACCGATACCATGTGTGGCTGCCCCTCTCCGGAGCAAGACCTACCCTGCTCGGTGGGAAAGGTCACTAGTAAGCCTTTGGACTTGAGAGGGGCCCCGTTCCAGGAATATTAGATTTAAATCTTAGCTGGGCCAAGTTCATGAATTTTAAGAGGTAGGTGACTGGTAATATGAGAGAATGGTGTACCTGGTTGTGGAAATCCTAGCTGCTTACCTCCCTTAGGGTTTTGGAAATGTTCTATAACAGCCCTTTTGAGATCCCCCAGTTCCCGGCCCCACAGAGGGTTCTTGTCATCTCATCCTTCTTCAACCTCTCAATTCATTTATTTTTATGTATTTGATTCCTTTTAGGAAGAAAATATCCACCCCCTTACAAGCATTTCTGGACGGCAGAGAGCTAATTTGGCCCAAGGCTGGGGGCTGTGTTTTGTGTGTGTGTATAAGTTTGCACTGAAGTCTTGTTTCAGAAACCAGAGCACTGAGGAGAGCCTGCCGAGCTGTGGCCACGGCCTGCGTGGCTTGGGGAAATGTGTTGGTGGATGCCTTCTGGGCTCTTGAACTTGCCCGCCCCCCGCTTCCCCCGCCCCCACATGTCTGCCCCGTCTTACCCCTCTCGAGTCCGAGCGGAGCAGCACCTCCGAAGCATCGATGCACACACGCCCGCTGTTGCTTTTGATTTCTGGAAGGCATGTAGTTGCAACTTGTAACAAAAACCTTTGTAGTCTTCAATAAACTGTGGTGTTTCTTTAGCTAACTCTGGCGTTCTTTCCGTGCATGTCTCTGGACACTAGGAACCAGTGTTGTGCTGTGGATGAAGGGTGGAGGGTGGCCTTTTCAGTCGGACCACCGCACAGCCAGAGAACTGGTGGCTTCTCAGTATGGCTTTACGCAGGTGGGGGAGGGGAAACAGTCTCTTTCCAGCCTGTTGCTTGGTTGGTAGAGGGCTGTGTGGACAACCCCTTAGTGTAGCTCTTCACTTCCATGTAATCTTCCCCTTGCCTCTGGCGTGAGCGGAGGGGAGAGGACAGACAAGTTCGGAGCGTCGTGTCGTGTTGAAAGGCAGCAGAGGTGGTGTTCAGAACTGTTGGGAAAGTAGCTTCCCAGGCTTAATCCTCACATCTGGTTCCCCGGGGCCGAGTGGCTGGCTGAGCTCTCCTAGTCTCAAGTGACCAGGTAGTTGATGACTCGGGCCGTGGAAACTGTGCTAGCCTGGAACAGTGTTCTTAGTCCCTCGGTGGCTTTTCAGGGATGGTGGAGTGTTTGTCGTTTTGCACTTGCGGGAGAGGTCTGGTCAGACGTCTTGACTCAGGAAGTCTTGTCCCCATTCGGCCCAGCTGGCACTCCACCAGCTCTTTGTGTGCGGAGTTCACCTGGGCAGTGAGACTGTCCCCTGCGTCAGCCGGGAACCCCGCTGTCACCCTTCCCTGCATTTATTCCCAGCCCGCGAGCGATTTTGTCCCAATTTCCCCAGGGGCCGTCATGCCGGGAAAGGTTGGTTCTCGCTTCTCCCACAATATTAGTCGCGGTCATTGCTGTTTGGAGTGGGGGTCGAGGGGGCTTTGTTGGTGGGAAAGTGGGCGAACTCCAGTCTGAGGAGCTTTCTCGTAACTGGTGGCGCGTAGGCAGGGGACCAGCACCACTCTTCCCCAGCGTCTGATCCTCACACTGAGGCCGTACGGCTCCTACCAGGAGAAGTCTCCTATTTCCTGCCTTTCCAGTCCCTTCAGTGTCCAAGTTACAGCCTCCGGGCTCTGGGAAGA
Source organism: Rousettus aegyptiacus (assembly GCF_014176215.1). NCBI lineage: Eukaryota > Metazoa > Chordata > Mammalia > Chiroptera > Pteropodidae > Rousettus > Rousettus aegyptiacus. Next base: position 25,710,992 of record NW_023416292.1, on the reverse strand, counting down.
AGAGAGTCAGGTAGGGAGGAGCACACTGGAACTAGATTCCTCCCTTCGCCCAGCCGGGAGGCCAGTCAGTCATTTCTCCCACCTGTGTGGGATGGCCGAGGGGCGCTGGCAAACTGTCTGAGCCTTCGCAGTAAAGATCGATCATCCCTTCTCTCTAAAATGTTCTGTTTATATTCTGTGTATTCCACCTTACTCTCAACCCTTCCGCACAAACCTCATCAGCTTAGTCTTCTCCATAGACGAGCGCCTGTTTTTAACCTTGGCCTGTCGCCAGTGACTTGCTAGACAGGCACCTGGGCTTTGGAAAGGGAAAGGGCAAAAAATGCTCGTCAGCTGCTGCTCGTCCTGGTCTTTGACTTCAGTGCCTTGGAAGTGCAGAGCTGACACTTTGGGCTGGGGAGTGTTCCCTCCTGCTTGCTTTGCGTAGTTCTTTTCTTTTTCCTACTTTGTGTTTGCTCTTCCCTGGAGCTCCCTGGACTTGTGGAAGTGGTTTCCAGGTTAAGATGCCACTTCTGTTGGGAAGCTTCTTCAGTGTGTACTTGAGGTGGTCTTAAGTTTTGACGCTGCCTTTGTCCTAGGCATTGGGAGGATTTGGGTTCTGGCATTTGGAAGGGGGTTGCTGTTGAATTGTGGGCAAATGGAGGATTCCTCATCTGGGGTTTGGTCACTTTAGTACAGCACTTCTAGAAAATTCTTCCGTCAAAGTGCTCCTAACAAGGATCCATGGGCACACACTGAAATGAAAAGATTTTCTGAAGCTTCATTTTATCTCATTTCATGAGAACAAATATATCTTTTAAAAACATGCTTTAAATTCCTAGTTAGAGTTACTTTACCTCAGATCTTTGCATAAAATTTCTCCAGTAAGAAACTGGGTTACTTTACCCGGTGGCTTTTTTGTGTCTCCTTGACCTGTTGCCCGCTTCGCAGGGTAGTGTGTGTGTGTGTCAGTCTGAGTACAAATTAGAATGGATCATCCCACTCCGGGCTCCTTAGGGTTGCAGTGGTGGCAGGGAGGTTTTCAGCAGGACGTCTGCAAGCTGCTGGAGCGTGGATCAGAGCCTTCATCTCCTGGAGACGCTCAAGCTGTGGACCAGAGTAGCATTCGGATGTGGTGTTCCACCTAGGCTGTAGGAGGCAGCCTGCTCCTGTCCACCTTCCTTCTCCCCGCCTGACGTGTGTAAATGGACATTCACGTTTGCGCCGGCCCTTTAAGTCATAAGGATGTAGCCTAGAAGCACCAAGACTGGAGAAGCGGACTGAGTGAGCTGGAGCTGAGAATGAGGCGTGAATTGGACTGGCCCTCTGGTCCTTAACCTGTGCCGCGGAGGCATGGATTCTGAGCCCGGCGGCATCTCTGAACAGAGCACGCCAGACTGCCTGCCTTCCAGAGCAAGACTGAGTGGCGATGGGGTAGATTGATTTGATGTGGACATAAAAGTTTAACATTCCCCTTGGGCTTTGCCACAGTTGTGTTTTGAAAACTTTGCTAGTGAGGTTTGCTCTGTCTCCTTGCACCTCCCCCCCCCCAAAAAAAAAGCAACTCACCTCACTCACATGTACTCAGTACACACCTGGAAAGGGCAAGGGAGCCCTTAGTGAGCCTTTGTGTCGTGAGCTTTTATCCCTCAGGACTGACTTGAGGCTGGAAGAACAGACCAGAATTCCCTTGCAGGACTGTAGTCAGAAAGAGGCACACGTCACCTCCCCCCAGGGAGAGGGGTCAGGCAGCCGCGGAGCTAATCCTGTCTGTTTCCTCCCCCTCAGGTGTGTCAGTCACCTCCAGTAACACGGGCGTGCCAGATATCTCGGGCTCTGTGTACTCCAAAACCCAGGTAGGTGCCTGGCTCTGGCCGGAAGTCGAGAGAGACAGACACGGGGTGAAGTCGCAGTGGCAGGAAGTCCAGGGAACCCGCACTGGCCCGAGAGGTGTCAGGAAGCGAGTGGGCGCTGGGCTTAAGGTTCTCCGGGAAGTTCACCTTTAGCCCTCTGGGAGAGAAGACGAGGGAACTGTGACGGGGCAAGCGGCGTGCGGTTTCCTGCGCGGCCGTCCCGGCCCCCCATGCCGGCCCCCTCCCGGCCTGGCCGTAGCTTTCCGAGACAACGGGTGCGGAATGAAGGGGAACGAGTCCGTAACAGTGGGGAAGGGGGCGTCTCCGTAATGAAAGTGAGGCACTCTCATTCTCGGCACCCAAAGCTTGTCTCGCGTCGCTCAGTTCTCTCCCCACCACGAGTAACTGAGTCTGCTGTGGCGTGTCTGGTGGAGCTTTTTTATTTTTTATTTTTGGCCAAGTGCTCAAGGTGCCTCCGTGGAGGTCGCATCCCTCCCTAGCTCCAGGGGTGTGGTGCTAAGAGTCAGCCGCTCGCTCTGTGTTTGGATGCGACGGGTCTTGCAGTGTTCCCGCATCCATCCTCCTCTCATTTGGTCCCTAAGCCAAGAGGTCGGGAGCGTTCCCCGTTTTAGGTCTGAAAAAACAGGCTGAGAGACGGAGTCATTTTCCCAGGCTCACACAGCCGTTAAAGGGCAGAGCTGAGGCTGAGGCCTGAGTGTCCTCCAGGCGCAGTGTCCTTTCTGTGACAGCATGTCGCTTTCCGAGGGCGGGAGAGCTTCGATCTTCGTTCGCTGAGCCCCTTTTCTCTCCCCCTCCCGGCCTCCCGGACAGCAGTCCTTTGAGAAACAAGGTTTCCATTCCGGTACTCCTGCCGCCTCCTTCAACTTGCCTTCAGCCCTGGGAAGCGGGGGGCCCATCAATCCGGCCACAGCTGCTGCCTACCCGCCCGCCCCCTTCATGCACATCCTGACCCCCCACCAGCAGCCGCACTCCCAGATCCTGCACCATCACCTGCAGCAGGACGGCCAGGTAACAGCCCGCCCTCTCTCCTCCCTTCCTCTTCCTTCCTGTCCCTAAAAACTGCCTTCCCTTTCCTTTTCTTCCCTTCCTCACCGCGACCTCCACCCGATCCTCCCCAGCGCCAGCCATGGGCACACAGCACACACAGACACAAGCGCACATAACACGAGTGGCCGGCAAAGGAGATGTCAGAGAAGGGGCTAGACCGAACGAAACCTTTTTTGCCCAGCCCCTTTGGTGCCTTTCTCCTCCACCTCCTCCCGTAGCGCAGTTGTCCTCGTCCCATCAGGCCTGGGTCACACCTCCCCTCTTACCTCTCCCAGCCCTCCCCCTTCCCTCACATTACAGCTTTCCCTTCTAATGGTGGAGTTCTATTGTCAAAGTTTGTCCCTTTATTTTCCATATATCCTGGTTCTGCCTCAGCTACCATATTTGCAGATGATTCTCTGTTGCCAGCGCCAGCAGGAGGAGCAGGTAATGAAACTGAATGATGATGTGCTTGAACCCACTCCTTTCCAGTCCCCATTTCACCTCACAGCCTCAGGGAACTTGAAGAGAGAGACTGCACGGTCACGATCGGGATACACACACACAGACACCTCGCTGAGCTCTCTGGCCTCCCGTCCCTCTCTGGTCCTCCCCTCCTCAACGCCCTCTTTCTCTCTCTCCCCTCCCCCGACCCTGGAAGCACTTGGTTGCGGGATGGAACGTGTTCTCAGGGTAGCATCCGGAGCTTGGGGCTCCCGCCTCGCCTGAGGTGGGCTCACAGAGGCATCTGTGATAGGGCCGGGGACCATGGGATGGTGCAGGTGACCTCTCCTCCACCACAGGTGGCTGGGAGCTGGGGTCAGGGCTTCTTTGCCAAGGCCTGGGGGTCGGTGAGAGTGAAATCGCCTGTGGTCACTCATCCCCAAGATGCCAGAGTTCTGGAGAGGACCCTTCCCTCGGGGGCAGGGGCCTTGCAAATGAGCAGAACTGCTTCACTCTCATCTCTACAGGCGTCTTGCCCTCTTTTCATCTTTCCCCCGTTTGAAAGCTGGAGATGCTCTTTTGTCAGAGGGGCTCTAGCAGCTGTATAGACCAAATTTTCTGTGGGCGAGAAGCGAGCTTCAGAGTAGTTCTTAAGCGAGGGGAATGGGAGGGCAAGACGATTTCAAAGTCTCTGCCTGAACATGTCACAGATTTGTCCCACTAACTAGACACCTTTTTCCTCTCCATCATCCTCCCATTCCCCTGCAGACGGGCAGCGGGCAACGTAGCCAGACCAGCTCCATCCCGCAGAAGCCCCAGACCAACAAGTCTGCCTACAACAGCTACAGCTGGGGGGCCAACTGAGGCCCTGACCCTCCTCCCAGCCCCATCTGCTGAGAGGGCCTCTCAGCCTGGCAACTATGGAAACAGCATCAGAGAGAGAAAGGAGTGTGGGGGTTCCGCCGCCCCCACCCCCAGGGGCCCGCCCCATGCCTCAGCTTCATGTCTGTCCATTCCCACACCACCCCCACTCTGTTGTATGTATGATAGGATTTGTATTTTCTCCTTTTTTTTCTTCCTTGCCTCTCCTCCTTTCCCCTTGCATTCAAGATTATGAAACTTTGCTGTGGGCCCTGCTCTTCCTTCTCCTCCTGTTCACCCTGGTGGTGTATGGGGAGGGGGGAGGGGGTACCCCCAAATATATATCAGCCCAACAGCCCTGTGTCTCCTCCTTTATTATTAGGAAACAAAACAACAACAAAAAATGGCGTCATGAATATGAACAGCATTGTCAGATGAATTAGTTGAAGTGTTTTTTTTTTTTTTTTTTGTACTGTGTCCTCAAATTTAATGGATTAATGTGTCTTGTATATATAAAAAGAAAACCTCTACCTTCAGCCTCTGCCCATTCTTGCTCCGTCTAGGCCATCCTCAGTCTCGTCGATGACCAGCTTGGTGAATAAGTATTACTCTACCACCTGGGCCGCCTCTAGCAGGCCCCGAAGGCAGTGGAATAAAGTGAAATCTTCGCCCTTTAAGAACTCCTGACCTTAATGTGCTAGTGTCTTGACCTTGAGGGGGGCTCCTTTCCCTCCTTCCCCGAGAATGGTACGCCCTGTTGCCTGCAAGGAGCCACCACCAATCTTCATTTCCTCCAGAAATGCCACCTCCACGGCAGACCGCGCCAGTACAAGGGGTGGGGTAGCGGATGTGGGTGGACGGGGACAGGAGGGAGGGGCTGAGAGGGCCGCGGGGATGGGCCCGGGCGGCGAGCGGAGAGGAGGGCACCGCGCAGGGGCCGCAAGCGGAAACGGGGGCCCCTTTCTCCGGCGGGCGGGTGACAGCGGCCGAGTGCTTTCGCTTCCGTAGCTACACCCACCCCCCGAACCGGAGTCTAGAGGGAGGCCGGGTGGGGGTACAGGAAGGGAGGGGATGCCCGGAGCCCCAAGTTCCCGCTTCCCTCCCGAGTCTCCCCACTGGGTTTCCCTGGGCCGCGAAGCCCTCGTTGGGCTGGTCGCAGAGCCTGCCCAGGGGAGTCGACAGCACCCTGGTGGCTGGAACGAGCGCGGTGCTTGGCCGGAGCGAGTTGGGTGCGGGTGTCCCCGCGTGTCTCGGCTCCGGGGGGTTCGGTGCCAGGAGCCCGCTGCAGCACCGCCCGTCCCTCTCAGTCTCAGGTCGGTGGAGAGGCGGGGCCGGGCCGGGCCTGCGCGTCCGTGCGGGCGGGCTGCCCCCTGGCGGCCGGCCGGGCCGGCCGGCGGGACGGGGCGCCGGCTCCGGAGGCAGGGGGGCCCGGGGCGGGGCGGGGCAGCCCAGGTGCCCGCGCCCTCCCGGCCGACAGCAGCGGAGCGGCGGAGCGCCCGAGAGCGCCGTGCGGCGCGCGCCGGCGCGTTTGCGACACTGCCCGCCTCGCGGGCCCGCTTTCCGGCACCGCGGCTGACGCGTCTCCGCTTCCGACCGCCGAGCGCAGGCGGCCCGCGGCGTGAATGGGCCTCCGGCGGGGACGGCGGTTCGAGCCCCAATGCGGGAATGAGCCTGTTTGACCTCTTCCGCGGCTTCTTCGGCTTTTCCGGACCTCGGAGGTGAGGACGGGTCCGGGTCGGACGGGGGGCGGGGTCTTCGGAGGGGCGCTCGACCCCTAACAGCCTACTTTTGGAAAAACATCCTCTTCCCCACTCCCGACTCCTGCGGCAAGGACAGAAGTCACAACATTGAGCACTCACCCCGAGGAGTAGCCCAAGCGGTCGTTAAGAGGAGGAGAAACAGCAGCTTAAGCCTTTCTCCGATCTGGGGTGATGCAACAGGGCCCGGCGGGGGAGACAATGGGGCTCCGGGCGGAGGGCAGCGAGCGAGCGAGCAGGACCTGGGCAGAGGGGCGGGCCCGAGGGACGCCGACGGAAAGCCGAGGGGAGGACTGACTGATGGAAAACTCCAGTGAGCGGAACCCCGATGGCCAGCCTCCTGACGCTCAGCTCCACTGCCCAGACACCTGTGACTGTTCCATTTTGCCCCCCACGGGACGATTTTTCAGTTTAAGTAGTGCTGAATTTTTGGTGGCCAATCTGCCTCCACCCCCAGCCGCAGAGATCCCTTTTTTGGAGGGATGACTCGAGATGAAGATGAGGACGATGAGGACGAAGAAGGAGCCTCCTGGGGCCCTGGGAGCGCGAGGTTTGAGGAGGGTCCCCAGTCCGCGGAGGAGTTTGCCTTCGGCTTCAGCTTCAGCCCGGGAGGAGGGATGCATTTCCACGACAACTTCGGCTTCGATGACCTCTTCCGGGACTTCAACAGCATCTTCAGCGAGATGGGAGCCTGGACCTTGCCTTCCCGGCCCCCTGGTGAGTGGCTGCCCCGGAGAGAGGGGGGGAGGGCCTGTGGTTTCTGCTGGGTTGTGGGTAAAATAATGAGCCTGGGGAAAGCCATTGCGGGGTGAGTGGCTGGCGAGTGCGACTTCAGGAGGGGTTAAAAGATCCAGCCCTCTCCCACCCCCAGCGTTCATCTACCCGCCGCCTTTCTGCAGAGCTCCCAGGCCTTGAGTCAGAGACGCCTGGCGAGCGACGGCAGGAGGGACAGACCCTTCGGGACTCGATGCTCAAGTATCCAGACAGTCACCAGCCCAGGATCTTTGGAGGGGTGTCGGAGAGCGATACAAGAAGTGACTCCCCGAAACCAGCACCAGACTGGGGCTCCCAGAGACCTTTTCGTAAGGTGAGTGCCTCTGGGCCTGAACCGAGAGCCTGTGGGAGACGCGCGTGCACGGACGACTCCTCGCTGGGAACGAACAGACCCAGGCCGGAGTCCTCGGCCCTCCGCTTCGTGTGCCGTTTTCTCTGTTAAGCTGCTTGTTGGGTTTTCTTTGGGGAAAACGGGAGTTCTGCTTTTGTGAAAAGAGAGAGAGAAAAAAAAACAGTGGTCGGTACGACTCTTGGACAAGGCAGGGTTGTTGGGAGAGGACAGAGAAGCATAGGTTCAGGCGGGCTCTTTGGTAGAAGGACGCGTGAACTAGCGAGGAAGGAGGAAGGGATGGGTAAGTCAAGGATGAGCTTACCTCCTGGGGAACGGTGCTTTTGCAACTTGGGAAGAGTTCAGGTTCCTGTGACTCCTCAAGCTTCAGATTAAAAGGTGTCATTTCATGTACTTTGGCTTCTTCTGCAGTTGGATGATATGTGGCCTCTGATCCCCCACTCCAGAGCCAGAGAGGACAAGGGTGAGTCTGCAGGGAGGGGATGTTTACCAGCTCCCTTTGTCCTCCCTCCTCGAGTCCCTTCCTGCCGCACTCATCCCCTGCTCTCCCGCACACTCTCCTGTTTCCTCTCTCTCCTCCTGTAGATCTTGATTCCCAGGTTTCCCAGGAGGGCCTCGGCCCAGTTCTGCAGCCCCAGCCCAAATCCTACTTCAAGAGCGTCTCTGTAACAAAGATCACTAGGCCGGACGGGGTGAGCTGGGAGAGGGGGAAGGGGACTGGCCCGCAGGTGCCCTGGAAAGGGATCCGTGTGAAGAAACCAGGAGACCCGCCTTTGGTGACGTCGGGGCGCGGTGGGGCTTCTCCTTGTAGACGGTAGAGGAGCGCCGGACCGTGGTGGACAGCGAGGGCCGGACCGAGACCACAGTCACCCGTCAGGAGGCAGACGGCAGTCCCAGAGACGGTGAGCGGCCATCTTCCGAGTCCTTGGGAAAGGGGCCCGTCGCGCCTCCCCTCCGCAGTCACATCCCTCTCGTCGCCTCTGCCACTCAGTGTGTCTGCGTGTGTCGCTTCTTCTTCCTCAGACCTGGAGTCGCCAGCAGCTCCAGCCCTGGAGGATGACGCCTCGTCCATCCTGGACTTGTTCCTTGGCCGTTGGTTCCGGTCCCGGTAGTCTCGTTGACCCTCAGAGGCCTTCTGGTTCTTTCCACCTTGCGCCCTTTGCTCGCTATCGACGGGCTTAGCTTCTCCGGCCACCTCAGGGCCTTGGGTGTGCGGAATAGTGGATTGTGGGTATGTCAGTACATCGTGCGCCCAGACTGACCAATAAAACCTTTATTTATGCTAATTCTTCAGTCTTGGTTTTGTCAAGGCTGTTCCATTTCCTTGCACCATCCAGGGTTTCCCAAGTTATCTTGGCTCACGACCTTCTTGTTTCTTCGTTTTTCGTTGCGCTTCCAGAACCTGGCTTGATTAGGTCAGGGTCAGGTGCCAGCAGAAAACCATGTTGGTTGTGGAGGAGGAGGCGGAATCACTAGCGGCAATTCCAGGGGGATTTCTAGGGGGCGCTGCATCGGAAGTGTTTGTGTACCAGCAGGGCGAACTGCTTCCCTGGGTGTGGGATCCCGGTGATCGAATGGTTCCTGAGATAATTCAAGGAAGCGTTTGGGCAAGAAGTCTTCCTTTATTGTCTGTGCTTTCGTTTTTTTCATGAAAGAGAAACTAGGCACAAACATTACTGGATCATCTCTTTAAAAAAAAATTTTAGCACTGTGGTTTAGAGCAACAGATCTTACAAGTTTGTTTACCTCCGTTGCCTCTGAAAATCCTACTAATATGACAGTGAAGGGGTTTTTCTAAAGAGGCATGTAACAGGAAAAGGAGAAGAGTGATAACAAAGTTTGTCTTTTCATTTTCTTATATACTTTGGTGGACAGAATTTGATTTATTGTAGCCAAATTGATCTTTTCATTTATGGTTAATGCTCTTTATATCTTAGAAATCTCTCCTAACCCAAAGTTAAATGGATACTCTCAACAAATTACTAGTTTTGCCTTTTACATTTAGGTTTTTAAACCTACCTGGAATTTATCTTCCTATATGATATGAATTAGGGAACCAATTTATATACATTTGGAAAAAATATATGTACACACACACAAATATTACAAATACACACAACATATATAACCTCATGCAGGTCTTTTTACTCTCTTCTACTAATCTGTTTCTCTACCTTTGTGCCTGTATCACACTTTTAAATACTGTAGTTATCTTTATCAGTACAAGTCCTCCCACCTTTTTAACAAAATTCGTCTGGTATATAAGAATATAATTGATCTTTAGAGTACCACCCTATTCACAAATGGAGGAGCCAGAGATTATCAGACATCTGTGGACAGCCTCCAACATGAAGGACGGAGACAAACCAAAGAAGCAACTTGGAAGAAAGAGACTATGCAGAAAGATGAAAATTTAGCAAGGACACAAATCTTTAATGTCCTTTGAAATGTGAGATGATATATTCATAAAACCAGAACAGAGTACTACAAAAGAAGAGTAAACAAACTTTGAGGCGTCAAAAAAAATAAATAAAACTAGAATGTTACAAATCATCCATGAAATAAGAAAATATCTCAGAAGTAAATGGTATCACTATATTACTTTGTAACCTGAAAGGACCCACCACATGCCAGACTCCGTGGAAGAAAATAAACCCACTCCAAGGCTCAGCGCACAAAGTTGCAGAACGCTGGGGACAGGAGAACCCTGGAGGTGGGTGGGCAGTGAGATCAGATTCACAGGGTCAGGGGACGTTCCCTGACTTTCAACAGCAACACCGGAATTAAAAGACAGTGGAGCATTACTTCTAAAATGGCGAAGGAAAATTATTTCCAATCTAGGATGTATATACCCAAGACAACTATGCATTAAACGTGAGAGCATAATATTTCGACATGAAAGGTGTATCAGCAAAAACGTATACCAAACATATTGAATGATGAAAGATGCTTTTTCCAACTGAGATTAGGAATAAAACCCAGGTATCTGCTCTTTCCACATGATTTCAACGTGGTACTGGAGGTTCTAGCTAGTGCGTGACGCCAGAAAGTTCCGTGGAAGACGTGCAACGGAGAGGAAGGAGTAGAGCTGTTTACAGATGCCGTGACCTTATGTGTAGAAAAAAATTCTAAGACATCAACAACAACAAATCGCTAGTAATTACAGCAAGGTTTCAGGATACAAGATCAATGTACAAAAATATTTCTGTATATTCACAACAATCTGAATATGAAATTGAATAATTCCATTTATAATAACATGATAAGGAATAAAAATTTTTTTTTTGGAGTTTGAGTCACTATTTTACTGCACAAATATAACTCAGACGTCTTCTGGGTAAAGAAAGGGTTGAGTAAAGAAAGGGTGCAGTCGCCAATGGAAAGGTGGGAGGTGGGTGACAGCCACGCAGAAGCGAGCACAGGCAGCCTCGTGACCGGGACGTCATTCCTGTGAAACCCAACCGCTCGAGTCCGCCGTTCACCTCTAATGCCCAGCAACTCACTGCCTTTCCCCCAATCGATTCTTCCTGCATTATCACCCCTCTTCCAACAAGCCAGCTGGAATATAACGATGTAGAAAGACGGCGACTTTGTTAAAAATCAAGGGCCTCTCGGGGACACACACAGGCAACCCCAAAGCTTTAAAACGGCCCACAAGTTATGTGAAAAGTGAGTCCCTCCCGCCCTGACTGTCAGCAGCGTGGCACGGAGCCGTTTTTCTCACCTCCCTGCGCCTGGCGCCTGGCACCCGGCATATTTGTTGGATTAATAAATACCTTTGTTAATAGGGAGTTTTTGTAATCCCTTGAGTCAATCAGCCCCTTTGCCAAAAGCTCATAAAATCAAAATAGGGCAATGTCAATGGAACGAGACTAGAATTTGGTGCCAGTCACTGGCCCACTGCACAGAGCAGGCTGTCGACAGGAACTCATCAACCAAAACCCACGCTCCAGCAGGGATGAGAACAGTGTCTCTATGTAAAGCATGCCCTCCCCCCCCCCCAAAGAATCTCATTACAAATAAATAAAATTGAGCTGGACCTAAATCAAACAGCATTGAGACTAGATCAAGCTCAATCCTTGCAGGATCTCATTTACCTTGCAGGTCACGTCATGTTTGTAAGTAAACAGTCTGAGCTCATATCAAACGAGCTTCTCACCAGTATGCGCATGGGGTAGGACGTGCCAGAGTCACGTGGGACATAGAACGAGGCTTTGTTGTGGGTCTTACAGGATGTTTAGCACATCTAGCCTCTGACCACTACATATTAAGACCACCACCCACCACCACCACCACCCCCACCACGGAGCCATGAAATCCCAGCTCCGCAGATTGTCAGAATTCTCTCTCGGGGTCGTATTGCTGGTCGAATACACGTTCCTCCCCGCGGACACAAGCCTGGTCGAAGGGTAATGAGCGCGCCCTACTTCAGAAGGGACGAGAGTAAAGCGAAGCTTCCTTTAAAGTGCCAGGAGAAAGACAGCGAGAGGCACGCGGCGACTTTGCACATCCTTCAGCCTCCTCACCTCTTCCCACACAAAGTGGGCGACGAGGCGTTCTGTGCAAGCTGTCCAGGGAGGACTTCTCTTCGCACCGCCTTCGGGGCTGCAACGTGGCCGCAGTGTGTGGCTTTTCCCGGCTCCCCACTGTCCCACGCCAGCCCAGCTGCTTCCCGTCTCTGGCCTCTCATCGCCAGGGCGCCCCGCGTGGACCGCATGTTCACGTCCCCCCCGCCAATCCATGCCTCGGAGCCTAACCACGCCGTGATGGCATTTCGAGGATGGGCCTTTGGGAGGTGAGCAGGTCGTGAGCACAGAGCCCTCATGAATCAGACTATTTCCCTGATAAAAGAGACCCAGCGGAGCTCCCTTCTGCCACGTGAGTACCTAAGGGGACAGCCGTCCCGTGCACCAGGAGGTGGCCCCCCCAGACGCCGAATCGGTGGCCCCTTGATCTTGGACTTCCCACCCGACAGAGCTGTGAGTGGTCCATTTCCATTGTTTATAAGTCGCCTGGTCAATGGTATTTTGTCACAGCAGCCTGCATGGGTGGAGACAGTCCCCGGTAGGGTCACAGGTGTGAGCCGAGGGTGAGAGATGCCGGAGTGAGACGGACGGACGGACGACGCGAGGGTCCGGGCCGCCTGCTCTGCAGCTCGCGTGTGCCCTCCGCCCCGCTCACGCCTGACCCCAGAGATGCCACTTCCCTGTCACAGCGCGTCCTTGCCGAGCCAGAACTCCCAGCGACATGGAGGGTCTGGCCACTCGGTCGCTTGATAAATTGCAGACACTGGCTCTTCTACCGAGCCCGGCAACACCCGAGGGTGCTCTGCAAACACTATGTGGGTCTCTGCTGCCCCTGGCATGGCTTCGTCCCGAGCCCTGGGCGTCTGTGCTGCGAGTCTCTCACTGGGGCTTGCCAAGCCACCCAGCGTCTGTGCCTACGGCAGGTGTCCCGTTACCAGCTGCTGGGTCACACGGCTGCAGAGGCCGCTGCTGCTCTTGGTCCCACTCAAAGCTGACGCCCTTCAGTGGCAGCTGGTAACGTACCCAGAAAAATATTGTGCGAAACGTTACATGCTCCAGAATCCTAGGAAATCGGTATTGTGCTTCTTTCTGAGTGGTGGACGGTGTGAGTTGGAATAATTGGTTCTTCTCCTTGGAAGGCTATCCCTGCATGTCCCAGGCCGCTGTACCCGTGAACACCCTGCAATCGGGACAGTTATCTGAATCTTTGTGGGGTTATTTCCCACTCTCTGAATCCATGTGTCCGTCCAGGGCCTCCGGCATGCCTGTCACTCCTTGCCCTTCCGGTCTGATAGGCACAGTGTGTCACGTGCAGGCACACCTCGTTTTATAGTGCCTTACAGAGGACTCATTTTTTACAAATCAAAGGCAAGACCTTCCGCCAGCAACAAAGATTATGACTCACCTTACTGCAATGTTCGCCTTTTTTGTGGTGGCCTGGAACCGAACCTGCACTATCTCCACAATGTGCCTGAACAGCACGTCCTCATGTCACTGGCGATAAGTCCTGCAACTTTCAGCGAAAGGACATGTAACATGATTGGGCCAGGTGACATAAATAAGAGTCAGTTTCCCATGGCATCTCATCAACCTTACAACGTTATTCAAGGTCCTGCCGTACAGTGGACTGATACGATGGTCTTCAAAATGTCCAGGGTCAAGGTCCCTTCAGAGCAGATTATGACGGAGGGCCGGAGACGTGCCGCGCGCCTGGGGCAGAACGCACGTGTATGTTACTGACCTTCCCACGGGGGAAGCAAAGCGCTTCTGACCCTCCTCTGCGACCCGAGTGGGCTGGAAAGCAGCCCACTCACCAGGCGAATGATGGCTGCGTGCCGCCAGCCCCGGGCTGTGTTCGGCTGCTCTCAGAGGTCACCACGTGGGACAAGCAAGCGCCCTGGGCGTCAACGTTCGGGCGGGTTCGTGGTAGACCACTGCCATCTGCCGCGATCGCGGTCGCGCCCGTTATTTCAGGAGCCGAACCGGTGGCGCTCCTGCGGGCCTTACGCCTCCGAGGGGGGCACGCAGCTCCTCCGTCTCCCCGGGGATGCCGCGTGGTGTTTGTGTGTCTGTCACCTTGGCGCGGGACAGCTTCGGTCTCCTGCCGGCCCTCCTCGCTCGCTCCCCGGGGCCGGAAACTGAAGTGCGTGTTCCTCACCTTCGAAGGCTGCTCACTTTCGTTTTACGATGTGTTTACGGGTAGGGGAATGACCCCTGGGTGGGGCCGCGGTCCCAGAGCACGTGGAGTGGACCGTGCCTGAGCCGGGACACTGTTTATCATCCGGACCCCACCTGCACCTGCTTGAGCAAGGGCCAATAGTGTAGCTCTGGGTTGTTTGCTATCGAAGCTAATTCAGAACCTTTGCCCCAAATCCTCAAAAGTTCTGAGCATTCTCTTTTTTTGTCCATAATGTTCATCAACATAAATGACTCATGTGGGCATTGTTACCTTTCCTACTGGGGAACACCCTTTCCCCCAAGAACCCCCAGAGCCATCCTAGAGCCATATTCACACGGGATCCAGGGACCTTGCCCGGACCTGCATCCCACATTACAGGAGCGTGCTCCAGTAGCGGCCACCCGCCCCACGCCCAACTTGCTGTCCCGTCTCTGCTGGCACAGCGCCCTGAGTCCCAGCCACCTGCAGCATGACCTGCTGCTGCCGGGCCACGTGAGCCAGACCCTGAAGCTCCAGCGCCCGCGGGAGTCCCAGCTCTGAGCCGGCTGGGCCTCCTCTTTGGGGCTCTGCTAGAATTCGATCCTTGTTTTTGTCCTGTTACCAGGAAAGCAGGGGGAGGTAGATCCTCAAGGGGGCGAGCATTGTCTTAGAAGGCACCTGCCTCCTTTGAAGCCTTCCTGTGATCTTCACACGACCCGGGACAGGCCACTTCTGCAGGCTCAGGGGGGCCAGGGGGGCCTGCGGATTCAAGTCTCAGTCCCTATCTTGGGACTTCAAGTCTCAAGTCCCCATCTTGGCTGTCAGGATCTGACCATTAGGACCCTAAGCTTGGCAGAAGGAACCTTGTGGGGTTGAGAATTCAGTGTTCTCTACAATTAAGATTTGGGCTGTCCCGTCTCACAGATTTGGAAGTCACTGGATGGTCCTTGACTGGATCCCGGGTTGGGAGAAAAATAGCTATAAAGGACATCTGGGACCACATGGGGAAAATGCGGATGTGATGTGTGCACTAGGTAATATTTCTACATTCGTGTTCACGTTCCAGAATGCGACAACTTGACGTTGGAGGAGGATACCTCTATCCTCAAGAGATACGAGCTAAAGTATTGAGTTCGAGACAAAGTATCATAAGATCTGCAGCTTATTTTCAAATGGTTCAGCGAAAATAGTTAAGAACGAACTTGAGCACATACGACAAATGTGTTTGGAGGGAGAAACGGTGAAGTGCCTGTCGGTCTGAGAGACCCGCGGGGGGCTTCTGTCGTGCTAGTCTTTCAACTTTTCTGTAGTTTTGAAATTTTTCAAAACAAAGAGTCGGAGATGAAAAAGAGAGAGAGAGAGAGAGAGTGCGAGCGCTTTGAGCTGGTCCTTCCTCCTGCTGGATGCGAGAGAGTCCGGTTTCCCTCAAAGCTGTCGGGAGGGCCGCTGGCTCTCACCGTCGGCCTCGACTGGGCCATCGGTCCTGTGTCACTTCTCACACGCCTCTCAAGTGCCAGCGCACAGCCTTTCAACCAGCAGCCCCGTCCAGCTGAGCGCTGCCCACAGTGGGGAGGCGGAGACCTGGATTGGAATTTGCACTTAGCCATTCCCCAGCTGGGAGGCCGTGGGGGGTCCCCAGGCACTCTCCAGGTCCACAGCTATCAGGCGGGGGCAGCAGCACTTTGAGGACCGAGAGGACTAAGGTATAGGAAGCAGGGTGCTAACGCCCAGTCTCTCCGCCAGGAGGAGGCTACTCCCGGGAGGGATGCGGATGGAGGACAGAGGAGGTGGCCCTGGGCGGACTCCTCCCGCGCACAGTCTGCCTACGCAGACATTCTCCTGTTAATCTCTAACCGCCCCCACACGTGTGCATGCACCCCTGTGTCGGAGAGCCGCGCTAATTGGTTTAAAGTCTTTCCCTTATCTCTGCCCGCCAGGTAATATCTGTGGAGCGGCCGTGCGCCTAAGCAGTTGCGAGAAGCAGCGAGCAGAGACAGAGAGCCAGCACCATGGTCTACAGTCAGCTCTTGGTGAAACTCAAGAGCCGGGTCCGGGTGCGCAACCTCCTGGCCCGGCAGTGCATGGCGGAGTTCCTGGCCGAGTTCGTGCTCATGGTAGGCAGGGTGCTCGGGGAGGGAACCAGGATGGGGTGGGGGGCGGCCGTTTGGGGCGCTGCCTGGCTTCCGGCTCCCTGTCCTCCCCGTGGACCACGCACCACCTCTCGCCCCCCTCCTGCCCTCCCCCTTTCAGCCCCGCCCCTTGCCTCCCCTCACCCTCCTTCCTCTTCTCTGCCCTCCTTCCACCGCTCACGTCCATCCCTCATCCGTCCCGCTGGACCGCTCCGCTCGCTCTGCTGGGCTCTGTCCCCTGCCGGCCCCCGGGCTCCCGGCCCCTGACGCCCTGCTCCTCCTCGCCCCTGTCTCCACCAGTTCTTCACCCTGGGCTCCATCGCCCAGGGCGTCACCAGCAAAGGGAACAAAGGTGACTTCTTCACCATGTTCATGGCCGGTGCCTTGGCTGTCGTGTCGGCCATATACGTGGGCGGCAACGTCTCAGGTGAGGCGGCCGGGGGCCGGGCGCCGGACGGGGGAGCGCACCCGTGTGAGTGGGGGTGCATGCCTGTGGCTCCTTGAGCCTGACCGGTGCCCTGGACCGAGACAGGCCGTGGGCCCGGTCCAGTGCCCGCTTCCGTCTCGCCGTTCTCCTCCCTCACACTCACCCCCTGCTCGCGGAGACCGAGCTCTATGGCAGAGTAGTCAGGGTGAGTGCTAGCTGCGTGTGTCCCGCCTCCGGAGCCCTCTGGGGTTCGTGTTTTGCTTCAGACCCGCACCTGCTGCCCCCCAGACACACGCCACCTCGCTATGCCTGGCTGGAGCCTTCGGGCACCTGCACCGTGGCAGGTAGAGAGAGCAGACAGTCCCAGGTCCAAACCTGGGCTTCACTGCGTGACCCCAACGAGTCGCTTGACCTTGAACTTCAGCTTCCTAACTTACGGGGTGGGAAGAGTGACACTCACCTGAAGCGTCGTGGGCGGGAGAAGCGATGTTCCCTGGCGGGCGCCTGGCAGGGGGGACGCTCAACGGAGGTTGGTTTTCTGTTCTCGATCCGTGAAGGGGCCCACCTGAATCCCGCCTTCTCCCTGACCATGTGCCTCCTGGGACAATTCCCCTGGTTCAAGCTCCCCATTTACTCGTTGGTGCAACTTGTGGGAGCTTTCTGTGCCGCTGGGACCACCTACATCGTCTACTACGGTAACCGCGGCCGGAGCGTCTGCTCGGGGGCAGGGGAGCCGCGGGCCAGTGCCACCTGAGCACAGATGGTAATCCCGGGTGTGCCCCTCCCCCGCAGATGCCCTGCAGAACTACACGGGTGGGAATCTGACAGTGACTGGCCCCAAAGAGACAGCTTCTGTCTTTGCCACCTACCCTGCATCTTATCTGACCCTGAGAGGTGGCTTCGTGGACCAGGTAGGTTGTATGTGTGTGGGGGACACCTTTGCCTCTGCCCTCTGGGGCCCCAGCCCATTGTTTGGGTGCTGGGTGGATTGGGGTGTGGGGTCAGGGCGATCTTGACACCACCCCTCACCCCGGATGCCTGTGTTAGACAGAGTCGGGGCGGTGGTGACCTGGGCTGTTTGAGTGACAGAGGGCAGAGGGAACATCTCAAAGCTGATGGGACCCCCTCTGCCTGTCAACTTCAAGCTTCTGGGCACCTGCTTCCTGATCGTGGGGGCCCTGGCCATCATGGACCCGAAGAACAAGGGAGTGCCCCCAAGTCTGCAGCCCGTGGTCGTGGGGCTGCTGATCCTGACTGTTGAGCTAGCCGTGGGTTCCAACTGTGGGGTCCCACTCAACCCTGCCCGGGACCTGGGCCCACGGCTTTTCACCTACATCGCTGGCTGGGGGCCTGAAGTCTTCAGGTGGGAGATGGCCTTCCTTGGTACTCACCTCCCTCTGCTGGGCACTCTGTCCTGGGTCCCCAGCTCTCTCCTCTTAAACAGTTCTCGCGGCCTCTTAGGACAGCATGCTTCCTCTAAGACCCAGTTCTCCCCTCTCCCTGGCCCCCCTTACCCCCTCCACCCTTTTCACCAATGCAGTAAGATTCAGAGGTCATGTTCTTGGACACATACTACCTCTTGGGGCATTAGTGAGCTCATCAGCAAAATGGGCCTATTCAGATAATTCCCAGAGGCACAAGGCTGCGCCAAGCCAAGCTGCCTTGGGGCTTCTCTTCTCCAAGTGCTGGGCTTGGGTGCCAAGGCACCTTCTTCCTGGGGCCGATCGCCTCGAGGACGGCCTTGGGGAGCTCTTGCCACTGCCCCAAGGGGCGTCGCCCCTGATGTCTCCCTTTTGCCCTTCTCTTGCAGAGCGGGTAATGGCTGGTGGTGGGTGCCTGTAGTGGCCCCTATGGTGGGGGCCACCCTGGGCACGGCCGTGTACCAGCTGCTGGTGGCGCTGCATCACCCTGAGGACCCACAGCCAGCTCACGATCTAGAGTTTATCCAACGTAAGGACTTGCACTTGGAGACTCCTGACCCAGCTAAGAAGTTGGAGTGCAATTCTGATTCTCACAGTCCTTCGCTCTCTCATGGACTCTGAAGAGGCCTCCAGGCCTAGGCCTGGCGACAAAGACATTCCTCCTCTTTATTTAGATACCAGGCCCTGGGAAGCTTCTCTGTTTACTCACCCAGGCATCGCTTCCTCCTAAACTGGGGAGGATGCCCGGACAGTTGGGGAGGACAGGGTCCAGGACCCCGGCTCTTCATCCCCTCCTCCCCCAAGCAGGTTCTGGGACCCCGAGGGCTGCCAGAAGCGTAGTTCCTCAAAGCAGCCGCCAGAGGGCGCGCGCCCTGGACGCAGGACTGGGAAGGATGCGGGAACCTGCGGGGTGGCGGGGGCACGATCCTGGGGACTTCCTCCAAAGCTGGGTCCTCGCTGCCTGACTCCCCGCTCTCCCCCAGATGCGGCCGCCCCCAGACAGTAGGTATGGGTGGGAAAAGCGCCCCCGCAAAGGGGGCGTGGCGGGGCAGGGCGGCCGCGGAGCTCGGCGGAGCCCGCGGGCGCCCCGGGGCCGGGACGGCGAAGCGGAGGGCGCCCGACGCCTGGGCGCTCCGTGCCGGTGCCCGCCGACGGGAGCAGCCGGGGCGCGGAGGGCGCCCGGGGGCTGAGAGTGGGGTACGGGGGCCGGCGCGGAGGAAAACTCGTCCCCGTCGCCTCCCGGCTCTCACGCCTCTCCCCGCGGGAGGCGCTCTTCGAGCGGAGGAGACACTGTCCCATTTCCCTTTCTTCCAATAAAACGAACCTCAGGGTCACGTCGCGTCCTGATTGATTGATTGATTGATTGACTGATGTCCGGGGGCGGGATGCGGACGGCCGGGGCGGGCCGGGGCGGGGCGGGGGCCGAGGCCGGGTTAAGACCCTCCCCCTGCCCCGCACAAAGATGGCGGCTCCGCCCCTCCTCCGTCTCCCCAAAACCCCCTCCCGCCCCCCGCCCTCTCTCGCCGCCTCCGTCACTTCCGCCCCGCCGCGGCCGAAACTGACACAAAGTAGCGGGCCGAGGCCCCGGGGGGAGCGGGGCCGCAGCTGGGGGGCGGGAGCCCGCGGGGAGCCGAGCCGAGCGTCCCCCGCCCCAGCCCCCGGCATGGGCCGCGCGGGGCCGCCGGGGCGGGCGCCGGGCGCCGGGCGCTGAGGTGAGGCCGGGCTAGGCGGGCGCAGAGCGCAGGGCGCAGGGCGGAGGGCGCAGCGCGCAGGGCAGAGGCGGCCGCGGGCGCGGACTCGGCCGGGGGCCGCGCGGGGCAGTGCGCAGGGGAGGACTGGCCCGGGCGGCGGGGACCCGTGGGACGGACGGGGGGCGCCTGGGGATGGGGAGGCTGGCAGGCTGGCAGCGGGATGGGAGGATGGGGTGCTGAAGGGGCGCGTGGCGACCAGGCAAGGGGCGAGGGGGTGCGGGGGAGAGGCTAACCGAGAGCAGACAGCCTCCCCGAGAGTTGAGGGATGAGAGGGATAACCGGGGTCCCGCGTTTGGGGGCCTGGAGAAGAGCGCTGGGTGTCTCTGCGAGGTGGGGGTCTCCGAGCGCGAGGGAAAACGGGGGTGCTCGGAGAGGGTGCAGTTCTGGGGGCCCTGAGCCCGGGGAGGAGTCTGGGGTCTGCCCTCAGCGTCGGAGGGTGGCCAGGGAGGGTGGCGCTGACGGCAAGCGAGCTAGGGGTACTGGTTCCATCTCCTGCCGTTTCCCCGACTGGGCCACAAATACCCCTGCGGGCCTCCTCAGAAAGGGGGGTTCGGCCCCCGTGGTCTGGGCTGGGAAGGAGCAGGGGCCAGGCCTAGAGGGGGAGGTTGCCTTCTCAGAGATGGCTATTTTTATCCCAAATGTGGCCGCAGAGGGGGCTGGGGCAGGGCGACGTGGCTAATGGCCCCGACAGACTTATGAGACTGGGGAGAAGTGAGAGGGATCCCTGTTCCCAGGTTCCCCCCCCCTTTTCCCTTCCTAGTAGGGCCCCCCAGAGGGGGTGAGGCCTGGGGCCGAGCCAGCTTCTAGTGTCCCCAGGATGCTGGAGGTAAAACAACTTCCTGGTCGATGTCCAGATTCCTGACCCTGAGAGCGTGTGTGGCCCCTTCGTTAACCCTTCCAGGGAGACCCGAAGCCAGACTCCCGGGCTGACAGTGCCTCTGGACCGCCTCCCTCGCAGGGCGGTGGGGCTGTGGGGCTGTGGGACCTGAGATGCCACTCCGCATCCTCTCCTTTGACCTCTCCCTCCACACCCCACCCTCCCATGACTCACACTCTAGACTGGGTGGAGACCCTGGCCGGGGGCCCTGGGGGAGGACTCGCCATCTCTAAGATGTGAATGAGGTTCTTCTTCGCCAGCCAGGCACGCTGGGCTGCCAGGGGTGGGGAGGGTCAGGGAGAGGAGGGCTTCTGGCCTTCGGTATTGCCCGATCGGGGCTTCAGGAGGGGAGTCTGAGTTTGCAAAGGGAGCGCTGGCGTGGGTGATGGGCCGTGGCCGGAGTCTGTAATTATATAGCTTGGGCAGACGGGCAATTAGTATCTCTTGGGGCTGACAGACCGGTGGGCGTACCCAGTAGGCTGAAGACCGGGGAACCAAGGAGGGAGGTCTTCCACTCACACAAAGAAAGAGGAGGTGACAAGAGGCCCCAGGACCTGGCTGGCAGTTTCCTTTGGGCCAGGCTGGGGAATGGGGTGAGGCTCCCACCCTGTCTCGTCAGCCAGACCTTCTACCTTTTTAGGTGAAGGGAAGGGCATGGAGGGACGCACCGGCCCATCTGATGCTCCTGGGCCTGCACCCAGGGCCACGCTGCCTGCCCTGGGCTTGGGAGAGACAAGGACAGCTCCCCGCGGGGGCTGGGAAGACCCCTCTGCTTGTCCAGAAGGGGGGCTGACCCAGACTTAGAGGAAGTGGTTTGAGGACTGTGCAGGAAGTGAAGGCCAGGCTCCCCGGGAGGGGGCGGCGCAGGGAGCCCCAGTGTGGGGGCTGGGGGTGACAAACTCTGAGAAGGGTGGAGCCTGCCACCCGGTTTCCTGATGCCCTGCCAGGTGTTTCCTGGCTGTCCCCTCAGCCCCACCCTTTGGTGGAAATTCTGCTTTCCAGTAAACACAGTGAACCCCCATTGCCACCAGAAGGTCTCTTGGGGGCATCCCTTGTCCCTGGGGTGGGCACCTTGAGAACCGTGCCCCTCCGGTCACCGTCTGGCCTCTCCGTCTCCCTCCTCCCTTCTCTGCGCTTCTTGGGTTTTGTAGACGGCCAGCCCGCCTTGTGATCCAAGGCAGAGGCCCAGGGAGCGGTGGTGGGGAGTCTGTCCTTTGTCTGTGGCCCATCGGGGCAGGAAGAGCAGGGTGCTGGTGGGGAGGAGGTGGGCGAGGCCCGGAGGGAGGGGCAAGGTCAGACCCGGCGAAGAGAACCTTCCAGAGGTCCGGAGAGGGAAAGAAGCGTCACCCTCGGGGTCCCCACCTCACGCACGTGTCGCCTTCCTGCAGGGTTTCCCATGGGATTGCTGGGACCTTGCTGGGTGAGATGGCACTGTGTGCAAAACAGCGCCCCCCAGGTAAGATGACGGGGGTGCCGCCGGGACCATCAGGAGTGGGCGTCATGGCTGAGGGCGCAAAGGCAGGAGGGAGAGCTGGTCGAGGGTCTGAAGGAGGGTGGGCTGGAACCCCTCCCCAGCCCAGAGGAGCCCGGGAAACCGACTTCTTCCCCCTGAGCACCGGCTCTCCCGCCCCCAAACACGCAGGTGCGTGTCCCGGGGTCCTCGGAGCTGCTGCTCTCTGGCCTGGGGAGCCTGGGCGCTGTGTCCCCGTCTCCTCCCCCTGCCCCCCGCTTTCCCATCCCCCCCCCACCGGGTCCCTATGGTTTTCCTGCGGGCGGGGGCGTGGGCAGGACGAAAGCGGTTGCCCCGGACGACGCGGGCAGCCCCCTCGCCCGCATTGGCCGGGCGGGGAGGCGGGGCTGGGCGCGGGCTTTCGCCTACGCGGCGCTGGCGGGCCGGGCCCCGCAGTCGCGGAGCGGGCGGGGGCGGAGCCCGGGGCGCGCGCCCGCTCGGGGCCACTCAGCGCGGGGGCCGCGGGAGCCTCGGGGGCGGCGGCGGCGGCGCGGCGGCGGCGCAGCAGAGCGCGCGGCGTCCCGGGTGAGGGCGGCCGCGAGGATGGCCGGGGCTGCAGGTGGGGCGCGCGCCCGACCGCCGGGGCTCCCCTCTGAGCGGCCGCAGCTCCCGCTCCTCCCGGGGGGCCCGTCCCATCGGCGCCGCTGAGCCCAAGGACGGACTGACAGACAGTCCGCCCTCCCCCGATCATGACGGTCCCCAAGGAGATGCCGGAGAAGTGGGCCCGGGCCGGGGCGCCCCACTCCTGGAGCCGAAAGAAGCCCTCCTGGGGGACAGGTAACGGGAGGCAACACCCGCAGCCCTCCCGAGCCCGTTGTCCCTCTCCCACCCTCACGTTCGCTTGTCCCCCGCCTCCCCCGGCCTTCCCTGGCCCGCTCCTCTCCAGACCCGGAGGTCCTGGCTCCGAAGGGTCCGGCCCGCGACTCATCCCGGGGAGGGCCTTGGGTGATGCGCAGGGGGCTCGGCCCCCGCGGTCGCGGCGGCGGCGGAGGGGGGGGGGCGACCAGCAACGCGGGGAGCGAGCGCCCTGGGGCGGCCCGCGGAGGGCCGGCCGCGACTGAGGTTTTGTCTCTGCAGTGAGCCCTGCGGGGGTCTGGGGGACGGGAGGTCCTGGGTGCTGCTTTTGGCTCCAGGTATGAGGCAGGTGCGGGCCACCTAACCAGGGTGCAACCGCCCTTTCCAGCCTGTGGTCACAGTGACCCTGGGAGTTGGGGCAGAGCCCTTCGCAGGACACCCCCATCGTCTGTACCCGAACTCTGCTAACAGCTCCAGGGCTGCAGGGGGCTCAGCAGGGGTGCAGCTCATTTGTCGCTCATGACAAATGTGTCGTTTGGGGGAAATGTGGCAGGTGGCACGCGGAAGGTTACAGTCAGAGAGCGGCGGTCCCTGTCCGCAGCGTGCCCCATCCCCCGACCGGCATCTCTGTCTCAGTCTGCATGACCCACATCCCCGACCCCCCCCCCCCACTTGAAGATGAGCTTTAAAATAAGGTGATGTCATTGTGGGCCAGTCAGAAGCTGCTGCCGGTCACATGTGACAAGCGGAGGCTCCTGCAGGGGGGCCTGCACGTGGGGCCGGGCCGCTGCCGCAGGGCCTTCCAGGGCAGGGTGACACCCCGCGCCCCCGGGTTAGGGGAGCACAGCTCTGGGGCTAGATTTGCAGGGGTCCCCAGGGGAAGGAAGCTTTGCGTCTCCAGCCGGTGCTCCTGTGGGGATCCCCAAGACCTCTCGTGCCTGAGGCATGAACTGGAGGGTCGGGCGAGGAGCCGAATGCCCCCAGTGGAGACCTTGACATTGCGTGGGGAGGGGCTGTGTCCTGTCTTACCCGCCTAAAGCCCGCGGGGCCCAGCGGTCAGGCCGGGGGTGAGGGGCGGACCACAGGGAAGGGCGTAGGGACGCGCAGGTGTGGCACCGACCGTGGACCCCTCTGTTGCAGAAGAAGAGAGGAGGGCGCGGGCCAATGACAGGGAGTACAACGAGAAGTTCCAGTACGCGGTGAGTGGCGCCCCTGAGCTTGGGAGCGGTGCAGGGACAGCCGGCCGGGCCCGGGGCTGACCGGGGGGCTGGCCGGCAGGGCCCTCGGGGCTGCGGAAAGCCAGCCGCCTCCATCGTCCGCGTCTGCTGCTGTGCCGGACGTTCATGTCTTCACCTGTCAGAGAAGGGGGCACCCTGGCCCCCTGAGACTCCCTTCTCTCCTGCCCTGTCCCCCTCCCACCCCCGCAGTTGCCGGCTTTCGGGGCAGAGGCTGGGAGCAGCGGAGAGGGAGGAGGCAGCCTCAGTCTGGTTCTGGGGTGGGGTCGGAGCCCGCCTCATCATCTTCTTTCCCACTGCCGTAGAGTAACTGCATCAAGACCTCCAAGTACAACATTCTCACCTTCCTGCCTGTCAACCTCTTCGAGCAGTTCCAGGAAGTCGCCAATACCTACTTCCTGTTCCTTCTCATTCTGCAGGTACAGTAGCCTGCGATAGACCCTGTGCAGCTCAGCAAGCCAAACACAGGGAGGAGGGAAAGGTGTGGGCAGGAGAAGGCTCAGGGCTCGGCCGCGGAGGCATCGCCTTCTCTCTCTCCCTTCCAGCTGATCCCGCAGATCTCCTCCCTCTCGTGGTTCACCACCATCGTGCCTTTGGTTCTTGTCCTCACCATCACAGCGGTCAAAGATGCCACCGACGACTATGTGAGGGGTTTTCATCGCCGTTCCTTACCTGGTCCAGCTAGATCGGTGCTGTCTTGGCCGAGTCGGGGTGGGGTGGGGGGGGGGGAGAGAGCAGATCTGTGAACAGGTGTGTATACGAAGCACCCGCCGTCCGCTGATTGGCTGCGTCCCTCGAGGCAGGAGGAGGTGTCTTACCTCTCTGTTTCCTTCCTTTCAGTTCCGACACAAGAGCGATAACCAGGTGAATAACCGTCAGTCTCAGGTGCTGATCAATGGAATGTGAGTGCCTGCTGGAGACGGAGGGCCGTGGGGACGGAAGGGGTCCCCTGGGGACTCGCGTGGCCCTGACACACGCCCCTCTGCCTTCTCGTCGCCTCAGCCTCCAGCAGGAGCAGTGGATGAATGTCCGCGTCGGTGACATCATCAAGCTGGAAAACAACCAGTTTGTGGCGGTACGGGACCAGCCGCCCTGCAGGCCTGTGGGCGCTTCCTTTTCTTTGGCCCAAAGGGACGAGTGTCCCCCCAGCTCCAGCACCCGTGGGGGCGACCTTTCCCGAGTGGGCAGCGGTGTGTCACGAGGATGCGTGAGCCTGGCTCCCTTCCAGCCGCGCTCGTCCTTGGGACCGAGCACAGCAGGGGGCGGTGGGGAGGGAGCCCGTGGGCTGGACGGCTGCTCCCGCTCCGCACACGGTGTCCTCACGCGGCTCTCTGCAGGCGGACCTCCTGCTCCTGTCCAGCAGCGAGCCCCACGGGCTGTGCTACATCGAGACAGCAGAGCTCGACGGGTGAGTCTCACGCTCTCCTGCCGCCTTTGGGCCAAAACGCTTTTGAAAGAGGCTCCCAGGGCCGGGGCACGCACCTCTGGGGAAACTCGGGGTAAGCGGGACTTAAGACTTTGGGTGCGCAGTCACACGGGGACCTTCGGGGACGGGGATGCCTCGTGGCCAGGGGCTCCCAGGGGGCTCTGGGGGAGGGCAAGGGAGCCGGGACCCAGGGACACTCTCCTTCCAGGGAGACCAACATGAAAGTGCGCCAGGCCATCCCGGTCACCTCGGAGCTGGCTGACATCGGCAAGCTCGCCAAGTTCGATGGTGAGCGATTCTGGAGCGGGGGCGTTCGGGCGGGGGAGGCGGTCCGGTTTGGGGTTTTAACCGCCCTTCCTCCTTTTGGCCGCTTCTTGCTGTGAGCGTGCCGCTCCCTGGACTCTTGCGGGGTGAGGTTGGGGGGGTGGGGGTCAGGAGTGCTTGGTGGCCGCCACCACGTCTGGAATGACGGCCGTTTCAAGAGGTCTTCACTGCTGGCGGCTCCCCGCCTGCTGCACGTGTCGGCGTTCGGCTCGTCCTCACGCAGAGCAGTGACGAGGCAGACGCAGGGCGTGACCGGGACGCCCTCCGGCCCTCCGGGTGGCCAGTGTGACTGGCAGAGGAGTGTCTC
Source organism: Rousettus aegyptiacus (assembly GCF_014176215.1). Classification (NCBI taxonomy): domain Eukaryota; kingdom Metazoa; phylum Chordata; class Mammalia; order Chiroptera; family Pteropodidae; genus Rousettus; species Rousettus aegyptiacus. Next base: position 25,685,042 of record NW_023416292.1, on the reverse strand, counting down.
ATCCACACTTTTCTGTTTCTACAAACGTGGGCATAAGTCAGTGGGGTCGTGCTGCGCCCAGATCTCCGCAGCCGGCCTTTCGTTCCCTGCGAAGGTATCACCGCGGTCTTAGCCCCGCGTGAACATAAACGGCCTTGTTTTTTGAGAGCCGCAGAGCGTCCCGTAGCGCGGACGAGTCGCGGTGCACGCAGCCCTTCCCCAGCCATCCCGTGGTTTCCAGTCTTTTGCTGCAAACAGTGCTTCAGTCAGAACTGCTGTGACCTGTGCTGATTTCTGTAGCCTAGAGTCCCCAAGTGGGGCCGCCGGGCCCCAAAGTGGGGTCAGTTCACAGTCCCCCCGCCCCGCCCCGCACAGAGTGCGTGGGCCCCCTCACCCCAGCCGCTGTCTCTGGCCGTGCCGTCGACCGCCCCTGAGCGGTGGCGCCCTGGTCTCTCCCCCTCCCCCCCCCCTCCCACCGTTCAGGCGAGGTGATCTGCGAACCCCCCAACAACAAGCTGGACAAGTTCAGCGGCACCCTGTACTGGAAGGAGAACAAGTTCCCGCTGAGCAACCAGAACACGCTGCTGCGGGGCTGCGTCCTGCGCAACACGGAGTGGTGCTTCGGCCTGGTCATCTTCGCGGGTGCGCCTCCTGGGGCCGAGGGGAGGATGGGGGCGGGGCGGTGCGGGGCATGGGGGCGGGGCATGGGGGCGTGGCCTAAGCGCCCCGCAGCTCCCGGGCGGGCTGGCCCCTGCCCCAGCAGAGGCCTGGGGGCCTGGGGGCAGCCCCGTTTGCTAGGCGCCTTCCCAGCCCTTCCCCGCCCTCCTAGGGCCTGACACTAAGCTCATGCAGAACAGCGGCAGGACGAAGTTCAAGAGGACGAGTATCGACCGCCTGATGAACACACTGGTGCTCTGGGTAAGGCCTCCTTCGTGGGGTGCCCTGCCCCTGCCTCCCCTCCTGGCTCCCTCCGTTCCCCTCTCTCCTCCCCGGGCAGGAGCCACAGGCAGGTCAGCCTCTCAAAGGCAGTGTTTATTTCAGGCTCCTTTTAGCTTTGGAAGATATTATTTTTAAAAACCTTAGGACCGTGTGTGAATCAACAAATTAAAGGAAGCTGAAACAAGTCTCTCGTTCTCTGGATTCCAGTGATGACGGTGCTGAGAGCAGCATGTGACCTTCTGTTTGCTTTCGCTGGGGACAAGGAGGCCTTCATGGGGACGGGGAGGGAACGAAAAGGAAAATTTCCATCTGGAGGATGGTGCACGGGGCTTTTCCCGACTTCCAAGGAGGAAGGGTCCCGGAGGAAAAGTTTGTTGGTTTTTGGTGATCCCTGAATCCTTCTCTTGTTGGGCTAGAAATCTGAGCGCCTTGTGGCTTCTCCTCCCTTTCTCGTACCCCCACTGCCTGCCTATCCGCCCCCCCCTCCCCCCCCCCCCCCCCCCCCCCCCCCCCCCCCCGCCCCGACGCCAGCCCTGAGACAGTCTCTGCTGGCCCTAAAGCGTCTGCAGAAACCCAGCCCCGGGGGCCGCTGGTCCCTCGCAGAGGCGGCATCGCCCCCTGGTGGTCCTTGGGCGCCAGGGCGGTTCCTGTTCTGCGGGGCAAGCGGGAGCCGAGGCTGCGCTGCCAAGAGGTGCCTGCAATGGGACCGCGGCCCCGATGTTTTCCTCTCAACCTCGGAGACTTTCTTAGGATCCTTCCGCAAAGACTTTTGGCTGTTGAGAAATCTGCATGTGATTTGTTTCTCTGGTTGAAAACAAGCGGGGGGCAGCTTTTATGAGATGATGGATTTGACAGAAACCCAGCCGCCCGGTGGCCTGTCTGCGGAGCTCAGGGCTGCAGATGGGTGGGTTCCAGCAGGCTGCTCGGCGTGTGGGAAGGGGCTTGGCCCTCGCCCACCATCCTCAAGGCCTCGAGGGCTCCAGGGTGTCAGGGGCACGAGTCACATGGCCATTTCAGCTTCCCCATCCCACACATGGGAACAGTGTTCGGCGAGAAGGCCACGTGACAGTGGCAGACGAGCCTGTCCCCCGTTCTGGGCAACTCTAGAGCATGCCACCAGTGTGAAGGCGCCCGGGCTCCTGAGGGCTCAGGCACGGGCGGCGGCCTGCAGCGGCGCCCCGGACTTGGAGGGCTTCCCCGAGCGGCAGCCTCACCCCTGCTTCTCCCCCCCACCCCCAGATCTTTGGGTTCCTGGTCTGCATGGGGGTGATCCTGGCCATCGGCAACGCCATCTGGGAGCACGAGGTCGGGGCGCGCTTCCAGGTTTACCTGCCCTGGGACGAGGCGGTGGACAGTGCCTTTTTCTCCGGCTTCCTCTCCTTCTGGTCCTACATCATCATCCTCAACACCGTCGTGCCCATATCCCTCTACGTCAGGTGCGTGCCTTCTCCGCCCAGCTCCCCGCGGAGCCCAGGCGGCCCCCTGGCAAGCGCCCCTCGCCCGCGAAGGCGGAACCCCCGAGAAGCAGCAGCACGGCGCCCCCTCCTCCCTGTGCCGTGACCTGTGAGCTCAGTCTGCAGAGCTGACTCCTCCATCCAGGCTCTGGGCCCGTGGAGGGAGTCGGAGGGGGCGCGTTGGTTTGTCGGGCGCGTGTTTACGGCTGCGGCTTTGCGCGAAGGAGCTTGTCAGGTGCGAGGCCTGTGCGAAGACGTGGGCGGATCTCCCCTCTGGGAGCCTCCGCCCAGCGGAGGAAGAGCCGTTATGAAACACACTGGGACCTGGGCTGTGGAAGTCGTCCCACGGACATGCAGCCCTCCCTGCGCGCACAGCAGGGCGCAGGGGTGCAGGGTGCGGGGCACGGCGTTCAGAAGCGGCAGAGGGGTGTACGTAGGGGGAGGCAAACGGTGTCAGACACCGAGGTGCCATGCGGGAGGCACTTCGCTCCCCATGCAGTTAATCAGGGAAGACGTCTCTGAAGAGGTGGCTTTTGCCCGGGGCTTGAAAGTAGGGCTCGGGCAGAGGGCTGGAAAAAGGGCTCGGAGACGGGAACCTGGGAACCTGGGAATGGACGGGAGCAGTTTGGCTGTGGGCGGAGAGCTGGCCGCGCCTTTGTTCCTGATTGTGGAGGGCCCTGAGTCTTTGCCTCTGGCCTTTGAGCTTTAAAAGATTCTTTTTTTAAAAAAAAAAAAATCTAAAGCGACTTCAGGGAGTGCTGGCAGGCAGGGCCGTGCAGAAATAGGACGGGTAGGGTAGTGGTGGTGGGTGGTGGCTGGAGATCGGACAGTGATCACGAGGTGATCGTGACCGTGTGACCGTGACCGTGTGACCGTGACCGTGACCATGATCCTGACCGGGAAGCGGCACTGGGGAGGTGGAGAACCAGCCGGAAGGAGACCTTATCTTTAGTACTTAGAGCCGGCACTGGAGAAAAGGGACCCGCAGCCTCTTTAAGGAACTGTTTCCTGGAGACCTCGGAACTTCCCGTGGCCACTGTTCATCCATTCGGGTTCCCCAGCCAGTCCTTGGGTCTCCCCACTGGCCCCGAGTCCTAGTGCCGATGGCGGTGACGGACAGGGGAGTTTCTGTGCTGAGCTTGTTTAGCTGGTGCTTTCCCAGGGGATCTCAGAGGTCCCGGGTCTCGTCCTGCTGTCTCCTGAGCCATGTGACCTCAGGCACAGTTGCTCGAGGCCTCGGTTTCCTCCTAGAAAAGGGGAATGGCAACACTTGGCCTGCCTTCCTCATGGGGATATCTCGATAGAAGAAACGCGATTGGAAAATAGTTTGAAAGTTAAGTTTCGAGTACCGGGTGGCAGGGTGTCTGTCCGTCGCTGTTGTGACTGATGCTTCGTTAGGTTTAAACGTTCTCTCGCTTGCAACCTCCTTTTCTCCCCATCTTTGGGCTTTGCTGAGTGTGTTCCGTGTCTAAGCCTAAGGAAGCCTCGGCGGCTGCCCAGGAGAATATTCCTCCCGAGTTTCGTTGGGGTAACGTGTTGGGGTGGGATGCGGCGCGGAGAGGGTGCTCGGTCAGCCGCGTTTGGGGGCAGGCGGTGGAGGTATTTCTAGCCAGCTTGTTTCTCGCCTGGTCGCTGGCCCCTGACGGCAGCTCCGGCCGGGTCGGAGCGGGTGCCAGACCCCATCACTGGGCTGCACTGGACCTAAATGCAGGGCCCTTTCTGAAGCTCTGACAGTCCGTCTCCCAGAGGTGACGCCTGGCAAAGCAAGGGGCCCGAGCTCGCCTGGGGGCGTCGAGGGCCTCCCGTCCCCGGCTGTGGCCCGGCTCCCGTCAGAGCCGGCATCGCGCTTGCCTCGTTCTCTCTGGAAGCCCCTGAGCCCGGAGAAAGGGCGCGCGGGCGAATGTGGGCAGCGAGGCCGGGGCCGCGGGCCCCCCGGCCCCCGCGCCCGCCGCGGCCCCTGCCCGGGTGACGCCGGCATTGCCGTGGCGCACGCAGCACCCTCATTGTCTCTCTCTCTCTCTCTCCCTTCCCTCTCGCGCTTTCTCTCGTTTTCTCTGCATGGTTTCTGTTATTAGCCCCGAGGTAAGAACCGGCTGAGCGCCCCGAGCGCAGCCCCTCGTCCCACTGTCCTGTGCCGTCTGCCCTCCACCCCCGCCCGGCCCCCTGCACCTTTTTTGTCTAGACAGCATCAGAGGGTCGGGGTCGGGGACTTCCTGTGCCGCCCCCGGGGCCGGCCGCCGGCAGGCTCTCCTCGCCCTCTCCGCCCAGGTCCCCAGTGTCCACTCCGTCCCTGTCCCCGCCCCCGCCGAGGGCCGGCAGCGACGGCCCGCGAGCGGGGCGCACCCCCCGCCCCGCCTCACGCCCTGTCCCCCGTGCAGCGTGGAGGTCATCCGCCTGGGCCACAGCTACTTCATCAACTGGGACAAGAAGATGTTCTGCGCGCGGCGGCGCACGCCGGCGGAGGCCCGCACCACCACGCTGAGCGAGGAGCTGGGCCAGGTGGAATACGTCTTCTCCGACAAGACGGGCACCCTCACGCAGAACATCATGGTCTTCAGCAAGTGCTCCATCCATGGCCGCAGCTACGGTAGGCGGCCCCGGCCCCCGCTGTCTCGGCGTCCGGCGTCTGCGGCGTGTGGGGACACGGGCCCTGCCCACGCTGCCCGTCCGCTGCCGATGCCCTCGCCTCGCGCTCAGCCCCGGCAGCGGGGGGCCCCTGGCCGGTCCCAGGGAGGCCCCGGACGCGAGCCCCCGGGCGTCCTGGCCGGGCTGGACCCGTGCGGTGCCGCTCAGGGGCCTCGTGAGTCTGCAGTGTGACCCTGGTCTTTCCAGCGTGGCCTGTGGCAGTGAGTGACCTGGTGGCTGGTGGAGCCTCGGCCGGCGTGGGCGGGGCCTATGGTGTCTGACTTTCATAGTGTGGCTTGGTAGCCACTTTCTGTCCTAACCCCGGCCTGACGGCCAGGGTGCGGCCGTGTCTGCTGTGGACGCCCCAGGGCCCGGAGGCTGCCCGGGAGGCCTGGGCGGCCTGGGCGGGTGCAGGCCAGGCGCTGCCCCGGGAGAGAGCAGGCAGGGCTCGTGGGGACCAGCCTGGGGAGTGGTGGGGCCCGTGACCTTCAGTCCTGGGGTCGTGAAGGTCCAGGGCGCCAGGCGCCCCCTGTCCCTCACATCGCAGTGAGCGTGTGACGTTTGCTCGACGGCGGGCCTGCGGGTTTCAGGGGCCCGCGGGGGTCCTGTGCCGCAGCCCGGCCCCCGGCTCCGAGGGCCTCTGACCTTGCTTCTCATGTTGCTTCTCCTCTGTCCCGGCCGCGTGTAGGGGACGTGTTCGATGTCCTGGGACACAAAGCGGAACTGGGAGAGGTAAGGTCCAGCCTCCACAGTTACTCTCTATGCCAGTTAAACACAGGGCGCCCAGCCGGTGCCGGTCGGTGTAGTTAGGGGTGATGGTCGTCTGGCCAGGACGTGGAGGCTGCTTGGAGACACAGGGGTTTAAAGGAAGAATTGGTAGCAGTGGGAATTTTTTTTAGTTCCATTTTTATTGACTGATTGATTTTAAAAACAACACAGATTTATTCTCCTGCAGTTCCAGGGGTCAGAAGTCCAAAATGAGTCTCACAGGGCTGACATCAGGGGGTCGGCAGAGGTGGCTCCCTCTGCAGGCTCCGGGGAGGCTCCGGCGAGGGTCTCTTCCTGTCTGTTGCAGCTTCTAGAAACGGCCCCAGGCCTTGGCCTGCGGCCTGGTCCCCCCACCTCTGCCTCCACCGTCCCAGCCCGACTCTTGAGACATGGACCCTTGTTTTGTTTTTTTAGACTTGTTTTCCGTTATTTTCATTTTGGTTTACGTTTTTGTTTTTAGATTACAGTCGATGTTCGAAGTTACACTAGTTTCAGGCATGCAGCGTAGTGGCTACACGCTGGTGTAACGCAGCGGTGGGAATTCCGAGGTCCATGGTGGACAGGCCGGGAGCGGGAAGAGCAGGGAGCAGAGGGGAGACGGCCCCTCCCCGGGATGCCCCCTGGCGCCCCCCTCGTGGCTCATCGCCCTCTTGTCTGCCCCAGAGGCCCGAACCCGTAGACTTCTCCTTCAATCCTTTGGCTGACAAGAAGTTCTTATTCTGGGACCCCACGCTCTTGGAGGCCGTCAAGATGGGAGACCCCCACACGCACGAGTTCTTCCGCCTCCTCTCCCTGTGCCACACCGTCATGTCGGAGGAAAAGAACGAGGGTGAGCACGCGGCCGGCCTCGCCCTCCCCCGCCCGGCTGGCCCGGAGCGTGGCCGCTTACGGCCTGCATGTCCTCCCCACCCAGGGGAGCTGTACTACAAAGCCCAGTCCCCAGACGAGGGGGCCTTGGTCACCGCAGCCAGGAACTTCGGCTTCGTGTTCCGCTCTCGTACCCCCAAAACCATCACCGTCTGCGAGATGGGCACGGCCGTCACCTACCAGCTGTTGGCCATCCTGGACTTCAACAACACGCGCAAGCGGATGTCGGTCATCGGTGAGGCCGGAGCGGGTGCGGGGGGCGTGGGGCAGCCCGCCAGCCTGGAGCCAGGTGGGGCACGCGGGGTGACCCTGCCGAAGGGTTGAGGTTGGGCTCTTCGCCTGCCTGAATCCCTCTGGCTCCCCGCCCCCCAGTCCGCAACCCGGAGGGGAAGATCCGGCTCTACTGCAAGGGGGCCGATACCATCCTGCTGGACAGAATCCAGCACTCCACCCAAGAGCTGCTCAACACCACCACCGACCACCTGAATGTGGGTGCAGGGCGGGGGTCAGGGCGGGGGGTGCTGCGGTTCTGCCCCTCGCCGTTGGGAAGGGGGAGGGATGATTTTCTTGGCTCTGCCTCCAGGAGTACGCGGGGGAGGGGCTCAGGACCCTGGTGCTGGCCTACAAGGACCTGGGGGAGGAGGACTACGAGGAGTGGGCGGGCCGGCGACTCCAGGCCAGCCTGGCCCAGGACGGTCGGGAGGACCGGCTGGCCAGCGTCTACGAGGAGATGGAGAATGACATGATGGTACAGGGCGGGACGTGGTGGGGCCGGGGAGGCCGGGGTCGGGCGGGGAGGGCGCTGCCTGGGGCTCACGCCAGCGGCGCTTGTGGTCCAGCTGCTGGGCGCCACGGCCATCGAGGACAAGCTTCAGCAAGGGGTTCCGGAGACCATCGCCCTCCTGACGCTGGCCAACATCAAGATCTGGGTGCTGACGGGAGACAAGCAAGGTGAGAGGCCGGCAGGGCGAGGACGTGGGGCCGAAGGCGTGCCCACCCGGTCGGGGGCCCGCTCGCAGCGCCCGCGTCCTCTCGGCAGAGACGGCTGTGAACATCGGCTACTCGTGCAAGATGCTGACGGACGACATGACGGAGGTGTTCGTCGTCACCGGCCACACGGTCCTGGAGGTGCGGGAGGAGCTCAGGTGAGCAGGCTGGGGCGGTCAGGGGCGGCTTCCGGGGCCCTGCTTCTGCCCTGGGGGACCACAGCCTCCTCCCCTCCAGGAAAGCCCGGGAGAAGATGACGGCCCCGTCCCGCGCCGTCGGCAACGGCTTCAGCTACCAGGAGAAAGTTCCTTCGTCCAAGCTCACCTCCGTCCTGGAAGCCATCGCCGGGGACTACGGCCTGGTGATCAGCGGGCACAGCCTGGTGGGTGCTCCGCGCGCGCCTCGGCCCCGTCTTCCTGAGGCTGCTTCTCTGCGGGCGGCTCTCCCGTCTCGCCTGGTTCTCGCGGCCTCGGAGGCGCCGGGTCCCTGAGGGCCTGGGCGGCACCGACCCCCACGTCTCTCGGCTCTCATGTGTCGCAGGCCCACGCGTTAGAGGCAGACATGGAGCTGGAGTTTCTGGAGACGGCGTGCGCCTGCAAAGCGGTCATCTGCTGCCGGGTGACCCCCCTGCAGAAGGCGCAGGTGGTGGAACTGGTCAAGAAGTACAAGAAGGCTGTGACGCTCGCCATCGGAGATGGCGCCAACGACGTCAGCATGATCAAGAGTGAGCGCAGGCGGGGCAGGAGGGCAGCCGGTGGCGGGGGGGCGGGGCAGGCGGGCAGACGGCGGCCGGGGCCTGGCAGACGGCGGGTCGGGGCCGCCGGGGCGGCGGGGTTCTGACGCGGGGCCGGCCTCGCCCTCCTGTCTCTGCAGCAGCGCACATCGGCGTGGGCATCAGCGGGCAGGAGGGGATCCAGGCGGTCCTGGCCTCCGACTACTCCTTCTCCCAGTTCAAGTTCCTGCAGCGCCTCCTGCTGGTGCACGGGCGCTGGTCCTACCTGCGCATGTGCAAGTTCCTCTGCTACTTCTTCTACAAGAACTTTGCCTTCACCATGGTCCACTTCTGGTTCGGCTTCTTCTGCGGCTTCTCGGCCCAGGTAGCGAGCGCCTCGTCGGCCGGCCTGCCTCTCAGTCCTCGGGGGCAGGGACCGTGTCTGTTCTGCTCCCGGCCCAGTCCTTTAGGGCTCAACCGTCGTCGGGTTTATGCGTGCAGAAAAACGCTCATGGAAAGGGTGGAGGGGGAGTTCCAGACAATTCCCGGGGGAGCCACGTACCGGGCCAGCTGCCCTCCTCCGCCTGATTCGGGGTGCAGGAGGATGGCGCGTTCATGCCCCTGCCGCCCCGTTCTTTCCAGACCGTCTATGACCAGTATTTTATCACCCTGTATAACATCGTGTACACCTCGCTCCCGGTCCTGGCCATGGGCGTCTTCGATCAGGTGCGGGGCAGTCCCGTGATGCGGCGGGGTGGGGGTGGGGAGGAGTCACACTGGCGGCAGTGGGCACGTGACACTCCTGCGCGCTGCGCATGGGCCCCGGGGGGCGGTCCCTCCCAGCTGCAGCTGGCTTGCGACTTCCTCGGGCCGCCGAGCAAGGACTGACCAGGGGCAGCTGGCTGGAGGAGGCTGGGTCTGGCAACCAAGAACTTAGAAGGGAGGGGCAGTGACAGGGCCCGCCCTGGGCGCCCCGAGTCTGGGCGGCAGCTGAGGCCGCCTGTGCGACCCGCCCTAGGACGTCCCCGAGCAGCGGAGCATGGAGCACCCCAAGCTGTACGAGCCCGGCCAGCTGAACCTGCTGTTCAACAAGCGGGAGTTCTTCATCTGCATCGCCCAGGGCATCTACACCTCCGTGCTCATGTTCTTCGTCCCCTACGGGGCGTTCGCCGAGGCCACCCGGGACGACGGCACCCAGCTGGCCGACTACCAGTCCTTCGCAGTCACCGTGGCTACCTCGCTGGTCATTGTGGTCAGCGTGCAGGTAGGAAGCAGTCCGTGAACCGCACTTGGCGCCGGAGAGAGTGAGCATCCCCTCCCCGGGGCTGCTCTGGGCTCACGGCCCTTCTGTCCGTGACAGCCCCTGCTTTCTGCAGATCGGGCTGGACACAGGCTACTGGACGGCCATCAACCACTTCTTCATCTGGGGCAGCCTGGCCGTTTACTTCGCCATCCTCTTTGCCATGCACAGCGACGGGCTGTTCGACATGTTCCCTGACCAGTTCCGGTTTGTGGGTGAGTCCCCATCACTTCCGGTTTGCGGGTGAGCCCCTGCGGCTCCCTCTCGAGCCGCTGAGGGACCGCACCTGTTCGGGCTCCCGCTGGATGGCCCGCCTGCCCAGCGCGGGCGTTTGCTCACCGCTGCTCCTGTTCTGCACGGTGCCAGCGGGGGTCGGGAGTAGCTGGGTGCGTCTGACCCAGGCACCGGCCTCGGAGTGCGTCCACGTCCGTGGAGGTGAAGAACAGCCCCGCCGGGCTGCAGGAGGCCAGGGCGTGGCCGGCGTGGTCAGCAGAGCGACTGCTCGTGAGTGGCCAGGGTAGTCCCACCTCAGAGGCTGCCGAGATGGAGCCGTGATCCGGGAGTCAGGTTCCAAGGCACCGAGCTGGAAGTGTGAAGGCCCACTTGTTTGTGGGGGCCTCCGGGCTCCAAGCAGGGTGGGGCAGGGACCCCCTGAGAAGCGGGGAAGACAGGCCGGAAGGCAGGACGTTGGCGGTAGCAGGATGCCATGCTCTCAGGTCGCACCCGGCTTGTCAAGGGACTGGCATCCGAGGAGCAGCGGGCAGTGCTGGCCAGCGAGGAGGCTGCCGTGGCGACCGAGCGCGAGGCGTCCGAGCTGGCGTCAGGTGCCCGTGGTTAGGAGGCAGCGGGGAAAGGCGCATTTGCGGGTCTTGGCGTTTGCTTGGCCTTCTCATTGGTTCCTCCAGCGGGCGTTCGGCCAACGCCGGCCGTCGCTCGCCGTGACTCGGGACGCGGAGATGCTGCGGTTAACAGGCAGAATCCCCACCGTCCTGGGTGGCGCGTTTGGCATGTTTCAATGAGATGAACGATGTGCAAGCTAACAGATACAATGTCTCAAAATGATGAGTTCTATAAAACAACATCAAGGGGCCGGGAAGGAGAGTAGATAGCAAAGAGCTCTTGAGGAAGGGACATTGGGAAAGAGAAATCTAAGTAGGGAAAGCACAATCCGGGAAGAAGAAACAGTGATACGGGCGCCGTCGGCAACGGGGAGGCACGTGCACGCGCGCGTGTGTGTGTCTGTCTGCGTGTGTGTGTCTGTGTCTGTGTGTCTGTGTCCGTGTGTGTGTGTGTCTCTGTGTGTGTGTGTGTCTGTGTGTGTGTGTCTGTGTGGGTCTGTGTGTGTGTGTCTGTCTCTGTGTATGTCTGTGTGTGTGTGCCTGTCTGTGTGTGTGTGTGTCTGTCCCTGTGTGTGTAGGAAGTGGAGGTCGGAGGGTAGGGACAGCGTGTATAGTGGGGCGATGAGAATTGGCCCAGCTCATTTAAGCCCATACGGTTCAGAGTGAGAACTTTGAATTTTAACCTAAATGGGGTAGGAAACCATTGGAGGGTTTTGAGCAGGGAAATGTCAAACTGATGGATGTTTTCCGAGACCCACTCTCAGTGTTTGGGGGAAAGCTGGTGATAGCAGCAGTCCGGGTGGGAACCACGGTGGCTTGGGGTACAGTGCAAAGCGGGGAATTCCATAGGTATTTTGAGACGAGCCCGCTGCTTGGACGAGTCCTTTGAGAGAGAGGTCGAGGTTGAGCTCGGAGGCCTCACTAGGAGCTGCGGAGTCCGGGTGGGGCCCCTGAGCTGGGGAAGAGGGTGGAGGGTGCAGTAGTTCGCTTTCGGCCGTTTGAAATGAGACGCCTCCTGGATGCTCAGCAGAGATGTCAATCTGCAGCTAGAGGAGCAGGTGTGAGGCTGGGCCAGGAGCTCGGCCGGAGAGCCAGATTTGGGGGAATCCGCTCGGGGAGCCTGGTTGACTTTGGATGTGAGGCTGGGGCGCGGGGACAGACGTGGGGAACGGTCCCCTTCCCGATCCCCAAGACCCCGACTCCTCTGCGTTGCAGGCAACGCACAGAACACGCTGGCGCAGCCGGCCGTGTGGCTGACCATCGCGCTCACCGCGGCCGTGTGTGTCCTGCCCGTGGTCGCCTTCCGGTTCCTCAAGCTGCAGCTGAGGCCGGGGCTCTCCGACACGGTGAGCTGGGGCTCGCGGGGCGGGGCGGAGCCCGCGGGGCGGGGCCTGGGGACTGGCGCGCCCTGGGGCTCAGGCCGGGGACCTGGTGCCGGTGCCGGCGCGCTGACCGCGGCCCCGCCCCGCGTCCCTCCCCGCGCCAGGTGCGCTACAGCCAGCTGGTGAGGAAGAAGCAGAAGGCGCAGCACCGCTGCCTGCGCCGCGCCGGCCGCAGCGGGTCGCGGCGCTCCGGCTACGCCTTCTCGCACCAGGAGGGCTTCGGGGAGCTCATCATGTCCGGCAAGAACATGCGGCTCAGCTCCCTGGCGCTGTCCGGCTTCGGCGCGCGCTCCAGCACCGGCTGGATCGAGAGCCTGCGCAGGAAGAAGAGCGACTGCGCCAGCAGCCCCGGCGGGGGGCCCGACAAGCCGCCCCGGGGGTGACGGCCGTGAGCGGGGCCCGGGCCCCCGCCCGAGCACGGAGGGCGTGGGGCCTTGTTCCTCGCCGCGGCCGCTTCCCCCGCCAGACTCTGGCCTCCCGGCCCCCCAGCAGTGGCCGGCTGTCCCTAAGCCACTCCGGGCCCCCCCCCCAGCACCCCGGAGGGATGGGGCAGGCCCAAGAGCAGAGTCGGGGCTGGGCCTTGGGGAACCAGCCCCTGTGGCACACCAGACACGGAACCAAAAATAAGGAAAAACTGTGAGAGATGGGGTCCGCCCCTGCCTCGCCGGGGACCCGCAGGACGATAGTCTCTGTATTTTTTTACTCCCGCTCCCCAGTGGGGCCTCAGAGCCCCCACCCCGAGCTACACAAGAATGTATCGCGCGGAAGCCAGAGCTGTGTGGCCTGCGGGCCCCTCACGTGGCGTCCGCCCCTCCTGGCTCAGCGTTCGCGTCCCGTTGGGCTTTGTGTTTTTCGTCTGGCAGGCGGAGGGGGCGTCTGCGTGACCTGCGTGCTGTGCTGGGCGGCTTAATCCTCCCGCGGAGGAGGCGGTCACCCACGGGCGCCCACCCTGGCCAGGTGTGGCGTGCTTTGGCGGGGCCACAGTTGACCCCTGAGTGGCTGGTGCCTGAGAGTGACAGTGAGGCCCACCCGGGGGGGACGTGCCCGTCGCGGACGGGGTTGGGAGCCTGTGGAGGAGGGCCCTGTCCTGCCACCGCCCTCACCTTGAGAGTGAAGGCCCCCCCCCCGCCCCCAACACATCCGCCGAGTCCCGGATCCCTGAGTCCCGGTGGCCAGCGAGAGCCTCAGGCAGTGGCCCTGCCGTTCCCGGTGGCCCGGGGCTGCGTGCGCAGTCAGTTTAGTCCTACGGAAAGTTTAGTTGTAAATGTTGACCCAAGTCCATGAGCAGAGCGCCTCGGACCTGCCTTCTGCCTCCTCGGCCGGCATTTTTTGCACCCATCGCCCAGGACCTGAGGGGGGCCTGAAGGGGAGGCTGAAAGGGAGGCTGGCCTCCACCTCCCCCTTCTGGTGAGCAAGGGGTCCCACCCCCCACGGGGCTGGCATCCCGTAGGAGGTGGCGGAGGCGCGCCTCGGGCCTGGCTGGGTCCGGGCAGGTCTCGGAGCCCCGCACACCTGCCCTTCTTCTCCGTCGCCCACCCCTGGGGACCTCGGGTGTCTCCCAAGTTCGTTGCTCCCGAATCCGTCTTGGGATGAACCCTCGCCTTTGGTAGTGAGGGGGGCCCGCAGGGGCGGTGGAGGCTGGGAGTGGGGTGTGCGGACCCCGAGTGTTCTAGGCGGGAGCCCCGAGGAGCTGCAGGTGGGCTGTGGGGAGGCGGGGCGGGGGGCCAGGAACGGGGGAGGGGAAGTGCGACAGGGAACCCCTTTGGGCCACGCAGTTTACAAACCCAACATCGTGTCTATTTGTGTGTCTCTCAAGGTGAGAGTCTGATTTTTATACCAAAGAGGAAATGATTTTTTTTCATATTTGGTTTGTCTATATTATATAAATATAAATCTATCTATATATATATATACAGTTATATATATATTATTTTTTTGGTTCTCTCTCGTTTTTTAGGGAGGGAGGAAAGTACCAAGTTGCATTGAGCTGTAATTAAGGAACATTCTGTATAATTTATGACACATTTCTATACTTGCAAAAATTATATCATTTTATGAATATGAAAGAAAAATGCCTTTTTATAAAATTTCAATTTCTGAGAAGTGTGTAATTTGTCTCTTTTCTGATGTCTAACCAAGGCCGGTAGTCACAGTAAAAACAAACTCTTTTAAATAGAGCCGAGTGGAGGAAACGGGGTGGGACAGTTCGGCCCTCCTGTTGACAGTCTCTGTATCCAGGTTGGGCTGGAAGATGGGGCGGTGGGCAGGGCCGAGAGGCACAGCCTGGGACTTTGTGTCCAGCTGCTGTCTGGCTGGTTAGGACCTTGACCGGTTTGCTTTTCCAGACACGGGCCGGCCTTGCTCGTCACACGTGCCGGGCGGGTGTGGGCAGCGGTCGTAGCAGGTGAATATTCTTTGCCTTCGACCCCCCCCCCCCACGCCTTTCCCGTTGGCGCCAGCCTCGCAGGCTCACGTCTCCCTGGCTCTTCTAAGAAGTGAGTAGCAGCCAGGGGCCCAAGTCTGAAAGACGAGACTGCAGGGTTTAAGGTCAGCTGATAAGGTGAGCTCCCCTCCAGCGACAGGCGCGTGGGACGATGGCCTGAGTCCCAGGAGAGCTCGCGGCCAGGGGCTCCCGCAGGTGCCCCGCCCCCCGGGCCTGGTTTCCCCTCCTTCCTGACCAGTTTGTCACTCTGCCGTCCCCTCCTCTCCTTCCCCTTTCACAGTGTAGAGTTCCAAGTAGGTGCTAGACTCGGACAGAAGAAGGGGGAGATCAGTTTCTTGAGAAACAGTCAGGGACAACGTGACAGACCCCGGGACACAGCCAGGTGCAAACCAGCCTTTTTCCTGGGGCTTTCTGGAACCCCGATTCTCAGGCAGCAAGTGGCATCCGATATCAGCGCCCCCACCCCCGGGGCGCCCAGCTTCCTGTCCTCGCCACTTTTGCCCTGATCGGAAGGCTGGCCCCTGCCTCGCCCTGTGGCAGACCCTCAGCACCTTCCCACGGCGCTTCGGTCCCCACTCTCCCGGCCGCTGTCCCAAAGGAGAGGGTGCAGGACAGACGACCTGCCGCTCAGCCACGGAGGGGACGGGCGCCCTGCCCCTCCTCACATGAGCCGAGGCTCTCCGCTCACCCAGGACCGGGACACGGGTGTGAGGGCGGGCCCGGCGCCACCTGCACGCTCACCGCCACTTCCGGACTTTTCCTCCCGTCTCTGTATAGACTCGCTCCCTCTGAGGCTCCTACCACTCACGCTCCCTGTTTTCCGCCCTTGATCTTCCTGCACTGAGGACGTGGGCACCTGTCTGGCCGTCTTCCGGTCCCTCGTCCTGCCACCACCCCAGTGCCTTCTCTGACCGCGGGCGAGAAGTCTGTCCGATGCCCGGCTTCGTTCTCCCCCCTCCTGGTGACAGCGTCCCCACCCGTCCACTAAAGCACCGTCCTTGGGAGCAGTGCCACCTCCGAAGTTCACGCCACGGTGTTTGAGCCTCCGTGTCCTTCAGTGCTTCTGCCTCTCGCCTGTCCCCCCGACACATGCCACAGCCACTCGCCTGCGCTCCTGGCCACCTGCTCCTTCCTGGGGCCCTCGCTCGCTTCCCGCCCGGCTCAGCGCCCGTGCCCCGCCCTGCCCAGTGGCACCTCCATCCTCCTGGCCGCACCCACCCCTCCCTGCCCCTGTCCTCCGCCCCTTCCCACCACCTCCCACCCACCCCGGCGCACGGTCCTGCCTCCCACCTCCTAGAAGAAAACAGCTCTTCAAAAAAACATTTAATTTGAGTTTCAAGTATACAGTACATTGGTTAGACATTTATCTAGTTTGTAAAATGACCCCCCTGATTGCTCTTTCTCTCCTCTGGTCCTCCACCCCGCCTCACGCTGTCACTGACTGCATTCCCTAAGCCGTGCTCCCCATCCCCGAAAACAGCTTCTTTAGCCGCCTGCCTCCCCCACCCCCACCCCCACCCCCACCCCCACCCCCACCGTGCCCTGGCTCCCGCCTCCTCCCAGCTCAGCACCTGCCACTCGCCTCCCTGGGCCAGACACGTGTGTTCAGGTGCTCCTCGCTTACCCCCTCCTCGCCCCTGTACACTGCCCTGTGTCTGTGTCTGGGTCCCCACTCCACCCCCCAGAGTGGGCTTCCCCTTTACCCGCTCCCGAAACACTGTCACTGAAATCACCTTTGACCCTCAGGTGGCCACGTTGTCGTCTGTCCCCAGAGTGGGCTTCCCCTTTACCTGCTCCCGAAACACTGTCACTGAAATCACCTTTGACCCTCAGGTGGCCACGTCGTCGTCTGTCCCGCAGACATGTGCAGGTCTGATCCTCCTCGCGACCTGATCTGAGTCACTTGACCGTTGGCCGCTTCCTCCTGAAAACCCTGCCCTCCGGCCCTCCGCGGGCTTCTCCAAGGCCGCTCTCCTGGCCGCGTTGCTCAGCCTCCCTTCCCCGAGTGGCTTCCTCCGCTCTCTGCCGGGGGCCCATCTCAGCGCGGAGGGCTCAGGTCTGTGCAGGGACCCCGAGTGGCCCCATCCGAGTCTCCGTTGTTCGCCACCAGGCTGGACTTCTGCCCCTGCTCCCCATGCTCTAGATGCCTGTACCCAACCATCCGCCGGACGTCTCCCCTGGGGTGACACCCCAGCACTGCACAGTCGAGGCGCCCCAAATCAAACCTCGTTTTCCCCACACGCTCCTCCTGCAGCCTCCAGTCCGGCGAGCGTCACCTCATCGTCCTGGTCACCAAGCCGGACACTGCTGCCATGCCACCAGGCTCCATTCCTGTGTTTCATGCTCGTGGATGCTGAGCGTGAAATGATTCGATGGCGCTGTCTTGAGGGCCACTGTCTCCCACTGACTGTGCCCTAGGCGGGGTCACGGCAGACATAGTCCTGGCCCCAAGCAGGAGCCATTTAGGTTGGGACTTAGGCCACAAAGAAATGCTTTTGCTGGAAAAGGGCCCACAACCTCATGTTCCTTGGTCCTGCAGGGGGAAGGGGGGAGAGGCCCGGGTGCTCTGCGGGTCAGACAGGTGGCCCCAGGTGCAGTCACCGTGGAGACCTGCTGGAGCGCTGGGGAGGGGGTCACTCGCTGATAAAGACCCAGGACTATGGACTGCGGTGTCCTCTGGGAGGCCCCGCTGGGAGGAAGCTCCCGCACCCACGGCTGAAGGGAGGAGCTGTGTTTCCCCTTATCGGTGACCTCAGAGCACAAGCGGGTACCCGCCTCCACCCAGGAAGGTCCCTGCCAAGGACACCCACGTTGTCCCTGCCTCACTGGGGGCAGTTCGGGTTTGGCCAAGGCCCGGCGCGGGGGAGCCAGGCCGGCTCTGACCGCGCCCACTGAAAGAAAAGGCCATCTGTTCTCGACGTCGGGCTCCTCCAGGCCTCAGCGTCCTGTCCTGAAAGGCCGTGTCTGGCCCTGTGGGAGCCGCTGACCTCCTGCCAGTCTCTCCCGACGCTTCTGGAAAGCCTCCCAGGCCCCCCCACACCCCAGCTAGGCGCTGGCCCGCTGGGGAGGGCGTGGTGCGGCCTCACGCGTGAGAAACAGAGGCCTTCCCTCCGGCCAGGGACCTAGACAAATGAACGAACAAACAAACGAACAAACAATCCCCCCCCCCTCCCGTGCGGGGTGTTTCGGGTGCTTCTCCGTGAGGAGGGAGTGCTCTGGGCAGAGCGCGCGGGTGTAGGCGTACCCCTCGGCGGGCGGGGCTGGGTCTGCAGGCAGCTTCCACCCCGCGGAGGCGCAGGACAGGCCTGGGCCCCCTGGGACGGGAGGACTCACTCCCCGTCTCTGGGGCGCAGCCGGGGCTCGGGGCTGGTGTGGGCTGAGGACCAGCTGGAGGCGGAGAGACGCCCAGCTGTACGCGGCGGGGGCTGCGGGTGAGGAGGGGCTCCAGGTGGAAGGGAGCGACCATCTCCCCACTCCCTGCGCACCCTTCCCGCTTCCTCCCGCCGGGCGGCCCGACCCAGGGGTGCCCCTCTCCCGGGGCGCCCCTCTTCCCCGCCGCCCGGGCCGGGGCGCTGCTGCAGGGCCCCCGGGCGCGGCGCCGTAGCCCCAGGGGCTCCGGCGTCCCCGCGCACCGACGACCTGGGCCGATGCGCGCGCCGCCCGCGTGTGCAGGCCCGGCCCGCAGGGGGCGCCCGCCGCGAGGGCGGCCGTGTGACAGTGGCCCCGCCAGCGGCCCCGCCACGCGCCGCTCCCCGGGGCGGCCTCTGCGGGAGGGGCCGGGGCGGCTCCTGGAAGCGCAGAAAGTCTGCCGCGTGGGGGTGGGGGGCGGTTCAAGGGGACGGGAAGAACACAGAGACCCCCGCCTCGGATGACGGCCTCCTCCCGTCCAACCCCACACCAAGAGGGAGGGACAGCCCTTGAGCTGGTGTCTGGACCCAGTGTAGTGGGACCGGCCACCTCGTTTCCATCAGATGTTTTGCAAAATTCACGTTTGCTCAGGGTCCCCTTGAAAGCTCCCCTGTAAAACATTCCTGTGGAGTGACGGCGCGTGCAGCTCGGAGGGCGACTCAGCTGTCGCCCAGGGATGTCTTGCAGGCCCGCCTGGCCCTGGCGGGTCCCAGGGAGGTGACCCGTAGGCCACTCGCCTAGTACGGAGGCGGTGCCGGCTCAGCCTGAAGGACAGTGGGAGTGGGTTCCGTGCCCCCACCTGGCAGATGTAGCCTCGTAACAACTTGGAAGGCCAGGTTCGCGTTCAGAACGTGCCACCTGGGCTCCCCAGCCCTCAGCCGGCCCCCTCTGCACCCCCCCCCACGGGGGCACGGTGCCACAATGCCCCGTGTCTGTGTGTGTACACGGGAAAGGCTCAGTGAAAACGGGGTGTAACATATGCTGTGCGGGGCCAGGACAGGGCTGCGGAGGGAGGCCCCACAAGGAGGAGAGTGATGTCGGGAGGAGGGAGGAAGGGGGGGCGGGGGGACGGAGACCCAGAGACCAGGAGCTTCAGAGGAGTAATGATGAAAGGGAACGGGGGCGGGGGGATGGGGGGGAGGCGCAGGACCGGGAGGAAAACCCAGGGAAGGGAACTGAGTTCTGCTCGGGAGCCGGAGCCGGGAGCGTGTGGGCCTGTGCGCCTGCGCGGTGGGGTGGGCTTCGGCTCCGCCCTCCTCTCCCCCAGCTTCCCCAGCACCCCCTCCTCTCTCCCAGCCTCCCCAGCTACCCCCTTCCCCCGGGCAGACAAGGACACCTCTGCCCCAGCCGCAGGCAGGAGCATGGCATGGCCAGTGGACAGCAGGCTGAGCCCACTCATCTATTTAAACCACCCAGCGCCAGTGGTAAATTCAATTTCTAGTTGCATCTCGCCTTTTCTTTCAACACCGCAAACTTTTTGCTTATCTTCCATTACAATCTTACGGGGCCACTGTCGTGCGAGGGAAGGGATTCGGGACTATTCATTTCTCAAGTTATGCGATGAATCTGGGGTTCCGCCCCTACCCTCCATCCCCCTAGGATGGGGTGGGGCTCTGGGAAGGGATGGGGTGTGCGTGCCTGGAAGCGGAAATGTGCATCTGGATTGTTGAACTTCGGGACCCTGGGAGCAGAGGGGTGGGGAAGGGAAAGGAAGGCACTGGAAAGTCCCCTGGCCGGTCACAAGCCACAGCTGAGCGTGCACGTGGAGGACGGAGCCTGCTTCTGAAGGCGCAGAGGAAATGATTGGCTGTCGCCAGCGGGGCGCCTGTGGCTGCAGCCCCCACGCATGTCTGCACACAGGCTCCTCCCCACGCCAGGGGGTCCCCGCGCCTCTCCTGCTGCTGCCCGCTCCCTCCTGCGGCCACTTAGGCCTGTTCTGTTTTTGGCCACATGCTTGTGTGCAGCCCCAGACTCTCCCCGGTGTGTTGGCAACGTCTCCATTCTACCCTCTACGTGACTCACGTTTTGGCTGGGTATAGAATTCTAGGTTGAGATCACTTTCCCGTCGTGAGGTTCCAGGCTCGGTACCACTGCCACCTTCCGGTGCTGCTGTGGAGACTCAGCCGGTCCAATTCCTGCTTCTATCAGTCAGGGTTCGGTCAGGGGACAGAAACACACAGCGATTGAAACACACTATTAACCCACGACAAAAGGAGTCATTATACATGTAGGAGAGCTCTGGTGCCCGAGGGCTGAGGGGGGTGTCCAGGGAAGAACGAACTGTGGAAGGGGGCCCCAGGGCAGGGAACAGGACCTCTCCGGGGAAGGTGTGGCTGCAGCCCAGAGGGTGGGCAAGTTTGTAGATTTTCTGGACCAGAGCAGGAGCTGAGAGGCAATACGTTATGACGGGCACGTTGGTCCTGGGTAGTTAGTTATTCTTTGTCTTTCTCTGAAAGTCTGCAAAGTCTTTCTCCGTCTCCGGTGTCCCCTGGTGGAGGTCTGGTGTCATCCCCATCCTAGGCACTCCGCTGGCTCTCTCTGTCCAGAAACTGATGTCCCTTAGTTCCGAGAAATCTTAAATTATTTCTTATTCTGTTTTCTCTTTTCTCTCTTATTATGCAAATCATGTACTTCTTGGGTTGTTTCTCCAACTTTCTTATCTTTTCCTTCTGTATTCTATTTCTTTGGCTTTCTGCTCTATCTTTTGGAACATCCCACTTTACCTTTTAACTCTTCCGTTGAGCTTTTTCATCTCCAATGTTCTTTCTCTTTTTACACAGCATCCTGTTTCTGTGTCCGTGCCTCTCTGGGGACGCGAGTGAGACTTTTTTTTCAGCGTTTTCCTGCTTGGACTCCGTTTCTGCACCATTGCCTTTCATTCTGTGTTTTGTTTTCATCTGGTAATCCTTGCGTATCCAATCACATCCGAACAATAAACGGTAAACAAACATCTTTCTCATTCAAATTAAGATGATTTGAGGAGGATTTATTTTTACCACAGGCTCCTGGATAAAGGCAGAGCTGGGGAAGAGGGCTGTGACTTTGGCTGGGAGAAGGAGGCAGCCCGAGGGGATCCATCAGAGAGGAACAGAAAAACAAATGCGGGCTTCACTTCCCTGGCTTTCTTCTGTTTTCTTCCTGGGTCCCACCTTGGCCAAACTGACCAGCGGTCGGAGGGCGTGGGGCCTGCTCCTGCCCCCGGCCATGCTGGGAAGGCCTCCCAGTGCATGGGTGAGGCGGAGGGGGCCTGGGGGAACAGAGCAGGAATAAGTAGCTGACATGGAACCAAAATGCTGACCGAAGGTTCTCTGTGTCTGTGTGTGTGTCCAGGGGTGGGGTATCGGGATGGGGCTATTTACTGGGAGGATCCCCAGCTGTCTGGATTAGGTCTCTCCTCTTGGCCGCCTTCCTGGGAAGAATCTACCAGGCTCCTTGAGGGAGGGAAAGGGCCTGCACCCCCTTCCCCCGCCCCACCCAATGTGGTCCAGATGCTGGAAGGAGGCAGAGGGCCCCGCCTCGGCTGCGGCAGTCAGCCACACAGCCGGGCCTCCCTACTCGCCAGGCCTCCACGCGCAGCCAGGCCTCAGCCATGCCCTCGAATGGGCCTGCTGTCCCCCGGTCAGAGACCTCTGCTTTGCCCTTTCCAGAGAATAAACCTGCAGATAGCTGGGGAGTTTTTTTAGGGAGATCATTACCCAGTAATAGACGGTGGGAGGGGAGACCTGGGGGTCTGCATCTCGGGATAGCTTTCACCCACCCTCCCTTGTTCCCTCACTCTGTCTGTCTCTGCGTCTTGTCTGTCTGTCTGCCTGCCTGTCTCTGTCTCTGTCTCTGTCTCTCTCTCTCACACACACACACAAACATGGCCTCAGTCCCACAGGTCCTTGGAACTGTGGAATAAATGGGGTTGCTTCGTAAGCTTTCCTTGCTGGCCGTTTGGGATCTGGCTTTTTCGGGTTGGCTAAGTCAGGCTCGGGCTCTCTCCGGAAGTCCCAAGCCTGTGGATGAAAGGCGGCACGTCTGGACGGGGCTTACGGGACAGAGGAGGGACAGGCGCTCTGGGGCCAGACCGTGTGACCTGTCTCGAGTGGGCTGTACTTTTTCATAGAGGCCATGGGTTTGGGCACGGGAGCTGGCTGCTTAGGTCTAGCTGTGTGGGACGTTTGGCAAGTTTATTACCTATCTGGGTCCCGGTTTTCTAGTACCTCTTGCGTGGTGTCTCCGTAGGGTGCATGGAAGCGAGCAGTCAAGCCGAGTGCCGTGCTGCGGTGCAGTGCGGTTTGGTGCTTTCGGACGTGGCCGGAACTTCCCCGTCCTCGTGTCTCTGGGCACGCCGCTGCTTCTGCTTGGGATTTTCTCTCCCCCTCCCTCAGCTGGCCGACCATTCCACCCTTTTCTATAGAAATGACTCCTTCAAGGTCCACCTCAGCGTCAGCTCTGCTATGAACCTGCGGCCCCCAAACTGAGCTGGAACCCCCAAATGCTCAGACCTTTAATGACGGCCCCTTTTTCTCACCTCTATCCTGCCTGCATCTGGCAAGGCTCTCCAGGGAAGTAGAAGCAAGGGGCCATAATCGTGTGCACACACAGAGGTATGTCTGCATCACGAACAGGTGCATTTCTATGGATGGATGTTTATGGATGTGAATGGATGTACATATCCTGTATATGTGCACAACACATCTCTTTACATATATATTTATTATAATAGATAATAGAGGATTGTTATAAGGAACCGGCTCATGCGATTATAGAGGCTGACAAGCTTCAAGGTCGGCGGGAAACCCTGGAGAGTGAACGGCCGGGTTTTGCCCGAATCTGAAGAAGGCCCGAGAACCAGGAGAGACAGTGCTTCAGTGGTTTCAGTCTGAAGGCTCGAGACCCAGGAGGAGTCGATGTTTCACGTCAAGTCCAGGGGCAGGCGAGTCTGCCCGCAAGGCCACCAGGCGGCCCCCGTACTGTTACGAACGCCACTGCAGTGAATGCGGGCGGACGAATGTCTGCCCGGCCCCCACTTCCGGTTCCCTCGGGTGCCTCCCGCGAGTGGAATTGCTGGATCACGTGGTACGTCTACGTTTAATCTTTGAGGAACCCTCGCACTTCTTCACAGAGGCTGCGCCATCTCACGTTCTCATCGGCAATCTCAAAGGTTCCCCTTCGCCTACGTTCGGGTCTTTTTGAGGCATTTCGAGTTCGAAGACCCATGTTCGTGTCCGGTTTTCCCAGCACCGTTTGTTGGAATGACTGTCCTTGTCCAAGATCGAGTGGCAATATCAGTTATACCTCAATAAGGCCAGCGATCGCCTGCGTGAGCGTTTATTTGCGGGCTCCCTAGCCCGTCTCGTCCGTCTACATGTCCTGATGCCGGCAGCACACGATTCTGATTTCTGTAGCTTTGCAGTGTTACAATGGAAAAGTGAAAGTTTTCCAACTTTGTTCTGCTTTTTCAAGATTTTTTTTTTTTTTTTTTGAGTATTCGGGCTCCTTTGAGATTTCATATGAATTTTCGAATGGATTTTTCTGTTTCTTCCAAGAGTGACATTGGGATTTTGGTTGGGATTGCACTGAATGTGCGCATCGCTTTGGGTAGTATTGTCATCTTAACAATATTGGCTTTCAATCCACGAGCACAGGATTTTTGTATTGATTTAGGATTTAATTTCGGCAATGTTTTATTGTTTTCAGTGTACCAATCTTTTGCCTTGTTGTTAAATTTATTTTTAAGTATTTTACATTTCCACATTATTGTAAATGGAATTTTTTCGAGTTCCCTTTTTGGTTGTCCGTTGCTAGTATACAGAAATGCGACCGAGTTTTGCGTCTCGCACCTTGGCTGAATTCATTTATTAGCCCTAACAGGTTTTTTGGTAAACTCTTCTGAACCCTTCCAAAAAATAAGATCTTATCCTCTGGGAGCAGAGATAAGTTTACTTCCTCCCTTCTAATTAGAATGCCTTTAATCTCTTTCCCTTCCCTAATGCTCTGGCTAGAACTTGTAGGATTCCCTCTGGATAGACAAAGAGACCTGGCAAAAGTGAGCACCCTTGACCGGTTCCTGACCTTGGGGAAGAAGCTCTCAGTCTTTCCCCATTACCGAGGACGTTAGCTGCAGGCTTTTCACAGATGGCCTTCATTCCCTCTCCCACCTCCTTGAAAACAAAGATTCTTTGAGCAAGGTCATGACCGGTCACGTGTTTATTCATGCATAAACATTTACTGAGTGCGCCCTCTGCGCCAGGAGCTTGTTGTATGCACCGAAGATGGGTGACGACTAGACACAGTGCCTTGGAGAAGACATTCGGCATTTTAAGCAGAAACAGGACACGACTGAGCGTTCTGGCGGATGCGTGGAGAACGGATTGAAGGGGTAACAGCGGATGGAAGAAATCCGTGAAGACACTGTGTTGGGAGTCCGAGGCGGAGACGATAGGGTCGCACTGGTGTGGCATTGATGCACGTGGAGAGGCCCATGGACGTGAGGTCCACTCTGGAGGTTGAAGTGACACTGTAATGACCCGAATGGCAGAGGAGAGGGGCAGGAAGAGGTGAAGACGAGCCCTAGGGTTCTGACGTGGGCGAACGGGGTAGCCGGTCCCTGAGTCGTAGGGTTGGAGGGAGGGGGGGTCACTCGGGGGAAGGGCGGTGACGGTTGGGTTTTGGACACGCATGGGGGATGTCAAGTGGGCAGTCGTACGCGCTGGTCACCAGTGCAAACAAATGCTTGGGCTGAAGATAAACCTTTGAGAGTTGGTTGGTGGAAGTGATGAAACTGACTAGGGAAAGAGCGTCTGCGAGGAGAAGGCGGCCTGGGGAGCAATCCCCGCACCCAGAGCGCAGGCGGAGGGGGAGGAGCCTGAGGAGGAGGTGGGGGAGGGGCCGCCGGCGGGGGGCGGGGCGACCCGCGGCTCGAGGAAGGAGGGGAGGCAGCGAGGCAGGAAGGGCCTTTCCCAGGCTGCGCAGAGGTCAGACGCAGGGGCCCCAGCGTGCGTGACCCCAGCGTGCGTGACCCCAGCGTGCGTGACCCCAGCGTGCGTTCTTCTGTTTCTTAGTCCGGGGGTGGCAGATGGATGTTCACTGCATAATTCTTTTTACCTTTATACATATGTATATACACATAATATATGCACGTATACATATACGAAAATTAATATAGTATGTAAAATTAATAATCATAGGCAAATGATAATCGCATATGTAAATTAATATTAATATAACATAGAGAATCGATATATTAATTTTTATATATTAAGTGCTGTAGATGAGAAAAGAAAATCAGGGGTAAGCTCATCTAATAGGAAGGTTAAAAAGAAACATTTTCAACATTCGACAGAAAATAAGGTGTCCATTGAATTAAGTGGCCTGGAAGTTACTTTATAGCTCTTGCCACAGTCTGAGATGACTCTTTTTCTTTTTCTTTTCTTTTTTTGGGTATTAATTGTCTGATCCAAATGCCAACTCTCTGAGGGTCTCGGTCACTGCTCTCCCTTGTGCCTAGGGTGAGGCCGTAGGGCGAATTGGTGCCCTGTGGTGCCGAGCTCAGTGGCACGTGGCTGGCACCCAATAAAGAATTGTCGGAAATACAATGATATTTCCCAGCTGTGCGCTGAGTTGATCCCATGGGCCTGGTACTGTGCTGAGTGATTCATGTACCTTATCTCAGATAAGCCTCCTGCCCACCTTGCGGTTTGGAGCGTAATGTCGGTACTGTTTTATTGATAAAGAAGTCAAGCCCAGGAAAGATCAAATAACTAATATGAGGATTTCAACTTGAGTCTTGCTGAGTCGAAAGCATTAAGAATTTATGTAGTTTTATTTATTTATTCTTTTTAACAGCATTAATGACATGTAATTCACATAATGCATAACCCTCCTATTTAAAGCATATAATCCAATGGTTTTTTTTGTTCCTCTGGAGAGACTGCAGCCACCTCCACTGTCTGTTTTAGAAAGTTTGCCTCACCTGGAAAAGAAATTCCACACCTTCGGCTACCCCACCCCTCTCCATTCCCCTCCTGCCCTGGGCAACCACTGACCTCCCTTCTAGCTCTTGAGCTCTCTCTCCTGAACTTTCCTATGAGTGGAATCCCGCGTCACGTGGACCTTTGGGACTGGCTTCTTTCTTTAGCATGAAGTTTCAGGGTCTGTCCATGTTACAGTATATATCGCCACTTTCTTCCTTTTCGCAGCTGAATTTTATTCCGTGGTGTGGAGAGACCATGTTTTGTTTACCCCTTCAGCCGCGGATGGACGATTGGGCTGTTTCTGCCTTTTGGCTATTGTGAATGATGCTGTTTTGTAAATATTTGTGCACAAGTGTTTGTGTGGATATGTGTTTCCATTTCTCTGGAGGTATATGTGGTAGTGACATCGCCGGGCCACATGGTGGCTCTATGTCGAGTCATTCAAGAACCTTCCGGAGCGTTTTCTGAGGGGCCGCAGTAGTTACGTCCCCGCCAGAGGGTGTGAGGGTCTGTCATTCCACCCCCTCGCCAACGCTTGTTAGGATCTGGCTTTTAAGTTCTAGCCGACTCAGACGCTTTAAATCTCTTTGCTATATGGCTTCAAATTTAATAAAATTATGTTCGACATGATCGATTTTAGGGGCCGCAAAAGTGTACCCTAATTTAGGAAAGACACTCGTGAATATCATCAATATAAATAAAGTTTTCTCTTGGGGGTGAATTTTGGTCAACAGAAAAAAAAATAGATTATATAAGTGACATCTCCCTCCTTGTCCACTCCGTGGGGGGGGGGGCGGGTCAGGGTCCTGGGACCCTACACATTATCATTGCGCTTTGCCAGACGCCTGCTGGGCGCCAGGCTGCGTTAAGGACTTTGGATAGTTCTCTCCGTTCGTCCTCCCAATCACCCTGTGCGGTAGGAACTCTTACTATTCCCATTTTGCGGATGAAGAAACTGAGTTTCGGAGAAATGGGGCTGAGAAATTGTCCAGTGGCAGAGCTGGATTTGAACTCAGGCCGTTCGGCTCAGGAATCTGCCCGTACCTGTGTGTCTACACACGCAGGAGAGCTTGCTAAAAAGCTAGCCACTGGACACGAACGGAGCAGATGTCAGCGACGTGAGCGAAGGCTAATTCCTTCTCGGCCCTCCTCTGTGAATGTCCAGAGGGTAATGCATCCCCTGCTGGGAAGCGCGAGACCGAACAGCTCACATGTACCCGTGAAGTCCAAGTTTAGAATATCTTCCGGGAAAGATGAAATGGTAGATGAGGCAGTAGCTGCCGAGGCCCCGGCTCGGACCACAGATTGCTGTTGACAGCAGAAGTGAATCAGCTGCAACTGTTGAGTCTGCTAGCAAATAATTCTCCAACCAGAGCTCAGTTAAACAGACGGGGTAGACGCAGCCTCGGACAGCAGGTAACCAGCCGGCTCCACTTCGACCTGTTCGTTTTGCGGGGGTGCAATGAGTCAGGGTAACATGCCAATGGAATAAATGAATAACATAAAACATATCGAGATGGACTCTTCCGTAGAGAAATAATGCAGGGAGAAGGCATGAGAACAGGAAGGTGGAATCGAGCTAAATTCAGAGCCGGCAGTGTGCTGGTCAGCCCTGCAGCCCGCCGCGAGGACGCCTGCGGGACCGAGGGGGGCGTCTGCCCACAGCCCGGCTCCCCCACACCCCGCCGGGAAGCAGGAAGACAGAGGCCTGCACGGAACACAGTCGTGCACCCCCACGGCCAGAACCGCGGGCAGCCTGTGGGGGAAGCCTGGGAACCTGCTGACCTCTCCCCCTGCCTGCTCTCACTCTTCCACGCTGCCCCCCCACACCCCCCCTCCCCGCCCACTGGCCCACCGGCCAGGGGCAGCGGTGAACGGAGCCGCAGACCGGGATTCACGGGAACTGAGAAAGGGTGCACGGAACTCCCCGGACGCTCGGAGCCCCCCTCGGTGTCTTTTTCTCAGTCCCCCTCAGCGTCTCTGTCCCTCTCTGTTCCCCCCTCTGTCCCTCTGGGTCTCCCTCACTCTCTGCTCCGGGAGGAGACCACACTCTGTCTATGCAGCTCACCCCGTCCCTGACAAACTGCGCTTTGGGCTCTAACTCCGGCCCGGGTTTGCATTCTTCCTCTCTCTCTCTCTCTTTCTCTCTTTCCAGAGTTTGAGCTCCCTGCCCCGCACCAGTTGGGAGAATTTGCCCTGTCCTGCCTCAGAAAGAATATGTTGTTTGGGGAAAAATTATAGATTTGGATTTACTTAACACACTCACATAGAACTTACCATTCGTCGGGCATTGTTACAAACGTTGTTCACGTGTTAAGTAATTTTCACAAGAAGCGAGGGCGCTTTCGTGTTTTGTGTTTTAAAGGTGGAGACTCAAGCGCTGGGATTCGAACCCAGGCGGTCTCGCTCCAGAGTCTGTGTCATAGAACGATGTTGTGTGTTGCATTTTTAAAAGTCTGTTTTTAAAAAGTCTAATTTAAAAAATTTCTCGAAGGATCTCACGTGACATCCTTAACGCTCTGAGCTGTTGTCCCTTCTGAATTTTCCAGCTCCTGGCTTATTTAATCTGGTAACTGTGATGCTCTTCAAAAGAACTGTGGTAAGATATACGTCGTATAATATTTACCACTTTATAGTGCCGGGTTCGGTGGCAGTACTGACTGCCTTCACGTCTCATCATGACACAGCCGTCACCACCGTCCGCCTCCAGAACTCTCTTAATCTTGCAAAACCGACACCCGCCCCACGCTCAGTAAACACTAACACCCTTTCTGTCCTCGACAACCCCGGGCAGCCACCATTTTTCTCTCTGTCTCTATGGGTTTTGACTACTCTGGGTTTTCCTACAGTATTAGTCCTTTGTGTCTGGCTTATTTCACTTAGCATAATGTCTTTAAGGTTCATTCATGTTTTAGCGTGAACAAGAAAGGGGCTGTATGTAGACTGAACCTGACAAGCTCGGGGAGGCCGCCCCGCGGGCCCTACAGACTCGGAGATCGAGAGTCACCACATGGGCGGCCTGAACACGAAAATCCCTAACTAGCTGTGGGTCATGACAGGTGGTCCTGTCCAAGCCCTGTGGCCTCCTTGACAAAGGTCAGCCTTTACTGGAAGTGTCTGCCTACCCTCTTTTTGCATCTAAGATAACAGACCTTGGAAAGCTCAGAGTGTCTCCTCCTCCAGACCCCTCGGGGCACAGCCTCCCACCAGAGCCCAGAGCCCCTCACTGTCGTCTTGTCCCTGGGGCCATCTCTCTGTGTAAACATTACCTAGCCTGCACCCGCCAGTGTAGGACAAGCGGACCATGTCCCTCCGTTTTGTTCTTTACCCCCCCCCCCACTTTCCCTCACTCCCTTAATCAAAGCACCAAAGGGTTTCACGTGACCCGCTCAGTCTCCTCCTCTGATGCTAACGTATAAAATAAGCTGAAAATGCTGTTCTCAGGGGCATTTTCTCCATCCATTGAGAGTTTGCTTCTTGGCAATTGTCAGTTTGGCTCAAATAAGCTCAAAAGTCCTACAGGCTTGGCCGTTTCTTACCTCGATGGTAGCACGCGCCAGAATTGCCTCCCTTTTTACTGCTGAATAGTACCCCTTGGTCTGTACAGAGCACATCTTGCTCACTCTCCATCCATAGGCGGGCGCTTGGCTTGCCTCCACCTTTTGGCTCGTGAGGAAACATCGCTATCAATGGGTGTGCAAACATGTTTGAGCCCCTGCTTTCCGTGCTCCTGTGCACACGCCCAGAATGGCATTTCTGGCTCAGATGGTAATTCTGTATTTATTTTTAATGATGTTTTATAACTGTTACGAAATCCTAACATTCTATATAAACATTATAAGAAGGGGAGACATTTTGTAACCTTTTTCTGAGAATGGCGCTAAAAGTCCCTTCTCTGGGGGTCAACGCAGATGACTAGATGGGAAATGGAACAAAAAGTGAACTTGACCTCCGCAGGCCAGGGCGCCGGCCCAGCTGGGCCTGATTCTGTGGGGAGCCGGTGGCCTGGGATGCTGGGTTCTGCAGAGGGGGCCCGTATTCTATCTACCCCAGCTGGGCCACAGACGGGTCTCTGTTCACCCAGGTTTACGAGAAAGGGGCGGGGGGAGACTTCAGGGAATAAGGGACACCTTCCAGAGGCCAAGGGAGGGGTCTGAATGGGCAGCCCCACCCGCTGCACATTTTAGGATTATCATTGTCCCATAAGGTGACCAGAGAACAAAGGGTATTGTTTTTAAATCTCCCAGTTGATAATAACCCTAACACTTCAGCCCAACCCTGGGGGCGGGATTAAAAAGAACTGATACCTTTGAGTCGGATATCTGGGATCTCGGCCTGCTGTCACTAATTACTGCCATGTCACCTGCAAATCACCTCGCCTCTAGGGAGGGGCAGATAATGAATTAGTATCTTTTGAATTCAAAGCAATCTAGGAATTTGTTCTGTGGGGCCTCCCATAGACCCCCTACCGTGGCAAACTGTAGGAGCTTAATCTCTCCAGGTCAAAGGTGAGAGGGGCCTCCAGTGCTGGACAGGAGTCTGACGAAAGCAGTGTCCCTCTCTAGGGGAGAGGGAGGGCCACTGCAGGGACATGCGGGGGGTGGGGGGAAGTGGCGAGGTGGGGTCCCCCAGGGGCGGTGCTGGGTTCTGCGCTCCCCTCTCCCGGAGGGCCTGCTGCGATGGGGCAGACGGCTGTCCCACAATGTCCTTGGTCCTGCTCCCACAGCCCCTCCCTCAGTGAGAGTCCTGGGCCAGGAGCCAGACCTCACAGCTGCCAGGGTCCAGCTGTGCAGCCCTGAGACTCAGCGCGCCCGTATGAACGTTGGGGACAGTGTCTCCATCCCTCGGAGTTAAGACGTTTGGGGGGAGCGTGTGCGAAGGCACTTTGCATGCACAGCTCCCGAGAGAGCGGCCCTCGTGAGCCTGACGGCCGTCTGGCTCTCGGGCATGTCTTCTGGTGACTCTATACCCCGTTCCCACTCTGTGATCACCCTGGGGCTGCAGCCAAACTCCTTCCCCTCCCCGGGGATGAGGAGGCAGACGTGACCCCGGTGACTCCGTGGGTGCTGGCATCGGGGCCAGGTCTGGGCGAGGGTGGGGCAGGCTGACTACAGTCGCTTTCCCCTTATCAGTGCTTGTCATAGCAAAGCCTGGAATGTCGGCCCGTGAATTTTGAACCCCCACTTACTGGAGAGTCCAAGCCAGGCTTGACGGGTCTGACAGTTCGCTCAGCCTCCAGCCCAGGGGGCCGCACGTCCCAAAGGCCCTCGCCCCGTGCAGGCCCTGCTCAGAGGCGGGGTGCACAGAGGCGCTTCGCGGTGTGGCAGGGAAGACGGCTGGCCAGCGAGGTCAGCAGGGGACTTTGAGGGGGCACAGAGACGGGCCGCCTAACCCCACCGTGCAGGTGGTAGGGTCTCCGGGCGGCAGGGAAGAGACTGGGCGCCTTCCCAGAGAAGACACCCCAGTTGAGTCTTAGGGCCGAGTATGGCGTAGGACAAAGAAGGGGGCATTTCCGGCAGAAGGAATAGCTTGAACCAAGGCATGGCGGTGAGAAGCCGGAGGGAATCGTAATTATGTTCGAAGCATGGAGATGCAGAGAACGAGGCTGAGAAGCAGAGGGACAGACCAGGTCTTTGTATTACGGGGATACCAGTAATGTGTGCATTGTTGCTCTCATCTTAGAACTCAGAAAACAGGAGCTCAGAGAGCTCGAGTAACTTGCCCAAGTCACACAGCCAGCAACCGGCAGAGCTGGGATGGGGCCTCCATCTGCCCGACTCTCGAACACGGGCTCCCCCGCAGCGGGGTAAAGAAGGGGGGCCTGGTTCGGTGGGGTCGGCGAGGGGGGCGTCTGAGA
This sequence comes from Rousettus aegyptiacus, assembly GCF_014176215.1. Taxonomy (NCBI): domain Eukaryota; kingdom Metazoa; phylum Chordata; class Mammalia; order Chiroptera; family Pteropodidae; genus Rousettus; species Rousettus aegyptiacus. Next base: position 25,653,521 of record NW_023416292.1, on the reverse strand, counting down.
CACCTGTCCTTGGGCTTCGACAACTTTCGAACTCTCCTGTCCGAGCGAAGGGCCTTCTGCAGCCTCTGGATCCAGACCGGAGGCCGGTGGTCCCCCTTCCATGATTCTCAGGCCTTCCTCTGCCACGAGCAGGCCGGGGGCCACCACCGTGGGGTCCGCCTTCCAGTCCGGCTGCAGCCCCAGTTTAGAAAGCAGGAGAGAGGGCTCGTGACCAAAAATTGCTGCCCTCCGACATGCCCTTCTCTCCCTTTCTGTGGGTGGGTGTGGTGAGGCAGCTCCGCCCCGCCAGCCTCCTTCCTGGATGGGTCCCGGCATGTGCCCGGTTCTGCCGGGTGTGGCTGCTGGGTGGTTCCCACAGAGACCCAGATGCTCAGGGTCTGAGCTCTGCGTTTCAGGAGGTGTCCCCTCCTGCCGGGCCAGGCCCGTTCCAGCTGCCCCAGGAGCCTTGACCCCGGCTAGGACCAGCGCATGCAATTGGCAGTCGCTGGTCCAGAAGCTTCTCAGCCTAGACCTTATTTCTGTACTTTTCTTTCCCTGCACACTGAGCTCTGAGGCCAACCTATGGGCTTCAGGCTCCCTGGGGAGCCTTTGCAGGCCCTTCCCAGAGGTCTTCACGGTTGTTTCTGAAAGTCAAGTACCCGTTTCTATCTGTCAAATCAAGAGGTTCTGACATCCCCTGAGCACCTGCGGCCCAGGCCCCCCCGTCAGGTGTCCCTGAGTTTTGTTTTTTGGGTTTTTTTTGATCTTTGACAGAAGAGGAAACTAAAACTCAGAGACTCAGGTGCCGCTCGAGCAGAGCCCCAGGGTGTCAGGAGGAGGGTTGTGTCTTTCCTGCAGGGGGCTTCGCTGCCCAAGCCTCGTCCCTGATCGATTAAACCAGAACGGCGAATGCGGGGGGTGGGGGCGGACGCCGCGGTTTTTAGGGCTGGAGTCGGAATCTCCACTGATTCCAGGGGCGACGGGAGAGGCACGTCGCCTCCCGCGGCGCTGTCCAGGTGGCCCTCTCGCCGTGTAATCCCGTTCGCGAATCCAAAAATCAAAGCCGGCGCGCGGGGGCGCAGCGCCCTCCTCTCCGGCGCGGGAGGGGGCGGGGTGGGCAGGGCCCCGGGGCTCAGGTGGCGCGCGCGGCAGGAAGCGCCGCCCGCGGTCGCCCGGGGCGCCGGGCTGTTGCGCCATCCGCCCGGGCTTTCGTAACTGCACCCTAGGGCCGCCGAGAGACACTCCAGCGCCAGTTCCTCAAATGTTTTCCTGCGTCGCCGGGACTGTCCGCGGCGCTGAGTCACGTGCGGGCGGGAAGTGGCGCTGACGCGCGGCGCGGGACGCGGACACTCGCTGCGCGCGGGCCCCGGGGGTGCGGGCCGCTATCCCGCCCGAGCGCGCCCGCCGCGCGCCCCGCCCCGGCCGCCCGGTGCCCGCGCGCGCGCCCCGCCGGGACCCGGCGCCGCGGCCGCCGGCCGAGGAGGAAGCATGCTGGCCGCCGCCTGCGCGCTGCTCGCCGCCCTGCTGGCCGCGCCCGCGGCCGCGCTGGCCCCGGGGAGCTGCCCCGCGCTGGGTAAGGGCTCCGCGCGCACCTGGCGGCCGCGCGAGCCGGCGGGGTGGGGGCCGCGGGGGTGGCGGGGAGGAGAGGCGGGGGCCCCCTTTCTGTGGCTAGCTTGGGTCCCCGCGGGCACAGCGGAGGGCTCGGGGCGACCCAGCCGCCTCGTCGCGGGCGGGGCTGCCTGCCCCTGCGCGCCCCCTGTCTGCGGCGGGGCGCCCTCCTCGTGGCTGCCGTGTGGCTCGGAGCTCCCCGCGGTCTCCGAAACCTGAGCCTCGGGGCTCCCAGTGTCCCCAGGAGCCCCGGCGTGACTCCGAGGGGGGGCACCCTGGCAGGGTGCAGCTCCCGCTCAGGCTCCCCGCTCGCTCCCCCGCTCTGGGGGGCTCGCCTCGCCTGGCTCTCCCGTCCGTCCCCTGGCTGTGCGTGAGGATGACAGCGCCCGGGCAGTGAAGGGGATGATACCATGGGCGCCGAGTGACGGCCCCGTCTCTGCTGGCCTCGCCCCCTTCAGGGGACACCAGCTTTGCCGGCTGTGCCCAGCCAGGGGACTTTAACCTCCGTGGGGCGGTCCGCCAGGGATTGGGACATCCTGGGGCTGGCGGGCACTGGACTCCGCTGCGCCTGGAGGGGGAGGGGGACGGGGCGCCGAGGGACGGGGGCGCTTCTGCTCCGTTGGCCATACTCTGCCCCCGGCGGCCAGGCCCTTCCTGGGCTCTGGCCACTGGCCCGGCTGGGGACGCGTCTCCTCGCCTCTGCTCTCCTGGGGCAGATGCTTGTCCAGAGGTTTATTTTAGGGTCTGAGGGCTTCTCTGAGGACACAGCGGAAAACCAAGGGGGCAGGTGGCAGGCTGCTGGGAACAGATGGCGGCGGACGGGCGGCTCTGGCTGTCAGCTAGACCACAGCGCCCTCCTGCCCGGTGCCACCTCCCTCTGCCCTGGGGCGGGGGGCTGGCGCTGCGCCTGCCGCCCTCTGCCCTCTGGGCGTGGGGGCTCCCCGTGCCCACAGGAGGAAGGCAGAGGGCCCCGCGCTGGCTGCAGGCCTCCTACGCACTGGGTCTGAATGCACTTTGTTCCAAGGAGCTGGGGCTGCAGGGGGTCGGGGTGGGGGGGCCCGGATGGAGGAGGCCCCCCCTCCGTGGGCCTGAACTCCCGTGGGGTGGATCCCTGAGCCGCCTAGAGGGAGAGCTGGCCCTGCAGGCAGAGCCGGGGGGTCTGGGGCAGGCTGAGGGTCGGGCCTGGCTGGCTGGGTGCTGGGGCAGGAGAGGCTGAGGGGAAGAAGGCGGTGGCCAGGCGGGGGCAGAGGCCTCGCCGGCCCCGCGGGAGCCAGGCCCCCGCTCCTGGTCCTGCTCACAGCAGACGCAGGGCGCCTGCCGTGGGGGTGAGGGGGGTGCGCCTTCCTTTCCCTCCTGAGCGGTCGCTGGCACTGTGGGGTCAGCTGGTTGCTCTCGGCCGTCCCTTTCCCTGCTCGGGAGGGGCGGGCAGGTGGCCTCGGGCCTGGGCGGCCGTGGAAGGGAGAACCAAGAGTTCGGGGAGGAAGTGAGAACAGTCCACTGGGGAAGGAAAATGCAGAGAAGCAGAAACTACCGAGTCCCTCCCACACCCCCGCACACAGCCCACAGACCGGGGGCGAAAATAAAGACATCTCACAGGAAGCATGGAGCGAATGACTATGCCGGGCCTCGCCGTGGGGAGGCGAGGGGCCAGGTGGGGGCCGCCGCGGTGGAGTCGGTCTGGGGGGCAGGCTGCCCGCTTGGGGCGGTGGGCTCAGTAGCCAGGGGCACTGTTTGCCTTGGGACCGGGGCTGCCCGCCCGTCCAGGAGCTCAGGGGGACCCGACCAGGGGCGCGGAGCAGCTGAGACTCAGGCGTGGGCGTGCCTGGGCACAGCCACTCAGGTCCCCTCTGCCTTCGCAGTGCAAGGCGGCACACAGAACGGCACTTAACACCTTCATGGCCGGCGAAGCCTCGTCTCGACCTCCCGAGCCCCCTTACTGCATTCTCTCCCGGTCCTGAAGCCCCTGCTTTCCCGGACTTGCTGGAGATCCGTGCATCGGAATTGTGTGTGTGTGCACGTGCGCATGCATGTGCATGTGTGCACACGTGTGCGTGTGTGTGTGTGTGTGTGTCGGGGTGGGGAAGGGGGCTTGACGAACATGCCCATTCTCCGCCCCAGATTTACCACAGAAACAGCTGGGAGCGAGGCTCGGGCAGTGGCCTCTCCTCGCCAGATGGCCTTTGTGATTGGCTGGTTTGAGGATGACTGGCCGAGCTGTGATTGAGGAGCCGATCGAGGCCCTGCCCCCGTGGGCTTCGTGTTGCCAGAAGTTTCTCCCCACTTTGGCTCTGTCCCTTGTTTGTCCACTGCAGGGAACATTGAGGCCACAGAGCAGCCTGTGTGTGGGGCCTGAGTGTGGTCACCGCCCAGACTCCACCCACGGGGAGCTGGGACGCGGTCAAGTGTAAGTCCCCAGGAAGGTCTGAGGAAACCCAGCCCTTGGAGGACCAGCCGCCCTAGTGCTCACTGTGGGGTGGGGGCGGAGGGTGCAGAGAGGAAGCTTCTCTGATTGAGGTCCCAAGGCGGGGGGACGCTCAAACCCTCCCCTCTTGGGGTGTTTGTGAGGATTACGCAAAGTGGCCCACGTGCTCACAGCTTCCCTGTGCTCCTCCCTCCCCCCTCCCCCTGTCCCTCCTGGGCCTGCAGGCCACGGACCCCAGACCCCCCCGGACTGACGCCAGGATTCCCGTCACAAATGAATCTGAGCGTTTTCAGGGCGACCTTCCACGCTGCGGTGGCTGCTAAGTGTGGCTATTTAAATTTAAATTAATTAAAGTGGAGTCGGATTCAAAGTGTAGTTCCTTCGCGGTGCTGGCCACATAGCAAGTGCTCGAGGGCGCAGGTGACCGGTGGCCACCGCATCGGCCGGCTCGGACGCAGGGCGTTTCCGCCACCGCAGGACGGTCTCGGACAGCACCGGCCGAGGGTGCCAGGCGGCTCCTTCCACAGGTGTTTCTGGTGCCTGCTCCTCTCTCCTCTCCTCCACCCGGACCCAGGTCATGGTTCACAGGTGATGCCCAAGGCTTCGGAGCCGGGCAGAGCTGCGCCCGGCGCTGCCTCGTGCGCATGACCTGAGTGATCCGGCCTCTGCGCACTCTCCATCCTCACCCAGAAACGTAGGTCATGACAGTGCCTTGCAGGGGGGGTTGAGGGTAACCTGGGCAAGGTGTCATCCCGAGTGAGCGCAGAGGTCCTTAGCGCAGAGCAGGTGCTCGAACGAGAGCAGCTTATTATGAGTCATGCGTCTGGAAAAGACATTTTGTGCTCCCGGTGTTCGGTGTTCGGGTTCCGTCAGCGGAGGGCGAGACCGACCAACGTCCCGCTCGCGGGCACGTCATCCTGGCGGGATTAAGTGGCCACCAAGGCCCGGAGGAACAGTGAAGCAGGGGAGAGGACGGGGGCTGTGTCCGTCAGTCGAGGGCGGACGTGTGGAACTGATCTTTTCTGGGGGTGGGGCATGGAAGTCGCCACCGAGAAGGCGCCACGTGGGCGAAGGCCTGCAGGAAATAGGATATTTAGGGGTTCCTTACGCGCCTGCGAAGGGCCCAGGTCCCGGCAGGGGCTTTTATACCTTCAGCTTTGGGGAGAAGAGATGTGAGTTGTTTGGAAAGGATTTCCGCCGGCTGTAGGCGGCGGGGGGGGGGGGGGGGAGGGCAGGTGAGGCAGGTGAGGCGGGCCAGCTCTGGGCGAGGCGCGGCGCGGAGGGATTCGCCCCTTCGGACTGGCGGTGGGTGGGCAACAGTCTGGAAAGTTCCTCTGCCTGAGTGAGAAGCGAGGCGCCCGGCGGTCGGGGGTGCCAGGCTGTCCTCGTTCGAGGCTGGGGACGAGCCCCGCGGGGCGACTCGGTGTCCGGCTTGCACCGGCAGAGCGAGCGGGCACCTGTCCTCCTGTCCCTGCAGCCGTGAACCAACGGCCGCGTCCTGTCTTCCTCCCGCCCTCCGGCCTGGCCGGCTGTGATGCATCTTAGGACACCTCAGAGTTTGCTCCCTGTCACCGTCCTGTTGGGCAGGAGGATTCCCGGCCTCTTCGGTTCCAGGGCCCCCTCTCTGGGGACCCCTCCACGGGGACACGGGCGTCCCCTTGCCCTGGGGAAGCCAGGTCTCAGTGGCTGGGCGCCTTAGACTCCAGCTGGACAGGGTATTGCTAAATGTCGAGTCACTAACGGCCATTGGGGACCGCAGTGGCAAGGGGAAGGTGGTGAAGAAAAGCTTTCGACTCTGAGGCCACGGCCAGTGCAGCCTGAGGAGCTCCCTGGGGAGTTTCCTGTGAGCTGGGCTGTCGCCTCCGGCCTTGACGCCCGGGGGCTTCTCCTCTGGCAGGACCTGAGTTCACACTTCACTTTTGAGCTGCACCTCAGCTGGCTCCCGCCCCCCCTGCCTGCCAGCTCGGCCCTGTGGCCCGGCCCTTGGGGACGCGTCCCCGAGGCCACCTGCAGGCTGTCTCCCAGGACCTTCCCCCTCCGGAGAGCACCCTTCAGTCTCCGCTCTCCGCGTGACAATTCTGGTGACTGTCACCGTATGTGCGTGGGCTCTGTGTGTGTGACCTCATCTACCCTCGCAGCAGTCTGCGTGAGGGGTGTCAGGGCCACTGCGCAGATCACGGCGGGGGCGGGGAAGGTCAGGTCAGTTCTGGGCACATCGAGACCGAGTGTCTACCGGGCAACCCAGAGGGGACACCGAGGACTTGGCACAGGAGGCGCGAGTCTGGGAATGAGGGCTGCGCTTCGGGTGTGGATCCGGGAGTCCCCCGAGGACCGGGCGAGGGGCCGCGACCTCCTGGGGCCAGAGTGTGGATGGAGGAGGGAAGAGGCCCCAGGGCTGGGCCCGGGCACCCCCACCTTCTCTGGCTGGAAGAGGAGGAGGGACGGAGGCGGGGGTGGGTGTGGAGCAGCGAAGTGGGGGGAGCAGGCATTGGTGTCGAAGTCCGCTGAGGGGCCAGGCGAGCGGAGCGCCGAGCCCTCGCCTCGGTGGCCTTGACCTGAGGAGTGTGGAGAAGTGTCGGAGGCGAAGGCGGCGCGCTCCGCGGCCCCCGGGACTGGGGCTGCGGAGGGGAGTGAGGAAACGGGGTGTCGGTCGGCTGCGGAAGCGGGGCTCAGGAGAAGGGACTTTTCAGACGATGACTGAAACATCAGCATGTTTGCCGCTGATGGAAAGATCGGGCAGACATCAAACATTGGCAGAGACAGTGAGAGGGAGGAGGTGAGAGTCGCTGGGGGGGGGGCACTGCCCTCGAGTAGGCAGAGGAAACTGAGGCTCAGAGCCGAAGTCCCCGGCCAGAGACGGCACAGCGAGGAGGCCACAGGGCAGGCGCTGGGCTGTGCGCTTTCCTCTGCCTCCCTCCGTCGCTGGCAGCTCCCACCCCTCCCAGGGCACAGGGTCGGCGAGGTCACTGTCCCTCCCTGCCGCATCCTCACAGGAGCTCGCGGCCCCCTGCCTGTCCCTGTGGCAGAAACAGACAGCTCCTGCCCCGGGAAGCGTCCGTGGCCCGTTCTTAAGTGTGTTAGAATTCTGCAGGCCGCAGAGTAGCCTCAGCCTTCGTACCGTGACCCGCCCCCCCAAGTCTCCCCACAGCCACACGTCCCTCTCAGCCAGCTTTCTCTGTGTCCAAGAGAGGCAGCCGACGGGCTACATGGCTTGGAGCACGGCGGGAGCGGCCCTTCTCCCGACCCAGACGGGCCAGAGCGGAAGCGAGGGATGGTGGGTGCCGCTCACCCAAGCGCCCGTCCCGCGGGAGGAGAGAGGCTGTGGCGAGCACTTTCTCACGGCCAAGGGCAGAGAGCGCTGACTTGGCGAGAGTGCTGATTCCCGGCGCCCACGGTCTTTGAGAGGCGAGGTGTGTCCTGAAAAGAGTCCTAAGGTTTGAGACTCATTACCTAGTGGAATCCTCACGACCAGACCACGTTCTGAAGTAGGTGTTATCATTAGCTCCATTTTATGGATGGGAAAATGAGGCCTCTTTAGGCCGAGGCACTAGCTCAAGGTCACACGGCTAGTAAAAGACCCGACCCGAGGCTGAGAGGGGCTGTGTCCGAACCCCAGGCTCGGACCGCACCCAGTGGACTGAGGAAAGAGCTCACTTGCTCCTGTTAAACACGGAACTTCCTCTTTAATTTCTTTTTTTTTTTTTTGGTATTTTGTTGCCCAGTCTCCTCCTGATGGCTAGCTGCTTCCTGTCTCGCCCTTGGAGGAGCGGCTGGCGATAACTCTGCACCTCCCTGTGTCGCTTGGGTGCGGGACACCCAAGGGATCGGTTTCTCGCAGGGAACTCTGCAGGGCGAAGGCCACTTTCCTCTGTAATTTTGGGAAGGAGTCGATGTCGCCTTGGGCCATGTTCCCAGAGCAGTGAGAGTGGCCTGTGTGTCCCATTGTGGCCAAAAGTGTGTTATAAACTGCTGTCTGCACAGAAAGTGGGGTCTGGGTGGAAGTAATTTGCGTTTATCTTATCTGAGTGGGATTGTGCAAGTTCCCCGGTTTTAAGAGACATTTGTGTAATCTGTTTCTGTGAACTCCCTATTTATAGTCATTGCTCATTTTTAAAAGTTGGGTTGTTGGTCTTTTATCATTCGCAGGAGCTCTTAACGAATTAAAGAATTCAGTCCTTTATCTGTGACATGAGTCACGAATAGTTTCCTGCAGTTTTGTCTTTTGTCTTTTGACTTTTTTTTGGCGGGGGATGGTTTTTGCCATGCAGATTTTTTTAAAAAGTAGTTGGATTTATAAGTCATTTTATGACTTCTAGGTTTTGTCTCATACTTAGTAAATTATCTTTCTCCTTTCGGTTGCTATCTTTGAAAAATTCTTTTTTTCCCCTGGTACCTTTAAAAGGTTTTTATATTTAAATATTCAATCCATGTTGATTTATCATCAAGTGAGGTGTGAGGTATGACCCTAACTTTTTCCCCAGTTATACCCCGATGCCCCTTTACAGTTTATTGAAACTTTCCCACACTGACTTGAAAAGTCACCTTTAAAGTCTACCAAATTGCTGTACGTTCTTGGTGGTTTTATACTGCTTCTCGGCATAGTGAGTAGTTAAAGGGACAGATTCTGAGGCCGAATTGCCAGGTTTGGATCTAGACTCACCCCTAATTAGCGAGGTAAAGCAGACTATTACAGGAGCTCAAGTTAGGTAATCCGTGTTGGAAAGGCACCTGTTTGCAGCCAACACTCAGACTGAGCTATTTTTTTTTTTTTTTTTTTTTTTACATTGCGGTAAAGCACACGCAGCATAAAATTGATCATCCTAGCCATTTTAAAGCATCCCCTTCTACAGTGCAGACGTGGCCACTTTGGGTTGCTATCGTTGGGGAACTTTCTGGGCTCTGCCGCAGGGCCGTCCGCCCGTTCCCCGGCCAGCCCCGCACTGTTTCAATGACTGTGGCTCCGTAACAAGCCGCAGAGGCCTTCTGGGTGCCGAGATAGGAAGACCGCACTGGAGATGTGCCCGGGCCCCCTAAATTAACCTCTAATTTTGACTTGATCCTAATAAAAATACTTCTTTAAAAACACTAGATAAGCTAATTTTAAAGTTCAAACGGAAAAGGCAGTAAACGGGGATCATTCTGAAAAAGCAGAGAGGACTCGCCGCCCCCTTCCCCCCCCCCAATTTAAAGCGTCTTCCAGGACTGTAGGAACCTGGGTCCCCGGCGCCCGTGGAGGGCAGGTGCGCGCGCGCCCCCGCTCTGAGCTGCCTGCAGGGCGCAGCTCGCTGCACGTGGGTGGGGGCGGGGAGGCGGCCGCAGGCAGCCGTGGGAACGCAGCGCCGGACGGGACGCTGCGAACACGCGCGCGCATGCGCGTGGCCGCTTCATGTACTTGCAGAAGAGCACGCTCAGCAAAACTGACAGCTTGACGAATTTTCACAGCCTGAGCGTATCCAGGTAACAGGCGCTGACCCAGAACAGGATGTGCCCAGCCTCGGTGGCCTTGTGTTCCCCGCCGGCCAGCCGCTCCCTCTCACACCTCCCACACCCCCACCCCCCCACCCCCACTCCTTAGATCTTCAGCTTCGCTTCTTCATATCTGAGGCGGGGGAGGGAGGAGGCTGGGGGCGGGTGAGTCCCTTCTTCCCACTGCCCTGCCCCCCCACCCCGTTCCTCAGGCACGCAGGTACATACATAAAGACCCTGATGTGGCTCAGGCTCTGGGTTAGACTCTGAGGCCAAGTTCAGAGACGGGGAGGCAGGCCCCTTCCTGCTGCCCTCTGGGGAAGGTCGTGCGGTGGGGTGGACGTGGCTGAGTGCCAGGGCCCGGGGTTCTGGCCCTGGTTCCTTTTTTTTTTCCCCAGCATGAATACTTTTATATAACCAGGGGAAAACAAGCCACAAATGTTGAAGAGTAATGCACCGAGAAGATAAGAGTAAAATTTAAAAAGGAAATTTCTAAGATCCTCTGACTATTCCATTCCCATTCGAACACTCATACTTAAAGTTTTTTGTTTCACGTACACAGGGCTAGCAGTCAGGTAGAAGTCTTTAACGACACTCAGTCTGCCTTAACGGAGCTTGTATCTTTTGTGTTCAGACGGTGGCACACATCGCCAGTCTGAGCAGACGAGAACCCTACCCACATTTTCCTGGATGGCCCCCCCAGAGCTGGTCACCCGTCTTGCCCTCGGACACAGTGAGGCCCCAGGCTGGTTCTTCTCATCTATAAAACAGGGTGGCTTGGCCTGAGTCGCCCTCAGGTGTCCTCAGGGGCCGAGGCGCTTGCCCGTTGGCTCTGTGACCGCAGCCCAGCTCAGCCCCTCTCTGGACCCGCCTTGGCACCTGCTCATTCCCGCCTCGGTCTCTTACTTCTTGACCTGCTCTGGGGGCCTGGCGGGGGTGGCCCGGCCAGCCTGGGCCCCGGCCAGCTGGTTATCTCTGGTGCTGCCTGGGAGGATTACATGTTTTTCTCTTGAGGACATGGTCACGTGCTAGTCCGGGTAGCAGCCAGCATTACCTGGGGCCAAAGGAGCCTTGGAGGCCCCGCCTCTCCGGCAGCACCTGGGCCGTGGGGTGGAGAGGAGGCCTGGGCCAAGGTAAACGCTGACGGCAGCGGATTCGGGGCAAACAAGCGGCTGCAGCCGCACAAACACGTCGGCAGGCGGGGGGCGGCGAAGCCGAGTTATCGAACTTGGCCGGGCCGTGGCTTAGAGCCCGGGGGAGGCCTTCTGGGGGTTCTGGGGAGAAGCAAATGGGCGACCTGGTGAGAGAGAGGAATGGAGTCAGAGGTGGGGGTGCTCTGAAACCGCCACTGGCGTAGGGCGGAGGGGGAGAGGTCAAGGGCGGAGGGAGAGAGGTCAAGGGTGGAGGGGGAGAGGTCAAGGGCGGAGGGAGAGAGGTCAAGGCTGGGCTCCTGGTAAGAGAAGCTGCCGGGGTGCCCCTGGGTGTGGCAGGGCTTGTCCCCAGCCCAGATGCCGCTCCCTGGGCCTCTGGAGGGTGGACAGGCCTGAGAACAGCAGGGCAGGGGAGAGGGAGAGGCATAGGGTGGGGGACAGCCCAGAAAGGGGGACCCGGGGGTGGAGCATGGGGAGGCACCTGGCCCCAGGAGAGTGAGGCTTTGGCCAGACTCACCTGGAGCCGGGGCAGACTCCCGCCCTCACCCGCGGTGTGTGGGGGTGAGCCCCTCAACTTCCCTGAGCCTCTGTGCTCAACGGCGAGATGGGGGGGATCGGGCCTGGCCAGGCACGGCCGTGGTGAGGGGCGAAGCCCTCAGGGACGGGAGGGAGCGGGCGGCGGACGAGCCCCCAGTGGTGATGGCCGTGACCGTTGTGCTTGCGTTGGAGTCAGGAGACGGGTTCAGCCCTTGCATGGAGCAGGCAGGGAGCGGAGACGACACTGTGGACTTATCCTAGGCCCCAAGGGACCAAATTCTGCTTTTGTTTCCGTTTAAACATGAGAGGCCCACGTGCTGCTTCTCCTGCAGACTTCTCAGCTCAAGGCCTTTATCACTGAGAAGGGACCTTTAGTTCCTGCTGACCCCTCCTGCAGCCGCACGAGGCTGCAACCCGAGAGGCTGGAGGCCTCCTGGGCTGCCAGCCGCCCGGGGGGCCGGGGACCCCACATCCCCGCTCAGGAACCACGGCGCGGGGGGTAGCAGGCGTGTGCGAAGCCCGTGTCCGGCGCGCTGGGCAGCCGGCTCCCCATTTGCATAAACAGGGCCAGGAAGCTGAGCTTGTTTTTGCTGGCAGAAGCCACGGCACTCTGCCGGAGAGCTGAGAAACGTGGCTCCGAGTGCGTGTTTTCTCCCCGGTCGCTGACGCGGGAGTTCACGCGGAGAGGGGAACCGCAGGGAAGGGTGTCCGGCACCCAGCGCCGGTCCTGGAGTGGGGAGGAGCCCGCGCCCAGGGCTGGGCTGCAGCGTCTGCTCCGGGGCTCGGGATGGGTCACCAGGGGTTACTAGGACCTAAACTCTCTTCCCCTCGAGGACGAGGGAGGTTGTGGGAACTTCTCTTGCCGGAGGTCCCCAGGGGCAGGCGGAGGTTCCGTCTGAGGGCACTGGGGTGACCTTGGCTGTCGTCCCTCTCTAAAAGTCACTCACTATTAGGATGGCAAATCCGCGGCCAATCATGTGTTTTCAGGCTGGGCTGCTCCCGCTGCCCCCTGCCGCCGGAGAGCCGGGGGTCTGGTGGGAAGACGCCAGGCCGCGGGGTGGGGGCCCCAGGGAGCGTCCGACGGTGGCAGAGCCTCATCTCACAGTCCGGCGAGTGGGCTGGCCGCTGGGCCCCCCCGCCCCCCGCCCCGGGCTGTGTGTGTCATTGGCAAGACCAGGAATAGAACTCGGGTCTTCTGGTGACATAGGGCCGCGTCGCCTGTGCCAAGCCGCCCCCGCTCTTAGAGATGGACTTTATACTGAACAACGCATCGTGCTGCCCCTGTCCGCTGGGGTCAGCCCAGCCCCAGCCACCTAACGGTCAGTGGCCACCCTGAGCCTGGACGGCAAGTGTGTCGACGGTCAAGGTCGTTTGGGGCGGTTTGTCCCGGGAGGGGGCGCGTTCGGCTCTCGGTCCCGGGCGAGGTGCCTTCAGGCTCCTGCTGGGCCCCGTTGCTCCGTGGGGGCCCGGGGTGCAGGCTGCCGCCGCCCCTCACGCAACGCCGGCCTCGCCAAGGACGGACAGGCTCCCGGTCCTGGGCTGCCACTCCTCTGTGGCGCTGTAGGATGCACTCAGCCCCGGGGGACCAGTGGCTCCTCCTCAAGGCGGCAGGGGGACAAGCAGACAGCAGCAGCAGCCGCCGCCTGGGCCCCCGTCCTGAGCCCGCAGGGCCCTCTGCATCTGGCTGGGCGGATCCTGGGCCGAGGCCAGACACCCGCCCTCGCCGCGGCTCTCACTGCTCTGCATGCTCTTCCCGCCTCACGGATGCCGTTCCCTGCGGCTCCCTCTGCCCAACTCCCACTCCCACCTCGGGGCCCAAGTCAGGCCGCTCTTCCCTCGGACCCCCCCTTTTTGCATGGCTTCCCCCTCCTCAGGCCTGTGTTACTGCGTTTTAAATTCTCCGTGGGTTTCGTGGGGTTAAACGAGTTTATGACAGGCAGTTGGTGCATAGTGAGTGTTCAGTCACCATGAGTTCTTGCCCCAGATTAGGAATTTCTGGCCTCGCACAGGAAGGGTGCCCAAAAAAGTTCTTGAATTCTTGAGGACACAGGCACGGGCTTGCAGCGCTGGCCTCGGATGGCTGAGCAATCGCTCACGCTAGGCGGCCGCATTGTGCGCCTGTGCTGACTGCCCCATGTGCAGGCCCAGCTGCGCCCCGCCCCGCCCCCGTGGCCCAGGGTGGGGTGCGAGGGCCACCCCAAGGCATCAGCCAGCAGAGCTGGGGGCTGAGGGTGCGGAGAAAGTGACGGAACCCAGAGACGCAGAGGTGGGGCGGAGGGTGACCACAGGGGTGGGGCGGAGGGTGACCACCTCTGGCCTGGAAGCCGCTCTCAGAAGCTGCTCGTCCTGAAAACCCACCCTCACCCCACCCCATTCCCTCTCGCCCACTGAGCTCTGCCCCACCCCGCCCTCTGCCCTAGATGTGATAACTTGGATAGACTCGGGCTACGCAGCCTCTCTGTTTTAAACAGATATATTCATTGTGCGAGTAAGGCAAGCCACTTACAGAAGATTCAAAGACTACAGCAGGATGTAGAGATCGCCTCTAGTCTCGGCATTCGAGGAGGCGGGCAGAGCGGCCAGGGGGGCGGCCTGTGGAGGTCGCTGCTTCTTCCTCACAGAGGTGCTCACGGGGCTCCCACGTGGGCACCTGGGTGTCACGGGGTGTGACTCAGAGATTTGGGTCCGGGCCAGAGGGGTGGGCAGGGAGGGAGGGGCCCACTGCCCGGGGCCCCACTGCCCGTTCTGGCTTTAGCAAGTTCATTTTCCTGGGGTCTTTCCTCTCCGATACTTGTCACCGTTGCCTGCATCATCGACACAGTCTGCTCACAGGCTCACGGGCGATGGCTGGCTCGTCATTAATCATAAAAAAGTTGTGACTCAGGCCAGGGAAAAGCATGACTCAAGTTCCTTGGCAGAGGAAGTGGCCATTATGTCGCTCCTGCAGCTCTGCTTCTGTGGAAAAAAAACAAGGTCTCTTTCTTCGCTCTTCCTCGGAGCTGCCCCAATGCCGTGGGCATTGTTCGTGAGTGCAGGGACCGAACAGCCCCTGCCGTTGTCCGGGCTGGTCACCGAGCACGGCCAGAGCGTCCATCTGCACCAGGGCCGAGGGGAGTGGCCAGAAACACGCGCTTCCTGGAGCTGGCAGAAGTGGACGCAGAGGCAGCTGCCTGCGGCCCCAGCCCCGGGGGCAGGCCGCCCCTCCGTCTCCGCATCAGGCCTGTCCGCCATGCAAACCGAGGGGTCGCTGCCTAGGCCGCGGTGTCGCCGTGAGTGGCGCCCCCGGGGGTCTTCCCGGGTGGGGCCTGTCCCTGTGGGCACGTCGTAGGCGGCCTGCAGCAGACAGACGTGTGTTAAGCACCTGCTGAAGTCTGATGAGCGCTCGGAGCCTCGTCGTCACGGCTGGGGACGGAGAGCTGCGTGCAGTCGAGGACTGGGCCGTGTGCAAAGCACCGGTGAGGGGACGGGGCACGCGTGGTCCTCGACGCCTCCTTGGGCTCCGCCGCAGGCCGCCCCCCGTCCCTGGCGTGTCGGGCGGTGCTCCTCGGCTGCCCGTGACTTCCGATTCCCGCCCCGGCCGGTGGCGGGTGCCGCGAGCTCTGCGCGGGAGGCCACCCGCCCGCACGCCGTCTGGGTTCCCACGGCAGTGGCGATCTGTGCGTGGGCCGGGGGTCCCCGCTGCGTTTTATCGGGTGGAAAGTGGAAACGTGGAAATGTCGATGTGGTGATTAGACGTGTCAGGGCGTCTTTTAAACTTGGCCGCATTCGTTCGGGTGCAGGTGGCACCGTGTGGACCGGACGCGGCGAGCCGTAGTTCAGCCTGCATTCCGTGACGGAGCAAGTGGACAGGTGTGGTGCGCGGACAGGTGTGGTGTGCGCACACGCCGGGACACGCAGATCCGCCGGGGGGGGGGGCGCCTCTCGGGCAAAGGCACCGAAGCCCGGGACGAGCGGGTTGGTCGCCGCGCCTTTCGGTTTTGGCAGAACACTGGAAATGACCCCAGTCTCCCTCGGCGGGGTGGGTGGGTGGGGGGCTGGTCTACCGTAAGCACGCAGCGGGGTGTTACACAGCGGTGTAGACGGAGGAGCTGCAGCTACGTGTAACTAAATCGAAGAAACGTGATGAATGACGAAAAAACGACAAGGAAGGCTGTGTACAAACCACTTACACGGGGCTTAAAAATCAAGCAAAAGTGAGAAATTTGAGTAGCGAATCTATTTTTACAAGTGAGGGAGTGGTCACCCCAGGACAGAGCATCGTCTGGGAGGGAGGCCGGAGGGCGCGGAAGTGGAGGGGCGGTTCAGAGACCATGATTGGCAGGACCCTGGGCCATCTTCTGCCTCGAAACTTTCACGTACAGGACCTGTTAATTCGCAGGTGTTAAATATCACACAATACATTCACAAACTACAGATGAAGTGCTGGAAATATGTTATTCAATATGGCATGCAAAAGTGTGCTGTGTTATCTAAAACAGGACATGGAAGCAGTCTGAGTGTCTGGTGAATCCAGAAAGAAGTTGTGAGACACACACACACACACACACACACACACACACACACACGCACAGTTGTCTATGTAAGAAACAGCCAAACCCGTACGGAATTTTTATAAGTTTATGAGCCAAACTGACAACAATTTCCAGGAAGCAAAATCTCAATGCTGACAAAATGCTCTGGAGAACGGCAGTTTTGTGGCTTATTTTATACGTTAGCATCAGAGGAGATAGAGTGGGCCACGTGAACCCCTCTGGTGGTGGATTAAGGGGGTGAGGGAAAGTGGGGAGGGGGGTCTCTGGGGCAGGATAAAGAGCAAAACGGAGGGACACACGCTTCTACCCTGGCGGGTGCAGGCTGGGTAAGGTTTACACAGAGAGATGGTCCAGGGACCAGACGACAGTGAGGGGCTCTGCGCTCTGGTGGGGGGCTGTGCCCCGAGGGGTCTGGAGGAGGAGACACTCTGACCTTTCCAAGGTCTGTTATCTTAGATGCAAGGCAGACACTTCGGGTAAATGCTGACCTTTGTCAAGGAGGCCACAGGCCTAGGACGGGACCACCCGTCGTGACCCGCTGTTGGTTAGGGATTTCGTGTTCAGGCCGCCTGTGTGGCGACTCTCGGTCTCCGAGTCTGCAGGGCCCGCCGGGCGGCCTCCCCGGGCTTGTCAGCTTCGGTCTGCGGCCCTCTTTACTCAGCCATATTACTCAGCCATAAAAATGAAGGAAATCCTGCCATTTGCAGGATTTCGATGGACCTTGAGGGTGTTAAGCTAAGTGAAATAAATCAGAGAAAGATAAATACTGTATGATTTCACTTATATGTAGAATCTAACAACAACAACAACAACAACAACAAAAACTAAAACACCCATAGAAAAGAGGTCAGCTTCGTGGGCCCAGGTCCGTGCGTGGGGGGTGAAGCGGCGAGGCCGCCCGGTGTAAGACGGGTCGGAACCGGGGTCGCGGCCTCAGCGCGGTGGCCTCGGTTAGCCGCTGCAGAGTTTGTCAGAAGGCGGTCAGGCGTAGATCCTGAGCTGTCATCACAAGTTGAAAAATGCATCTTTTTTTTCTCTCTCTTTTGGTGGGTAACTAAATTGATAGTGCTCATCATTTTGCAATATGTGTAAGTCAGGTCAGCACACTCTATGCTCGTTACTGACACGGAGGCGTGTCGTAGCTCAGTAAACCGGGGCGGGGGGAGTCGTGGGGAGTCGTGGGGGGGGGGCAAGGCACGCTGCCCTCAGGGCTGTTTACAGCTCTCCTAAGCCCTCTGGGCGCGGAAGCAGCCTCAGGGGCCTCCAGCTTCTGGGGGCGGTGTTGCCGTGATCAGGGAGCCTGTGTCCTGTGGCAGTGAATGCGGCTTTGTTTCTCGCCCCGAGGGCGGGGTCTGTCGGCCTGCGGCATTTGCAGGGGGTTGAGTGTGGTGCACAGCGAGCGAGAGTGAGGTCTGCGGAACCCGCCCCGACTCGCCACTGCTCGGCTGCCACTCTGGCCTCGCGCGGTCCCTTACCTACAGCCTCAGGGCGGGCAGTGCCAGGGGGGAGGGCTGCGTAGCCAGGCAGGGCCTGGCGCCCGGCGGAGGCCCTCTCTGTCCTGCGGATGCCCGTGTCCCTGGCCCCTGGGCTGTGACCGGCGTTGCACGCCCAGCCCCTAGCTTTGGTCACTGTAGCATTACTTACAGCAGCAAAGATTTGAAAGCCACCTGGGTTCCATCAAAGGACGAATGGATAAAGAAGTGCCACATGTATATAGACAGTGGACTCGGCCATAGAAAAGAGTGACATCTCGCCATCCGCAGCAACATGCATGGACCTAGAGGGTATCGTGCTGGGAGAAATAAGTCAGACAGAAAAGGGACAAATACTGCGTGATTTCGCGCGCACGCGGACGCTAGAGAACGAAATAAACGAACACGCAAAACAGAAACAACGTGACAAGCACGGAGAACATTTTGGTGGTCGCCGGACGGGGGAGGTGGGGCGGGGCTTAGGAAGTACAAATTGGCAGTGACGAAATAGTCACGGGGTGCACAGTGCCGCGTAGGGGACGTAGTCGACGGCACTGTAACAGCTACGCATGGTGCCCGGCGGGTCCTAGGTTTATCGGGGTGATGACTTCGTGAGTTATCGTCATGCCTGACCTTCATGCGGTACACCCGAAACTAATACTGTGTATCAACTGTAATTGAAAAGTAACAAAATTATTAAAAGAACAAACAGACAGCCATCCGCCCAAGCGAGAACGCTTTGCAGGTGGGAGAGACGTGGACTCGCCCGCCAGGCTGGATTTATTGCGGCTGCTGGGATTAGTGCTGTGGCATCTGGTTTGCAGGACCAGGTGGACGGAACGTGGACCCGGCCGTGTTCTCTGGCCCGGGGCCCTCAGCCGGGTGACTGGTTAACAAGTCAGTACGAGAGGCTTGGACTAATTTATACCCCAGAGCCTATGAATGTATAACCTAAAGGAAAAAAAGTTTCCTTGTTCCTTTAATCTTGGACTCCATGCCGTGGACAGTGACCGGCCCACAGAAGGCCTTCTGGTCGACGGAGCGGGCGGGCCTGGGGTGGGGTTCCCCAGAGCCGCGCCGCCCCCACGCCGTTGCTGCAGTCGGGGTGTTTGGTGCTGAAGCGTCTGGTGGCTGCCCCGCCTCAGAAACAAAGTCCCCTCCTCAGTCTGTTGTGGGCCAACCA
The DNA here is from genome assembly GCF_014176215.1 of Rousettus aegyptiacus. NCBI lineage: Eukaryota > Metazoa > Chordata > Mammalia > Chiroptera > Pteropodidae > Rousettus > Rousettus aegyptiacus. The sequence goes on along the minus strand of NW_023416292.1, from coordinate 25,635,171 downwards.
AGTGTCTTCTGTTTCCCCAGAGGTGGAGAGCAACGTGGTGATCAGCAGGCCTGGGGCCAGTGTTAACCTGACCTGCCCGGGCGGGGACCCGAGGGACAACGCCACCGTCCACTGGGTGCTCAGAAGTCGGGGCGCAGGCCCCCACCACAGCCGCTGGGCCGGTGTGGGGCGGACGCTGCTCCTGAGGTCCGTGCAGCTCAACAGCTCTGGGGACTATCTGTGCTACCAGGACGGCCACCAGGCCGGGACCCTGCGCCTGCTGGTGGAGGGTGAGTTGTGTCCCCGGGGCCTTCACGGCGGTGCCCTGCGGGCCCTGTGTGTCCCAGACAGCGTCCCTGCCTGACCCTCCAACTCCTGTTACTTCTGTGGCCCACGGAGTTTGGGGAAAGGCCCGCTGATATCTGCCACGAGGCTGGCGGAGGTTCCTGCTGGGGGGACATCTGGCTGCTGGGGACCGGTCCAGCTGGCCTTTCCCTGCAGTTAGGGCTTGAGGCGGACAGGTGAATGGCCTGGGGGCCGGGGGCGAGGTGGCCTGGGTTTGAATCGTCCTTCACAGCTCAGCCTCTCTGCCCACCGCTCCCTCTTCCACAGGACGAGGTTAATTTTGTTACCTGACCTCAGGGTTGTTGCAAAGGTTAAGCGAGCACGCGTGTGTGTGTGTGCGCATGTGTGTGCGTGTGCACGTGTGCTCACATGTGTACACAGGGTGCTGAAAACTGCACAGCGCATACCGGCTCTCAGACGAACTGTTTTCATTTTTAGAATTGGCAGGTCCTCAGCTCCATCACATGGAGATGAGGCTGTCGCGGAGCCAGGTGCCCTGTGTGCCAGGCCCCGTGCTGAGGCCCGCCCTTCCTTGCCGTCTCATGCCACCCTCCCGGCGACCCTGTGAGGAAGGAGAAGGCAGTGTTATTATTTATCGTCCCTTGATTTTATAGCAGGAAACTGGGGAGGAGTTGGGACGGGCCCCCGGCCACACGACCAGGCCGACGAGGCGCCAGGGCCCCAGTGCTTTGCTGGTGGCCTCTCCCTGTAGACAAGTCAGGCCCTGGGTGCCTCCTGTGGCCGTGTGTCTGTCCACGTCCTGAGTCACAGATGGCTCCAGGGCAGGGGAATGGGGAGCGAGCCAAGTGCTCCCAGGAGAAGGGAGGGAAGGCAAGCGCGAGGAGTGCCCCGCCCCCTCATGCCCCTCACCCCCTCACCCCCCTCACCCCCCTCACCCCCCC